>NC_134353.1:479368264-479669514 GCF_048569485.1 Anomaloglossus baeobatrachus | reverse complement strand
AATTTCCATTGTTGTATAACTATAAATCTGAAGATTAATTTACTGTCCGAATGCACCATGTTCTCAAAGGACCAGTGAATTGTCAACAATGTGGAAAGATACCAGGGCCTTTAGTTTAATATTTACTGAATAATAAGATGGCACAGTAAGAAATCTTACCTGCTTCCTTCTCTGCCGTTTCATTGAAATCCTTATCAAAGGTAACAGATGATGATCTCTTTGCCCTCTGCAGAGTGATATTTGCAGACTGTTTCCCTGAAAGCACTAAATTTCCACGAGATGCCACCTCATAATGTAAAGTAAAATTACATGGACAGGTGGACTTCAAATAAATCAGGGCATCCTCACCCACCTGCCATCAAAAGAAATAAAAAACCAAAACAAGTGACAAGACTCTTATCACACATAGTCTTCCATCAAAATCCTATACATACTCAAACATACACTTCTCAACATGGAAACTGCAACACCAAGAAAGAAAAGTTGTGTTTATATGGAAATCACACGATGAATAAACAGGTGTATGATATGCAAATGAGGAAGAAATGGACATAACATTTTCAAAATATCTCAATTTATTCAATATAGACAAAAAGCGCCACATGTAGAAGTACACATGCACACCTTGGCCTTGCTATCTATGAGTGTATTAACAGATGTCTGAGGAATCTCCTGCCACGCTGAATGTACTTGAGCACACACATCATCAAGATCCAGTGCCGGCAGCACCCTTTGCAGCTGCCAAGCAATGATATCCCAAATGTGCTCAATGAGAGACCTGGGCGGATCCATGCATTGCTCTTTGTGCAGCATCGGTGTTCTTTACCTGATGAGCTAACTCCCTTTTTTCCCCTCTTTCCTTATTTAAAATTAAATTTATTTATGCATTTTGAAGTATCACACTTCTTCCTCAGGACAAACCAAAACGTCACTGTGGTTTATCCTGAAGATGGAGTATGAAACTTCGAAGCACGTTGACTAATAAACCACATTTAATTTTAATCTCCTTGAGTTTCTGACTTCATCTGTCAACAATATCTTCATCCAGGCAGCGCAGAAATTTGGTTCCATCCTTTTGGTTCCATCCTTGAATTGTTTCTTCATCTCATGGGTCTGCAGCAGCTTGGATCTAGATGTTTTAAGAGTTGTGTTAATATAACCTTGCCAGCTGAGCATATCCCTGTTTTCTTGTCAACTTTTACATGGATAAGACCCTTTGCGCTATAGTCATACCAGTTTACCTACCAGATTTAAAGAATGGCGCTTCTGTACTGAAAGTGAAATTTATTGTCAAATGCCAAACTCAAGGCATCTACACAAACCATCAGAGGGTGTTTCCATGACATTGAGATATGATCAAGATGTTCAGATACATGTATTCCATCGACTTCATGCCGCTAATTTCAAAGGCTAACATGAGGCAGAGCAATACGCCAATGTAGGCTGGAATAGAGATCTATTCTCTACAGGGTTGAGTCCCAATTTTCTTCTGGATGCAATGATAGTTGGAAATTGGTCTGGAGATCACATGGACAACGTCATGAAGAGGCCTTTGTGAGGGAAAGTGCAAGTGTCCAAAGAGCTGTTTTTCCACATAACAACACCAGGTCTCATTTTCTTCATATTTCTGTGGACATCCTAAGTGGCCTTAACATGCTACCATGACCTGCAGAGTCTCCAGACTTGCCTTCCATCGAGCATATGTGGGATGTTATTGGTCGGCAAAGGGAGCTACAAGCTCTAACTTGATCTTGATGGTTTGCGTGCCCAGCTGCTTTAAGTGGAGCAGAATGTTCCTCAGACAACTGTTAATAACTTAATTGATAGCATGGCAAGACATGTAAGTGCATGTATTTCTGCACCTGGCACTCTTACTGAATACTGAATAAATTGAGATGTTTTGAAAGGTTTTTTTTCCAATTTTTTTCATGTTGGGGAGTGTATAAAGATATTAAAAAGTCAAGTGTTAAATAAAATAAATAAAAAAAAACTTGTGCATATCAGCGACAAGTATAGTTCATAATTATGAAATGTTCTGTGCAATGATGATTAGGGACGTCTGCATATTTTGCAATGAAAAGAATAGCATATGCATAATTTCACACAGTTTTATTGTTGTGTTATTTTTTTTACTTGCTATTCATTAAAAATTCTCAACCAATTTTGCTCAGTGCCCTTGTAAAAATGTTACAAATCCAAAAGAACCTCTACTCCTAGTTCTGACAATTCTCTTTTACTGTATTGTTCGTTTTATAAGATGCACCGAATTATAAGACGCACACCAAATTTGAAGGAGGAAAATAGGAAGAAAATCATTTTTACTGTTAAAATGAGGGTCTGTCTTATAATCCTAGTGCCTCTTATATTGGCTCACCAGGGGGGAGCGGTGGTGGTGGAGCGGCTCAGGAAGGTCATAGAAGACAGGGTAGGCGATGCTGTGGGGTCGGAGGATGGGGTGTCATGGCTCAAGAAGGTCAGCGTGCAGAAAGTCAGTGATATTGTGGGCTCGTGGGGTGTCACGGCAGTGGGCACCATTGATCTGCCGGCGGGCTCAGAGGGTCAGTGTGTAGCAGTGGAGGGTCGCCGATACTGCGGGCTCGTGGGGTGTTGTGGCGGTGAGTGCCATTGATCTGCTGGCAGACTGCAGGCTCCATTGAATCGCCAACCGTTGACGCAACGGACTTCAAGAAAATTAAGGAGGTGGCATGGCAACAAATTGGGGTCTGCGGCTGTTTTCTTGCAGTCCATCCTGTCAACCGCCGGCAATTCAAAGCAGCCCGCAGATCAATGATGCCCGTCGCGACACCCCACGAGCCCGCAGTATCACTGACCCTACGCTGCGCATACTGACCCCTTTGATCACCCTTTCCTCCGAGCCCACCGGCAGATCAATGGTGCCCGCCGCCGTGACACTCCAAGAGTCCTCCAGTTTAAGGGAAAAAAAGGGCGTCTTACAAACCGGAAAATACGATATTTCTCAGTTATTGAGATAGCAGTAAGAAGATAGAAGGGATTGGACACACATCTGCAAAGGAGAGGGGAAAAACATCTCAGGGGAGACAGAGAAAATGTGCCCAAGTCTGCTCTGTAGACTACACAGACAGAGGGATCCCCTGCAGCTTCTCCCCACACATTGCTCTGGATTGACAACTTTCTGCCTATGTGCACGCATAGGCTGACTAGTCTGACTAGTCACACCACAATTTGTGCCACTGCAGCAGCATTTTAGAGTTAAACATACCTGGTTGAGATAATACAGCCAGTGCCTGATACATTCTGCCCACGCATTGGGCAACATGTATGAGATGACATGTTCACTTTAACAAAACCTTAAAATATTATTTAGTCCGCATACATTTATGTTAAAGGCATGCAAAATTCCTCTTTCCTCTAGATGTTACCTCAGCTTATAGAATAAAGAAATAAGAGTAAACACCGGTCACTATTGCTTTTATGGTAGTTCCAGGCTACCAGGAAATCAGTCATTCTGTGAAACGCAACCCATTTTGGCAATATGCTAATTATGACATGTCCCAGAAAGGTTTATACATCTGGTGGGAATTTGCCAAAAATGATGTAATGACAGCTCAGCTAGAAAAGATTATGACAATATGGGTCATTAGATAATTCATAGAGACTGTAGTACTGGATGTTATTACCTCAGCTAACATACACTGCTACATTTTATGTAACAGGACTGTCTTGTTTTACTTCAAAGATTCCCATGGGGTAAACATAATGTATATTTCTAGACACTGTACATATACTGAATAAGGAATTGATACTATATGACAATCTGTACACCATGTTTGAAGGTCTGAAAGCACCAACATTTTGTTTTATTTTTTCAGTGCTGGAGTGGAGCTTTAAATCTAAGTCCCCTTATACTCACCCTCCGGCGGCTTCATCCATTTTTGGCACCGCATCAATCCTGCGGAGCCATCTTGTGCCCCGTAACTTCTGACTAGCCAGAAGTCAAAAGTTATGTCAAAAGTCCTCAACACAAGTCTATGAGAGCAAGAACTAGGTGAAAACAAGGCTGTCATAGAGATATATTGTGATTTGTGACCTCAGGCGCTTCATGAAACACTATAGCTGCCAGCAGGTCACAAATTGCCAGAGACCGACTGGAACGATGGCGATAGAAGACGAAGACAGCGGCAAGTGAGTATAAGACAGGGGGCAGGGAACTTACATTTAAAGTGCTAAAGAAAAACCTGGAGTGGTGCTTTAACTAACAAGATCTTCTACTGAAGGGTTATGATGACAGCTCACGCCCTGTACTCACCAGCAGTGGTTTATCAGGTGGTTGAATAAGAAGGTGACACTTGCTTGGAGAATACCAACTACTTATGGACAAGTAGTTTGGCAAATATTGCTCTTCTGTAGATTTTCCATCAATGGCTATAACCTTTGACTTTGAAATAGAGAAAATGGGATCAGCAAAATAGAAATATTGGAAAACAATGACATAATATATTTTGGATTGTGCGGCCAACCAAAATTAGTGTCACTGCAACATATAATCTTACCTCAAGCCATACATACTGAGCTGCTGTTGGGATAGATGGTATCTGAAACTCAACTAAGCCATTTTGGGATATAAGCTCACTTGTATATACATTGTCTTTTGGGGTAAGTTCAGCCTTGATTCGCACGGTTACTCCATCAGCAGGACTTCCATCAGGATAGGTAACTTCAACCTAAGAAACAGATGGCATTTTAGTTCTTTTTTTTTAAATTATTTATATGAACATTTCTAGAATGCTAGGTAATGTTTTCATGTTTGGAGAAAAAATATATAAGAATTAAATGGGTTGTCTATTCTGGGAACAAAAGTCTTCAGTTACTGTCACGCTAGGTACCGAGAAGTTCCAAGTGCACCGCAAAAGGGAAGGGAAACTTTGTGTTTAGGGAGAGGGAAGATAGTGACCTGTGACCAAACCTACTGCTGGTCCCTGGGGTCCCTCAACACCCTAAATAGGTTCTGCACCTATGCGCCGAGCCGAATATCTGACCCTAGGTATCCCTAATGCTAGGCCCTAAATAGGGAATGGATGGGTTAAACTCTTCATCAACCCCACTAAACAATTATAGAAGACACAAGGGGGATACACAGGGGGGCAAGCATAAACTATTTATCATTAGATGACTCAGGTAGGAGATCAGCACAGCTTTCAGCAACGATACCGCAGAGGAGTACAAACCACCTTCTAGGAAATTTGGCTTGAAGGAACTGAAAATATCACCAGCACCAGTCCAAGGAAGGAAGGGGTATTTAAACACCAAGTAAATACTGGCAATCAACAGATGGGTGGAAATCGAGCTCCTGCTGGGTCCAAAAGTGAGAAAGATGAATCCAGCAGGAAAGCTACCTATACCAATGAATACTGTAACTCTCTATTAATTGGTCTCCCCCTAACTAGACTCTCCCCTCTAAAGTCCATCCTTAATGCAGCAGCCAGGGTCACCTATCTGGCCAACCGCTACTCGGATGCCTCTGCTCTGTGCCAGTCATTGCACTGGCTGCCCATATATCACAGGATCCAATTCAAACTGCTTGTTCTCACCCACAAAGCTCTCCACAGTGCAGCACCCTCCTACATCTCCACCCTCCTCTCTGTCTATCATCCCACCCGTTCTCTACGCTCTGCAAATGACTTTTGACTAACATCCACACTAATTCGAACCTCCCACTCCCGAATCCAAGACTTCTTCCGAGCTGCACCAAACCGCTGGAACGCTCTACCCCAAGAAGTTAGTGTCGCGGGCGGGGAGGAGGGTGTCAGCACACTACGCTCACCCCTTCTGCTCGGGTCCGGCAGCTGCTCAGTGGTGGCTCGAGCTGTGGGCCGGATCCCGGGGTTTCTCGAGCGACACTCCTCGCCCGTGAGTGAAAAGGGGTTTGTGGTTGGGTGTGGGGATTGTTATAGTTCGTGACGCCACCCACGGTTGTGGTGATTTCACCACCGCTGCTCTATACGGGGCTCTCGGGGATGGTGATGCGGAGCAGCCAGGTGTTGTGTTGCCCCTCCGTGTGTAGGGGTTGGTGATCCCGGGGCCCGGTGATGGAGAAGTAGGTGCGGGGCCTGGTGGGCGCAGGGACGCGGGGGCAGCGCTGTGCCTTGCGGCACTGTGGTACTCACTCAGCCTGAGACGTGGACACAGTTTGTACGGTAAACCAAACGGCTGGTAGGACGGTCCCACAGACGGCTGCACCTGCACTCCCGGTAGGTGACGGTGATGTCCCTCTTCCTTGCACCTATGTTTGACTTGTGGTAGCGGTGGATTCCCTCCGGTAACCCGCTCCCCGACTGCAATCTGGGCCGGAGGAGCTCTACACTTTGCCCGCAGGCGCTGGCCCTGAGAAACTGGTGCCGTGGCGGTGGCGGTGTCTCTCTGCTTCAGGTTGGGCTGTTGCCTTCAATCGGGACTTGGTTGTTGGGGGATCTGCGTCCCCGTCACTGACGGATTCGGCAAATTTGGCGACTCCTAGCCTTGCCGGGGTCCGAGAGGCCCCTGCCCTGGTGCTGACTGTCCTTCGGAACACTGCTCCAGACCACCGGGCACACAGCCAACGGGGTCCTTCCAGGAACTTCCAAACGGTCCCCCTCCAGACAGTCACCGCCGTCGCTGACCTTGCTGATCTGGCCCTACACAAAGCTGGACCCTTCAGGCTTCTTTCTTTACTGCCACTTCACTTGCTTTTCTCCTTTTTCCACTTTTCTACTTTCACTTTCTTAACTCCTCTACTTAGCTCCTCAACTTCACTCTAGCCCTGCCTGGGCTAATCTCCTTCCACTCTCCCCTCCTAAACTGAACTGCCTGGTTTTCCCGCCTCCAGAGTTGTGAGCTCCTCGGTGGGCGGAGCCAACCGCCTAGCCCACCCCCTGGTGTGCATCATCAGACTCCTGGAGGAAGGCAACAAGGATTTCTGGTTAGCTGTGATGTGCCTACCTGGAGTGTGGGGTGTGGTGGTGTGTGACCTGTGTCCCCTGGCTTGCCCAGGTCGACACATTAGGACAAATCACAACTTACTCAGCTTCAGACGCTCCCTAAAAACGCATCTTTTTAGGGTGGCCTATCACACTCCCTAGCCAAACTAATTTCACATAATCCCTCTACAACTTCTCAGAACATAACCCCACGTCAAACTCCATGGCACCCAAATGCATCTCAAGGCTCTGGCCAACTGGTCCAGGAAGCCATCATCTATCCCCCATGAGCTGGCTGGATTGTCATTTTAAATAAACACTTGTACCTTGCCCCTCCCCCCATCTCATTGTAGATTGTAAGCTCTCACGAGCAGGGTTGCCATTTTTCCTTTTAAATATTGTATCCTCTATAATTGTTACTTGTTTGTATATGTTTATGTATATGATATGTATATGAGGCGGGCGGGGAGGAGGGTGTCAGCACACTTCGCTCACCCCTTCTGCTCGGGTCCGGCGGCTGCTGCTCAGTGGTGGCTCGAGCGGTGAGCCGGATCCCGGGGGCTTCTCGAGCGGCACTCCTCGCCCGTGAGTGAAAGGGGGGTTGTTGGGTGTGGGGATGATTATTGTCCTTGACGCCACCCACGGTTGTGGTGATTTCACCACCGCTGCTCTATACGGGGCTCCCGGGGATGGTGATGCGGAGCAGCCAGGTGTTGTGTTGCCCCTCCGTGGGTAGGGGTTGGTGATCCCGGGGCCCGGTGATGGTTTGGGAGGTGCAGGGCCTGGTGGGCGCAGGGACGCGGGGGCAGCGCTGTGCCTTGCGGCACTGTGGTGTTCACTCAGCCTGAGACGTGACACAGTTTTTACGGTAAACCAACGGCTGGATAGACGGTCCCACGGACGGCTGCACTTGCTCTCCCGGTAGGTGACGGTGATGTCCCTTTTCCTTGCACCTTGATGAACTGGTTGGTTGCGATGGGTCCCCACCGGTAACCCGCTCCCCGGCTTCAAGCTGGACCGGGGGAGCTCTACTCTTTGCCCGCAGGCGCTGGCCCTAAGAAACGGGTGCCTTTGCGGTGGCGGTGTCTCTTCTATACTGGCTGGGCTGTTGCCTTCAATCGGGTCTTTGTTGTTGGGGGATCTACGTCCCCTTCACTGACGGATTCGGCAAATTTGGCAACTCCTAGCCTTGCCGGGGTCCGAGAGGCCCCTGCCCTGGTGCTGACTGTCCTTCGGAACACTGCTCCAGACCGCCGGGCACACAGCCAACGGGGTCCTTACAGGAACTTCCAAACGGTCCCCCTCCAGACAGTCACCGCCGTTGCTGACCTTGCTGACCTGGCCCTACACAAAGTTGGACCCGTCAGGCTTTCCTTCTTTCTTGTCACCTCACTTGCTTTCCTCCTTTTTCACTTTCCTTCCTTCACTTTCACTTAGCTGTTTACTTTAGCCCTGTCTAGACTACTCCTACACTCCTTCCACTTCCTCCTCCCTGACTAGACTGCCTGGATTCTCCCGCCTCCAGAGCTGTGACCTCCTCGGTGGGCGGAGCCAACCGCCTGGCCCACCCCCTGGTGTGAATCATCAGCCTCTGGAGGAAGGCAACAAGGATTTTTGGTTAGCTGTGGTGTTCCTACCTGGGATGTAAGGTGTGGTGGTGTGTGACCTGTGTCCCCTGGCTTGCCCAGGGCGACACATTCCCCCTTAGCAAAATGCAGACCGTCCGCGGGCTGCCGTCCAACACCGGATTTATTTTTCTGAAAAAGATAACATAATGATATAACATATTTACATTTTTAATAATAACTCTTCCCAAGACGGGAGGCACATTTCTTTTAACGTTGCATAACGGTTTACGGTTACGGTTTCCGCTCTCTCCCACCCAAGCAACCTGGCCCTGATGCTGCCCCTAAAACCCAGGCAGCACCCCTTGACCCACAGTCCAGCACACGGTACCCGAGCGGGATCTGTCCTTCCCTCCAGAGGGTAGCCACCGGTTCCTTTGGTGGCTGGGCCCCAGCCTGCTCTGCTGAGGGCCCTCCCTTCAACCTGCCTCTCCGGAGGCGGCATGCGGAAAACGGTAACGGTAAACAACATATTTACAAGCCACTTAACGTTTGTGGTTGCCCTGCAAGTTCACGGGCTTGTCCATGGATAGTCCTCCATGCAGAACTTTTAACGGTCCCCACGGGGACAACGGTGCCGGCTCCAGCCGGTTGCAATCACAAAGCAAATCAGGTAAGGCACTCGGTCATCATCATTTTTCATTCTTTCAAACTTTTTAAACAACTAAACAAAATGGTGGTCCCAACGGGGACGGTGCAACGGGCTTCTGCTGCCCTACTCCGGATATTCAGGCTCTAGTGCTCCTTCCAAGGGAGGGGGCGCGGCGCTCGCTCGGGCCTCTGGGCTGCCCTTTAGTTTAGCGTCCAGCGCGAACCACCCCCGCTCCCCAAAGAACCGGGTGTATTGCACTATGTCCCCCGGCATCAGATTGCGGCCGGGATGCTCTTCAGGCAGGTGGGCATTCACATCCCGCCGGGCTATAAACACTTCGGCCTCCAGGCCCTGTTCGTAAATAAACCCATAGCCCCGGCGGACATCAAACCGCCTCACCTGCCCCACGTACGACGGGCCCCGGACACGGGAGGTTGCTTGCCGGAGGTGCTCTTTCTCTCGGATAGCTCGGGCCACCAGTTCGGCCTTCTTCCGTTCTCTCTCGGCGATCTCCGGGCCCAGCGGTACCGGCTCCCTATCCCAATACGGCGCTGCCGCCAGCGCCGGCGCACGAGTCGGGCCCCGCAGGACATCCTGGACGTTGCCCACTGTCAGGACTCTGGGTGGCATGTCCCGCGGTGTCTTGGCCTTGGGCGCTGCTTTGCAACAACAACCCGGCGCTACCTCAGCCGAGGTGTGGGGGATGGGCATAGGGGCTTTCCGCTGCTGGGCCTTCGGCTCGGAGCGGGTCATCGGCTCCGGCTCGGGGAACTTCTCGGGGGATGCCTCCGGTTCCACTTTCGGAGTCTTCCACGGTAACACCTCCGGGGTGCCGCGGGCTCCGGCTACAGGTCGGCCCGCCTGGGCGGGGACGCTGGGTACTGCTACCGGTTGCGATGGTAGCAGGCCTAGTGGCGGGGTCATGGCCTCCGGGACGGGTGGCGAGGGAGGCAACGGGGGGAGAGGGCTTGGACCGGGCCCCACAGCCGCGATGACCGGCCCTTCAAGGGCATCGGGACGTGGGTCACTCACCCTCCCTTTCTCCACGTCCTCCTCGCGTCTCCGCACGGTGGCTACAACGTCCGCCATGTCGGCCTCCCACTCCTCCATGAGGAGCTGCATCCTGACCTGCAGCCTTTGGTAGAGCTGCGCGGTTCGGATTTCCACCCACGCCGCGGTTCCAGGCGCGGGGGCTACGGTGTCGCGGGACGGCATCCACATGATGGCTTTCTCTTCCAGGAACGGGATGTTTGCAGAGTCCTGGCGTCCCTGCTTTTATAGCCGCAGCTACATGCGGCCAGCCGCCATCACGTCCCCCTTAGCTCTTTCCGGCCCCTCCTCTCTCGGGGCGGGGTTTTGGCCTTCGCGCCTCTACTGCTCGAGAAGACGCTCGAGCGGGAACTTTTCGCGCCAAAGATGGCGGCTTCTGAAATTTTTCTGCCGGATACCTCCGGCGGTAACAAGGCGCACCTCTACCAGACGGCAGAGCGGTAAGATCCTGTTCGTGACGCCAAGTTGTCGCGGGCGGGGAGGAGGGTGTCAGCACACTTCGCTCACCCCTTCTGCTCGGGTCCGGCGGCTGCTGCTCAGTGGTGGCTCGAGCGGTGAGCCGGATCCCGGGGGCTTCTCGAGCGGCACTCCTCGCCCGTGAGTGAAAGGGGGGTTGTTGGGTGTGGGGATGATTATTGTCCGTGACGCCACCCACGGTTGTGGTGATTTCACCACCGCTGCTCTATACGGGGCTCCCGGGGATGGTGATGCGGAGCAGCCAGGTGTTGTGTTGCCCCTCCGTTGGTAGGGGTTGGTGATCCCGGGGCCCGGTGATGGTTTGGGAGGTGCAGGGCCTGGTGGGCGCAGGGACGCGGGGGCAGTGCTGTGCCTTGCGGCACTGTGGTACTCACTCAGCCTGAGACGTGACACAGTTTTTACGGTAAACCAACGGCTGGATAGACGGTCCCACGGACGGCTGCACTTGCTCTCCCGGTAGGTGACGGTGATGTCCCTTTTCCTTGCACCTTGATGAACTGGTTGGTTGCGATGGGTCCCCACCGGTAACCCGCTCCCCGGCGTCAAGCTGGACCGGGGGAGCTCTACTCTTTGCCCGCAGGTGCTGGCCCTAAGAAACGGGTGCCTTGGCGGTGGCGGTGTCTCTTCTATACTGGCTGGGCTGTTGCCTTCAATCGGGTCTTTGTTGTTGGGGGATCTACGTCCCCTTCACTGACGGATTCAGCAAATTTGGCAACTCCTAGCCTTGCCGGGGTCCGAGAGGCCCCTGCCCTGGTGCTGACTGTCCTTCGGAACACTGCTCCAGACCGCCGGGCACACAGCCAACGGGGTCCTTCCAGGAACTTCCAAACGGTCCCCCTCCAGACAGTCACCGCCGTTGCTGACCTTGCTGACCTGGCCCTACACAAAGTTGGACCCTTCAGGCTTTCCTTCTTTCTTGTCACCTCACTTGCTTTCCTCCTTTTCCACTTTCCTTCCTTCACTTTCACTTAGCTGTTTACTTTAGCCCTGTCTAGACTACTCCTACACTCCTTCCACTTCCTCCTCCCTGACTAGACTGCCTGGATTCTCCCGCCTCCAGAGCTGTGACCTCCTCGGTGGGCAGAGCCAACCGCCTGGCCCACCCCCTGGTGTGAATCATCAGCCTCTGGAGGAAGGCAACAAGGATTTTTGGTTAGCTGTGGTGTTCCTACCTGGGATGTAAGGTGTGGTGGTGTGTGACCTGTGTCCCCTGGCTTGCCCAGGGCGACACATATATGTTCCTCCTGAATTGTAAAGCGCTGCGGAATATGTTGGCGCTATAGAAATAAAGATTATTATTATTATTATTATACTGACAGCAGGAACAATGGAAAGTCATGGAGCATTCTGCGCAGCCAGACGCTGTGAACTTCAATGGCCAGAAACCACATGACTGTCTGTCACACGTGACACACCCCGTGACAGTTACCTAAGGTGAATGAAGACTGCTGACTAACAAATTAAGACAGGGTATTCCTTGGTGTTTCCGGTGCGAGCGGTCATATGAGCGAATGTATGTGATTTGCACACTTGCAGTCACACGCCGACTTGCCTCATCTGGCATCTCCGAATTATCTTCTATTGCATGGGTCCCCAATTCCAGTCCTCAAGGGCCGCCAACAGTGCATGTTTTCAGGATTTCCTTAGTATTGCACAGGTGATAATTTAATCACCTGCACAGTTGATGATTCCAACACCCATGAAATGCTAAGGAAATCCTGAAAACATGCACTGTTGGCGGCCCTCGAGGACTGGAGTTGGGGAACCCTGTTCTATTGAGAGAAGTCAAGTGAGACTAGTCAGCAAGTGACCACAAGTGTGCAAATCGTATACATGCAATCTTGTGACCACTCAATCGCATCGGTAAAACTGGGGAATCGTGACTCCTTAGTATTGCCAGTGCAAAAAGGAATGTGATTTGCATACTTGTGGTAAAGTGCTGACTAGCATTTTGCTTCCTCAATAGAAGTGAATTGGGGAAAGGCAAACGAGAATAGTTGGCGTGTGACCGCAAGTGTGCAAATCACATACAAATAGTTATATGACGTGTCGCTTCGGAAATACCAAGGAATCACTATTCTCCAGTACTGGTGGTGTGAGCAGGAGGTCATGTGACCTCAAAGTATGCATCAGGCTTCTCTCACTAGAGGTGAGTTGGGAGAATACAGGCATGTAAATCACATAAATTCAGGCACATAACCGGTCACATTGACATTACTAAGGAATCGTGACAGCAGATTTTTGTCGCAAGCCTGGACAACTCGCTTAATTAAAATGCTGCAGACATTTTCTTTTACAGATTCAGTTAGAACACTATTTAGTGAAATCCTTTTCTTATAGCTTACTTTTCCTTGGTAAGGGAGACCAGGTTTAAACTGTTTGCGTGTATCTTTGGTATATTTGATATCAATAAGTTGCTTCTGAACTGGAGTAGTATCATCAAAAGTGACCTGTTTGCTCCCATCAACTGCAGTTACAGTGGCCCAAATATTCACTGTTCCACGGAAATGCTCTGAAAAGTCTGCTGGCATCATATCCTTGGCACAGATATCGAATGTTGCTGAACCATATATCTAAAATTTGGGGAAATAACACGTACAATGATGAATATATAGAAAATGCATTATGGATATTTATGGTGTGATAAGGAGTTTAATCAATTATTTCAACATTTTTAAATAAAGTAAGCACTAACAATTCTATGCAAAATTTTAATATGCCAAACATGATATATACATATATTACTTGTTATCTTAAAGGGAACCTGTCAGCAGATTTGGCCACTATAAGCTGCAGCCACCACCAGTGGGCTCTTATATACAGCATTCTAACATGCTGTATATAAGAGCCCAGGCCACTGTGTAGAACGTAAAAATCACTTTATAATACTCACCTAGAAGGTCGCTCTGGTGCAGACTGGTCAAATAGGCGTCTCCGTTCTCCGAGAACCGGCACCTCCTCTTTCGGCCATCTTTGTTCTCCTTCTTCTGAAGCCAGCGTGCATGACGCGTCCTACGTCATCCACACTCGTCGCCACTGAGGTGCTGTGCAGGCGCACTTTGATCTCAGGGCAGCTCAGGGCAGATCAAAGTATTGTAGTGCACCTGCGCAGGACCTCAATAGCGGCCTGTGTGCATGACCTAGGACGCGTCATGCACCCCGGCTTCAGAAGAAAGAGGACCAAGATTGCCGAAAGAGGAGGCGCCGGTCCCGGAGAACGGAGACGCCCATTCTACCAGTCTGCACTGGAGCGACCTTCTAGGTGAGTATTATAAAGTGATTTTTATGTTCTACACAGGGGCTTGTACTCTTATATACAGGATGTTAGAATGCTGTATATAAGAGTCCACTGGTGGTGGCCACAGCTTATAGGCCCCAAATCTGGTGACAGGTTCCCTTTAAGTGAAAAAGATCTATTTAGCCTAAGCCTGCAATCTCCATTACTTTATTCATATTTAATATCTTTGACATGTAATTAGAAACTAGGTGTGGGTTGCAATTAGACTTTTCTCATTTGGGAATGTCCCTCTCAGTAATACATGCTGGATGTGAGGTCTTTATATCTTGGAGGCTGCTGTCTTCACTAGGTCTTATTTATTTGCACAGCTTCATTACTGTACTGCTCTACCCCTTTATATCCCAGGAGCCATCTCTTTTGCGATCATGCAGAGGAATGTGTGATTTCCCTCCACTGTAAGGCCTGTGCGTGTACTTCTCTTACCTCCATAGATTTAAGCACCTGGTGTCCAATCTCATGTCTGTAGTACCCAACACCTGTCACAGTCATATTGATTGTTAGCAATCCACTCACAGTCTTCCCAAATGTATATCTAAAATATAAGATTAACTAATGTCATCAAATATCATCTAGACTTCAAAACAATTCCTATTCTGACATCCACACTTTTGGTTTAGGCCGTATTGTTGCAATTGACATTGCTGTCATAGATATAACTGAATTTAAGGACGCAGTAGAAGATGACCTATAACATGAAAAATTGTTAAAAAGGACAGAAAGAGGATTTCTTGAGATATTTGACTACCCAGTCACTCACTGTACCTTGCAAGGACTTTTCCTTTTTCACAAACATTTATATCACGAATAAAGGAGGGAGGACTTATAACCAGCTCAAACTTTGGAAGCACTGAAAAATAAATCAAAAATAAAATACATATACAGACGAATGTAATTACAGTTATTAGTATTCTTTAAATAATGAATGCAATTATATGTAAAGCTATATTGTGGGCTCTTACACTGCATGAAAACATAAGATGTTAAAATTTTAGAAAACAAACACATCACAGTCTAATTTGTGGTCTTTTATTCTCTTTAATGTACACCAGCATATGAGCTTGTTTATATTGCAACATTAGTGGTCTATGTTTTCTCCATCTGTGTAACTCCACTACAACCACTGAGTAGTACCTTTCTGCAAATGTACAGCATACACAGAAAGCTGCCTGTTAATCAGTGGTGTGGGTGGTGTTGTACAGAACTCAGCATTCAGAGAACTGCTATATCTGTAGCAAACACTGATTTTATAAAAATTAATGGAAGAAGTCCATAATGTGCTGGAATGCCCACTACTAATCCATATATATTGGTGGTGATTACTATTAATAATACACTGACATAATATTTCTTCACTCACCATACTTCTGGACAGCAAATGATTTGTTAAATACATGGCCTTGAGTCTCTGCAAAAATCAGCCACTCTCCAAACACAGGCTGATCAGATAGAGGAAAACTCATATTAATAATACCTGTCAAATGAAGAGACAAATAGAGAGTCAATAACTTTTTTGCATCCGGAAAACGAGGACTGTGAAAGTGAGTTGGTTGTGATTGCTTTTCATGTTTTACCAGCATCCTCTATTATGAAAAATATAGGGAATTTCATTTTAAAGTTAGTAGTTGTCTGATGCTATTTTTTGTATAAATTGCATTATAAATCTAATAACTTCTTTCCTCACACATTCCCCGTAGACTGTGAGCCCTCGCGGGCAGGGTCTTCTCTCCTTTACCAGTCTGTTTTCTATTGTTAATGACTGTTGTACGTATACCCTCTTTCACTTGTAAAGCGCCATGGAATAAATGGCGCTATAAAAATAATAATGATGATGATGAACAAATGTAACAGAAATAAAGAATGTGACAATAACTAAAATATATTATTCCAGCATTCCCCCCATATGACCCAGGTGTTATCAGTAATTATCAGTAGACGGGGGCGTGGCCTGCACACTGATGGAGATGGCTGCTTGAAGGAGAGCTCTGTGCTGAAGCAGGATAAACCAGCTCTTATCAGCTCACAGATAACAGGATTACCAGCTACAGGAGGTGTGAGTAACCCCAGCCCCCAGCAATGCCTAAGGGGTGCTTCACACACAGCGAGCTCGCTGCCGAGATCGCTGCTGAGTCACGCTTTTTGTGACGCAGCAGTGACCTCATTAGCGATCTCGCTGTGTGTGACAATGAGCAGCGATCTGGCCCCTGCTGCGAGATCGCTGCTCGTTACACACAGCCCTGGTTCGTTTTCTTCAAAGGCGCTCTCCCACTGTGACACACAGATCGCTGTGTGTGACAGCGAGAGAGCGACAAATGAAGCGAGCAGGGAGCAGGAGCCGGCGTCTGGCAGCTGCGGTAAGCTGTAACCAAGATAAACATCGGGTAACCAAGGTGGTTACCCGATATTTACCTTAGTTACCAGCCTCCGCCGCTCTCACGCTGCCTGTGCTGCCGGCTCCGGCTCTCTGCACATGTATATGCTGTACACATCGGGTTAATTAACCCGATGTGTACTGTAGCTAGGAGAGCAAGGAGCCAGCGCTAAGTAGTGTGCGTGGCTCCCTGCTCTCTGCACATGTAGCTGCATTACACATCAGGTTAATTAACCCGATGTGTACTGTAGCTAGGAGAGCAAGGAGCCAGCGCTCAGTGTGCGCGGCTCCCTGATCCCTGCACACACAGCTAAGCGGTGTGCGCTGGTAAATAATGTAAACATCGGGTAACCATACCCGATGTTTACCTTAGTTACCAGTGTCCGCAGCTTCCAGACGCCGGCTCCGTGCAAGTGCAGCGTCGCTTGCACGTCGCTGCTGGCTGGGGGCTGGTCACTGGTCGCTGGTGAGATCTGCCTGTTTGACAGCTCACCAGCGACCATGTAGCGATGCAGCAGCGATCCTGACCAGGTCAGATCGCTGGTCGGATCGCTGCTGCATCGCTAAAGTGTGAAGGTACCCTAAGGGGAGACCTAAAAAAACTGGCACTCCAGCTAAACTGACAGACTTCTACCCCCGGGATAGGGATCTCTCCTCACCAAGCAAGATGGCTCTGGCTTCCCACTCAGCTTCTTCCCACTCCTCACAGGGAGAAACAGGCTGCTTGAAAGGCTGCACAGCCATTCCTCTGACAGAGGAAACAATGCAAGCTCTGCTGAAAACGCTGAGGGCTTCCTTGCAGGCTGATCTCAGAGAAATAGTTAGAGAGCTGAAGGAAGAGATCAGGTCTCTAGGGGTTCGCACAGAGCATGTAGAAACTAAAATGGCTGAATTTGCAATATCACATAACAATCTGATAGATGCTAACACAGCTTTGGAAAAGGAGGTGGAGGCACTAAAACTTAAAATCAGTGATATAGAGGACAGATCCCGAAGAAATAACCTAAAAATCAGAGGGATTCCCTCATCAGTAGCAGATAAAGACCTCCAGGAATACTTCCACAAGTTTCTGCAGCTTATACTCCCTGGATGGGACACCAGAGACCTGATAGTGGACAGGATTCATAGCGTCCCTAAAGCCAAAGGCATAGATCCAGCTCTGCCTAAAGATGTCCTGGCTAGACTTCATTTCTATAAAACAAAAGAAGCTGTGCTGCACACACTGAGGGGAAATCCAGCCCTGCCAGACACTTTCATGGGACTAAAAATCTTCCCAGATCTTTCTGCTGCAACTCTTAATAAAAGAAGAGAATTTGCCCACCTTTCTAAACTCCTTAGAGATCAAGACATCAAGTACAAGTGGGGTTTTCCGGTGAAGATGATAATTTTCAAAGATGGAGGCACTCACATATGTCATACTCCTTCTCAGCTGGGCAAATTGCTGGATGACTGGGGAATAGCCCACCCACCAAACCCTGGTGGGCGGGAGAATCAAAGAGGCCCTCCAGACAGGATTAACCCTGAATGGTCAGTAGCTTAGCTGGGACTCCTTCCTGCTTATGGCACTTGCTGTCCCTGCTCCTGTGACACGGGATGTCACGTAGCCCCCCTGATGTTCTCGCCTATGGCGAGCGGTTATACACCAGGCACCCTACTCGGGGCAAACCGGTGTTGTTGGAATTTTTTTGTTTTTGTTCCTCTTCTCACAAATGTTCCTTAATTTTTTTTGGAAATTTCTCTCAATTCCTTGCTGGTCTAGCCCCTCTCATCCCTGATAGCGTTCCTAGGAATTCAAAACCCCCTGCGGCTCCAATATGAGAATTAAGATATTGTCTATTAATGTGAACGGACTCAACTCCCCAGCAAAAAGGTCAATGATGTGGAGAGAGGTTAAGGCATCTAACTGTGATATAGCGTGCATTCAGGAGACCCACCTTCTTTCCACAGATAATAAATGGCTACTTCATCCAAGGTTCCAACACACCTTTTTTGCTAATGACTCAAAAAAAAGAGGAGGAGTGGCCATTTTAATAAAGAACTCAGTGGCCTTTAAATTGATAAATGTCAGTTATGGAGCGGATGGAAGATATATTATTTTGTCTTGTTATATCAACAGCATCCCTTATACCTTGGCAACGGTCTACTCCCCAAATTCATCATAATTGACCTTTGCTAGGAAATTTTTCCAAGCATTCAAAGATACTGCCACAGGGGCGGAAATCATCTGTGGAGACTTTAATATACCTGTTATACGCTCCATGGATTGCTCCAACATCAGCCTCCCACATGCTAAGGAACTTAAGCATCTCATCAATGAATTCCATTTTCATGACATCTGGAGATATTTGCACGCATCAGACTATACATTCTTCTCTTCCAGGCATCGCTCATACAGTAGAATTGATTTTTTTTTTTGGTCGACAGCAAATCTATAAGTAATTGTGTGGCAGCTGATATTGGTTTAATTACTTGGACAGATCATGCGCCGATCTCTTTGTCTGTTCAGGGTAGGTTTAATGTTCAAAATTCCCCTAGGTGGAGACTGAATACCAGCTTGCTTGGTAGGCAGAAGGTAAATGATGAAGTAGAGTCAGTGTTAACAGAATATTTTAAACTTAATAATAATGGGGAAATTTCTGACGAGACCCTGTGGGCATAGCCTTTAGCCCAGACATAGCCTTTATCCAAGAAACACATTTTGTGGAATCAAACACTTTCAAATTTGCGTCCCACCGCTTTCCCATCCATTACTCGGCTTACTCGGGCTCCAAGAGGGGGGGAGTTGCTATTTTAATATCCTCCAGTTGTCCTCTACAAATTACGGGTTCTCACTGCGATCCAGAGGGTAGATATGTGATTTTGGAGGGCCAACTGGGGGGATCCCCGCACATACTGGCCAACATTTATGCACCTAATGAAGGGCAGATACGCTTTCTTAAGAAAATACTCGATCTGATAGGCGGACTGGCACCGGCCTCTACGGTGTTGGGGGGAGATTTTAACATCCCTTTTTCGGAGGTGGCCGACAGACTCTCTGTGGGTGGACACCCTCCATCGGGTGTTTTGAAAAATTTGTCCCGGGACTTTCGTAGGATCATTAGATCAGGGGCTTTATACGACGCTTGGAGGGTGGACCACCCGGGAGAGAAGGCCTTTTCCTTCTACTCGCATCCGCATCAGACGCACACCAGAATAGACTATTTTTTCATTGACTCACAGCTGCTGGGGCGTCTTGAGAGGGTGGAAATGGGATCCATTACGTGGTCAGACCATTCCCCACTCATAATGGACTTCAAGAAAGATGGTCCTCGACCTAGGCCTCAGCATTGGCGCCTTAATGAATCTCTGATCAAAAATCCCGACACTAGGGCCTTTTTAAATAAGCAACTGGTCGAATTCTTTCAGTTGAACACGGGCACGGTCACGTCGCCGGCAACACTCTGGGAAGCTCACAAGGCAGTGATGAGGGGACTATGCATTAGAGAGGGCGCCAGGGCTAAAAAGAATGCCACAAGCCAGCGGGACTCTATAACGGCCCATCTTAAGCTACAGGAAGGGAGACTGGCGGCTGCCCCATCACTGACTATTCTTAGGAGAGTCATCAGCCTTAGGGAAAAGTTGAGAGACTTGGCAATTGGCAGAGCAGAAAAATTGCTAACCTTTTCCAAACAAAGATACTATGAAAGGAGTAATCAGGCTCATACCTTACTCGCCAGGCAGCTTAAGGAGCGCGCTACATCCTCATGCCCTCAGGCTCTGCGCGACGAAAAGGGCACTATCCACTATCACCCCGCTTCAATAGCTGACATTTTTTTCAATTACTACAACAAGCTTTATAACCTTCCGGTTCCCCCGGGCATGGCTTCGCGCGGGGCTGGGGCACTTGGGGACTATTTTTCGGCCCTTGAGCTCCCTTCACTGCCTTGCGGAGCAGCCGCGGCTTTGAATGAAGAGATTACTACAGAGGAACTGGAGCAAGTTCTGGAAGCCCTGCCTGGCGGGAAGTCACCGGGCCCGGACGGCTTTACTTATTTTTATTACAAGGTGTTTGCGGCGGAGCTCCTCCCACACATGGCCGCCTTGTTTAACTCTTTCCTTCAGGGTGACCCTATCCCTCCATCCATGCTACACTCCCATTTAATCCTCCTGCCCAAGCCACCCAGGGACCCATTGGACTGTGCTAATTATAGACCAATAGCCCTTTTGAACTCCGATTTGAAGATGTTCACCAAGCTCTTGGCGGCCAGGCTTAATCGATGGTTGCCCCAACTCGTGTATAAAGACCAGGTGGGTTTTGTCCCTTGCCGTCAGGGGGGGGACAACACCAGGAAGGTCATAGACCTGGTGGATGTGGCAAATCGGACGAAGCAACAGGCGTTGGTGTTGAGTCTAGATGCAGAGAAGGCTTTTGACCGCCTTGCGTGGCCTTTTCTCTTCAAGACAATGGAGGTCTTTGGGATCTCGGGTGGCTTTATGCGGGCCTTGAAGTCCCTGTATAGCGCTCCTACGGCCTCTATCAAACTCCCCCTCCACATCTCTAAGCCTTTTCTCATCTCCAATGGCACCAGGCAGGGGTGCCCCCTGTCCCCCCTCCTTTTTGCGCTATGCATAGAGCCCCTCGCGGCCTCGGTCAGGAGCAACCCAGACATCTCGGGGGTCCTGGTCAGGAATAAACCGTTTAAAATCTCGCTTTTTGCCGACGATGTGCTCATTACACTTACTAACATCCATGTGTCCCTTCCAATTTTAATGTGCACCTTGGGTAGGTACGGGAGCCTTTCGGGGTATAAGATCAACTCTAGCAAAACGGAGGCAATGCCCTTGAATCTCGACCCGGTGGCCCTGGATTACCTGCGTTTGAATTTTAAGTTTCGTTGGAAGACAGATGCGGTCAAGTACCTGGGGGTTAACCTCACATCTACTTATGATTCCCTCTATAACCTTAACTTCCCCCCCTTTTCCGAGAGCTGAGAACTCTTTTGAGCAAGTGGTTGCCCCTCCCTCTTTCGTGGATGGGGCGCATTGCGGCGGTTAAAATGAGCTTGCTCCCAAAATTATTATATTTCTTTGAAACCCTCCCAGTTAAGGTACCAATAAAGGAGCTGAAGTGCCTTCAGGCGGCTATCCTTAGATTTATTTGGTGTAACAAACGTCATAGGGTGGCCAGGGAGGTGTTGATGGCTCGGAGAAACAGGGGGGGGCTTTCTGTCCCGGACATCCTAAAATACTATTGGGCGGCCCATCTTAGGAGGATCCCCTGTTGGGTGTCCCTTTGGGCATACAACAGGTGGACTGAGATTGAAAAACTTTGGCTGGCGCCTATACATCCAAACGCGCTCCTGTGGCCCCCGGCCCGGTGTGATTCGCCCCCCCCTCTTCTTGGACCGATGCAGTTCACTAGGGACCTCTGGGCATTTTGCATTAGAAGATTTCCTTTGGCATCCCCCTGCTCCCCTCTGGTGTCCTTCATATACCAACCCTTGCTCCCAAGCAGTCTGGAGTCGGACATGGTGCACCCCTGGCTCAAGGCAGGTCTATTCAGATTTGCAGACATTATAGATGGAAGTACAATGCAGATCCATTCCTTTGAGTACCTTAGAGATAAATTCTCTCTCTCTAATCGAGAGTTTTTCCAATATCTGCAGATCAGAGACTTGGCTGGCTCCTTGTTTGGCAGGGCAGGGGCCTCGATTCCCACAGATTTTGAGAAAATTTGCAGAAGGGGCACTGATACTAAGGGGCTGATTTCGGAAATTTACATTTTGCTTTCTGATTCACGGGAGGGGCCCGAGGGGTCTTTTCCATACATGCGGAAATGGGAGTCTCTATTGGGAAGGCGGATACTTCCTCAGGAATGGGCAGCAATCTGGGGAAACGCCGCCAAGACGTCAATATGCACACTATATAAGGAAAATATCTATAAAATTTTGCTATTTTGGTACCACACTCCAGATTTCCTTCATGGCATAGACCCTTCCATACCGGCTTGTTGCTGGAGATGCGGGGGAGGCAGGGGCACCATTCTGCACATATTCTGGTCCTGTCCAGGGATAGTCCCCTTCTGGGAGCGGGTTAGAGGGTTGATCCATAAAGTACTATATATAGAGGTTGATCTTGATCCCCTGATCTATGTTCTGGGTCTTGGGAATGGGGGATTGGGAAAAACGGCCTCTAAGCTTTTGTCCCACATCCTTACGGCGGCCAGATGCTTAATTGCAAAGAATTGGAGGCAGCCAGGGACACCCTCACTCCAGAGCCTCAAGTATAGATTACTGGACGTTAGACGCATGGAACATCTCACGGCACTATTGCATGACACAGTTGACCGTTTCCAGGCCGTGTGGGCACCATGGGACTACTTTGCGGGACAGGAGGATCTGTGAGACTGAGGCCTATGGGTCCTATGTAAGGAGCATGGACTCTTGAAACCCTTCCCTCTTCCCTCCTATTTCTCCTCTCCCCTCCTAACCCTCCTCACCTGTCCCCTGTCCTGTCATTGTTTGTCTAGGTTCGATAAGAATTGTGAATTGTATGTTTTATTTTATGTATGAAAAACGTAAATTGAAAATCTCAATAAAAATTCAAAGTTTAAAAAAAAAAAAATTTCTCACAAAACCCTGATGAAACTTCAATCGTTGACTAACAAATTTGTCTGGGGTAATAAAAGGGCTAGGGTCGCAGGTAAAGTGTTATACCCCCCATATGACTTAGGGGGATTGGGCACTCCAAACATATCGGCATATTATAAAGCCTTACTAATTGAATCACTAAAGGAATGGTGGCGTCCGGGTAATTCACATAGATGGGCTCAGATTGAAAATTTCCTGTCCCGCCAGGGCTCGGTCAGAAGAATGATGGAAGCAGAATATTTGAGCCATTCACGGTTCTCCCCGTGTGTTCCCACCATGTCAGCCTCCCTGGAGGTCTGGCGAAATGACTTGATTCATAAGATTCAGATTCCTCTTTCAGAGATTTCCCTCAAGTCGTTGGAATCTCAAAACCCCTTTTTGAATCTGGCCAGGTGGGAGGGATCGGGCATTACAGTGCTGGCGGATCTATACTCTGATTTGGGTGTTAACCCCTTTAATGAAATAGTACGGGAAAACCCCTCTTTAAAGGGCTGTTTCTATCAACACATCCAAATTAGTCATTTTCTGGCCTCTAAATTTCCTCCAAAGTCGAATCCTCTGTTACCTACAACAAAGGCTTTGGTATTTAAAAAGATAATTAAATCCAAAGGTATCTCCTCGACATACAAATGGCTCAATAACCCCCCCGAAGAGCAAAAATCTCCTTATATGAATAAATGGGACGTGGAGTTGAGTGTCTCTACCTCTCCTTCAAACTGGCACTCGGCATCAGCAAATATCCAAAAATATTCCAAGTGTATAAATCATCTGGAGCAACTGAAAAAAGTACACCTGCGATGGTATCGGTCCCCAGCCAACTTAGCACAGTTCCTCCCAAATTATTCGCCACATTGTTGGAAGGGCTGCCTCCAAAGGGGTACTCTTGGTCACTGCTGGTGGGCTTGTCCCAAGGTTTTCTCGTTCTGGTTGGAGGTGTTTGACCTGATGGGTGAGCTGACAGGCAATCCTATTAATCCGAATCCAGGTCTGGCAGTGCTAAACGTGGGTATAGAGGAGTTCTCTTGGGAATCCAGGGGTTTATTAGTTCACATTCTAGTAGCTGCCAGATATTGCATAAGTTTGCACTGGAAATCCCCAAAGACGCCTACATTAGTTGAACTAAATAACTGAATTAATCTCCAATGCCAATACAAGTTCTGTCTGGCTCACTCCATCCGCGCCAAAAACAAAATACTTCAGATTTGGGACACGTGGCTAAACTCTGTATATGCATCCCCTGTCAGGGATCTGTTTCCAGGGCAAACTGTTGATAATTAAAAATGGGTCAAATAGGGTCAAAGAGAGTGTTACGCAGGGAGTTCACCCATACCACATGTCAATATTCAAGGTGTTTAAATCTCTGTTGTTGTTACTGCTCGGGCTACCCCGAAACGCCGTCCAATTCCCTCCCTCCCCCCTCCCCCTCCCTGGTTGCCTCCTCCATCCATGGTTCTCCCCCTCTCTCCCACCTCTCTCTCCCCTCCCTTTTCTTATCTTCCTTTCTTACTCTCTGATTCTGGTTGTTTGGTAACCCTCGTTTTGAGGATTAAAGAGTGAATTGGTAGGTTGACTCTATACGTATTGGGTATTGATTAACCTAAAAAAAAGTTGCAACTTGCATCAGACATGATTGTTGGTGGTGTGACAGGAAATGTGAATCATAATCAAAGCTACCATGTGTTACAGCGTTGTTCTCTTTGTGTATTATTGCCAATGATACCTGAATTTCTCCTTTTTGTAATGTAACTTTCTACAATAAAAAATCGATTGGATTAAAAAGTAATTATCAGTAGACTGCTAGAGGGTTTCCTCCTATTTTTGCCCTCAGCTCATAGTTTGAGAACATGTCGAGGTTGAGTGTTTCCATCCCTTTCATTTGGTATTGGTGCTATGTGGTAGCCATTGCTGCTGTCATGGTGTGCCTATGAAGTGGAGTGGCCGGGAGCTGTGGGCGCTTTGCCTTCCAGCATGGGTGCTTTTGGACATCGGGTCACTCCCCCTGCTGGTGCTCTATCGCTTCGGTGGTGGTTTCCACATGCACACCTTTTAGGTTAGGAATTAAGGACGCACTGAGAGGTTCATTGTGATGTAGCAGTGGGCTTCATATAGTCTGATCAGAATGCTATACTAAGAAATCATGTCAGTTTTGTACATTTTCGCCTAGCGGCATTAGATCAATGTATGAATTTTGGATGTGCGAACCAGTGGCGTAACTACCGCGGTCGCAGCGGTCGCGATCGCGACCGGGCCCGGGCGGTTTGGGGCCCGCGGGGACCCGGCAGATCAGCAGCCAGCTCCTCTCAGTGAGAGAGAAGCTGCGCTGATCTATCACAGTGCACGCGCCCACTATATGACCCGCTGCCGCCCCCGACACCGGGCCCTCCTGCCCGATGTCAGCGGCGGCACCGGGGCCCCCCTCCCCCGTTACCGCGCACAGTAATAATGAAGCAAAGAGCGGCCGGCGCCGCTCTGCATCATCATTCTGCCCCTGTGCCTGTGCGGTGACGTCACTCCTGTGCGACTGCTGTGCTGAGTGCACAGAGCGCAGGGAGGGAGGACGCCGACCGCAGCACCGGGAGGACGAGCAGCAGTGGAAGGAGGAGAGCAGGGACTCGGGAGTACAGCATCAGTGGAACAAGGAGACGTCAGGACAGAGCAGCAGTGGAAGGAGGAGAGCGGTGAGTACTTGGTTTTTTTTTTTATATATATATGAGTACACGGTGGTCAGAGGCCTGGAGTGGGGAGGCTGCATTATACTGTACATGGAGGCCTGGGGTGGGGAGGCTGCATCTGTACATGGAGGCCTGGGGTGGGGAGGCTGCCTGATACTGTACAAGGAGGCCTGGGGTGGGGAGGCTGCCTGATACTGTACAAGGAGGCCTGGGGTGGGGAGGCTGCATGATACTGTACATGGAGGCCTGGGGTGGGGAGGCTGCCTGATACTGTACAAGGAGGCCTGGGGTGGGGAGGCTGCATGATACTGTACATGGAGGCCTGGGGTGGGAAGGCTGGATGATACTGTACATGGAGGCCTGGGGTGGGGAGGCTGCCTGATACTGTACATGGAGGCCTGGGGTGGGGAGGCTGCATGATACTGCACATGGAGGCCTGGGGTGGGGAGGCTGCCTGATACTGTACAAGGAGGCCTGGGGTGGGGAGGCTGCATGATACTGTACATGGAGGCCTGGGGTGGGAAGGCTGGATGATAATGTACATGGAGGCCTGGGGTGGGGAGGCTGCATGATACTGTACATGGAGGCCTGGGGTGGGGAGGCTGCCTGATACTGTACAAGGAGGCCTGGGGTGGGGAGGCTGCCTGATACTGTACAAGGAGGCCTGGGGTGGGGAGGCTGCATGATACTGTACATGGAGGCCTGGGAGGCTGGCAGCATTATTATACATGGAGGCCTGGGGAGGCTGGCTGCATTATTATACATGGAGGCCTGGGGAGGCTGGCTGCATTATTATACATGGAGGTCTGGGGAGGCTGGCTGCATTATTATACATGGAGGCCTGGGGAGGCTGGCTGCATTATTATACATGGAGGCCTGGGGAGGCTGGCTGCATTATTATACATGGAGGCCTGGGGAGGCTGGCTGCATTATTATACATGGAGGCCTGGGGAGGCTGGCTGCATTATTATACATGGAGGCCTGGGGAGGCTGGCTGCATTATTATACATGGAGGCCTGGGGAGGCTGGCTGCATTATTATACATGGAGGCCTGGGGAGGCTGGCTGCATTATTATACATGGAGGCCTGGGGAGGCTGGCTGCATTATTATACATGGAGGCCTGGGGAGGCTGGCTGCATTATTATACATGGAGGCCTGGGGAGGCTGGCTGCATTATTATACATGGAGGCCTGGGGAGGCTGGCTGCATTATTATACATGGAGGCCTGGGGAGGCTGGCTGCATTATTATACATGGAGGCCTGGGGAGGCTGGCTGCATTATTATACATGGAGGCCTGGGGAGGCTGGCTGCTATATTATACATGGAGGCCTGGGAGGCTGGCTGCTATATTATACATGGAGGCCTGGAGAGGTTGGCTGCATTATTATATATGGAGGCCTGGTGAGGCTGCATAATAAACATGAAGGACACCTTATACATTGAATATAGAGGTGTAATATACATAGAGGTCTATGAGGCTGCATTATACTGGAGGTCTATAGGGCTGCATTAAAATGGAGGTCGGGGGGGGGGCTGTATAATACAAAATGAAGGGACACCTTATACATGGAATATAGGGGTGAATTATACATGGAGGAGTATGGGGCTGCATAATACCATCTGAAGTTTTATGGGGTTGTGTTATAATACATATAGGACTATGGGGGCTACATTATAATATATGGAGGACTATGGAGGCTACCTTATACATGGACTATGGAAGTGCATTATAAAACATGGAGTTCTATGTGGTGCAGTATAATATATGGAGAACTATGGGGTGAATTTTAATACATGGAGAACTATGGGAAATGCATTATAATTGAAGGGCTACTTTATACATGGAAGATTATGGGGGTGCATTATAATATATGGAGGGCTATGTATCTGCATTCTAATATATGAAGGGTTATGTGAGACCCTTTATACAATTATTTGGAAGGCTATGTGGGGGCTGTTATAGTATTTTGAGAACTTTATACAGGGGGGACAAAGATACAAGTATGGGATGGAAATGTTTTGTGCTGAGGGAAAAAGGCTCTTTCCCTCAGCAGCCAACTTTCCCATGCTCTGCTATACATCTCTCAGCACCTAGCTTTCTCATGCTCTGCTATACATCTCTCAGCACCCAGCTTTCCCATGTTCTGATATACATCTCTCAGCACCCAGCTTTCCCATGTTCTGATATACATCTCTCAGCACCCAGCTTTCCCATGTTCTGATATACATCTCTCAGCACCCAGCTTTCCCATGTTCTGATATACATCTCTCAGCACCCAGCTTTCCCATGCTCTGCTATACATCTCTCAGCACCCAGCTTTCCCATGCTCTGCTATACATCTCTCAGCACCCAGCTTTCTATGCTCTGCTATACATCTCTCAGCACCCAGCTTTCCCATGTTCTGATATACATCTCTCAGCACCCAGCTTTCCCATGTTCTGATATACATCTCTCAGTACCCAGCTTTCCCATGCTCTGCTATACATCTCTCAGCACCCAGCTTTCCCATGCTCTGCTATACATCTCTCAGCACCCAGCTTTCCCATGTTCTGATATACATCTCTCAGCACCCAGCTTTCCCATGTTCTGATATACATCTCTCAGCACCCAGCTTTCCCATGTTCTGATATACATCTCTCAGCACCCAGCTTTCCCATGTTCTGATATACATCTCTCAGCACCCAGCTTTCCCATGTTCTGATATACATCTCTCAGCACCCAGCTTTCCCATGTTCTGATATACATCTCTCAGCACCCAGCTTTCCCATGTTCTGATATACATCTCTCAGTACCCAGCTTTCCCATGCTCTGCTATACATCTCTCAGCACCCAGCTTTCCCATGCTCTGCTATACATCTCTCAGCACCCAGCTTTCCCATGTTCTGATATACATCTCTCAGCACCCAGCTTTCCCATGTTCTGATATACATCTCTCAGCACCCAGCTTTCCCATGTTCTGATATACATCTCTCAGCACCCAGCTTTCCCATGTTCTGATATACATCTCTCAGCACCCAGCTTTCCCATGTTCTGATATACATCTCGCAGCACCCAGCTTTCCCATGTTCTGATATACATCTCTCAGCACCCAGCTTTCCCATGCTCTGCTGTACATCTCTCAGCACCCAGCTTTCCCATGCTCTGCTGTACATCTCTCAGTACCCAGCTTTCCCATGCTCTGCTATACATCTCTCAGCACCCAGCTTTCCCATGTTCTGCTATATATCTCTCAGCACCCAGCTTTCCCATGTTCTGATATACATCTCTCAGCACCCAGCTTTCCCATGTTCTGATATACATCTCTCAGCACCCAGCTTTCTCATGCTCTGATATGGGAAAGCTGGGTGCTGAGGACAAGATAAATATCAGAACATAGGAAAGCTGGGTGCTGATAGAGGGATTTCAGGGTGCTGTGGGTGAGAGCCAAGTGTCAGCGTCATTATCCTGTACCCCGAGTGTCAGTGTCATTATCCCTTACCCCATACCTCCCAACCGTCCCGGATACAGCGGGACTTTCACGCTTTACGTTGTTTGTCCCGTTGCCACGATCGGGACGGCCGGCTCCCGGGCTCCGCCCACCCACTCTCTCTCCGCCTCCCTGCTTCTCCCTCCTACCATCCCAGTAGACGTGGCATAACAGAGAGGAGCGCTGCCTGTGCTGCTGCTGGTACAGTAAAATCTCCCCAGCGCTGATTTCCCTCCCTCCCCCCCTCACCCCCGGCCGGAGCCTCTCTGTGCGGTCGGCCGGCCGCCTGTCTGTGCGGTCGGCCGGCCGCCTTTCTGTGCGGGCGCCCCCCGGCCGCCTGTCTGTGCGGGCGTCCCCCCGGCCGCCTGTCTGTGCGGGCGCCCCCCGGCCGCCTGTCTGTGCGGGCGCCCCCCTGCCGCCTGTCTGTGCGGGTGCCCCCTGCCGCCTGTCTGTGCGGGCGCCCCCCTGCCGCCTGTCTGTGAAGGCGACCGGCCACCTCACTGTGTGGGCGACCGGCCGCCTCACTGTGGCTCCCTGCGTGTCCATGCTGGAGGCCCGCCGGCTGCCTGCGTGTCCATGCTGGAGGCCCGCCGGCTGCCTGCGTGTCCATGCTGAATGGGTGTGGCTGGGGAGTGGATATGGGCGTGACTGTGAAATGGGTGTGGTTAGGGGGCGTGGCCTAAAAATTTGCCGCAAACTTTGTCCTTCTTTTCCTTCTTTAAAAGTTGGGAGGTATGCCTTACCCCAAGTGTCTGTGTATGTGGAGGGGGGGCCCAGGTCTAAACTTTGCACCGGGGCCCATCCAACTCTAGTTACGCCACTGGTGCGAACCATGTCTTTTTCTACAGTCATAAAAAAATAATTATTCATCTTTGCAAATACTGAAACAAATATTTTATCTTATCTTAAAACTCTTTAATCATTTACTGATAGTGAACTCACCACAGCAGATTGAATTCATATCCATCCACTGAATAATTCTAGATCCACGTGGATCCTAAAACCAAAAGAGCACCAACACTTTACACAGCTGTGTATAGCAACAGCCAACAGTACTACAGCTAAGGTGTGTCCAAAAGACTAAGAAAAAGTATTAGGTACGATAGTGACCCTGTGAGAAGTTCTACAGTCAATTATGGGAGAAAGTTATATGAGCGGAGACCATTACCAATCAGCAATAGTAAGAAGGGAAACTCAACAGAGCAGATGGTTAGAGGAGGGATTGTGGATGAGATCACACAAGTAGAAGACCAAAGACTAGAGATTTACTTTCAAAAGAGCTTTATTGTAGTTTTTGTAAGAGAAGAAAGAAGCACAATCAGTCTGTGGATAATTTGTAACTTACCATTACGTAAGCTTCAACCTAAAATAAAAGGAAAAGATTTACAAGTCAGGAAGGTCTACTGTACTACATAATGTATGTGCATTAGTAGGATAAGAGGGTTACAAGTTAAAGTGGGGTAAACAAAAAAACACAATAAATAAAGTGAAAAATGTTATTAGCAAATGCTCTATCCTTGATTTTAAGAACTTAGCTTCAACACCCTACCTTTTCATTGGCCGGTCGCAGATCAGGTGTAACCATGTACATATTGATCAGCACTAAAGACAAAGATTAAAACGGAGACTTTGGATAAGGACATATTCTTTAAAGAAATGGTAGGATAGAATATACATCTATTTCTTACCTTTTTGTTTGGGTTTATAAACTGGTTTGTCAGTCTGTATAAATAAAGATAAACCTTTGCTATCCACAGTAACAGTTGTGGAGTTGTGGAAAATGAATCCGCCATCATTTAAATGACGATTACCCCACACCTTCAGGTGAGCTTGTCCTCTGAGTCCGGGTGGAACCTATGACAGGAGGAAAAATAATAAATATATATATTTTTATGGATGTTTTTTACTACATAGTGCTTGAAAGTTTGCGAACTGTAAGCATTTTCCATATTTTTGCATATATTTAATCTAAATTTCATCTCAAACACATAAATGTTTTATATAATTTAATAAAACGTTACTAAGCAACTCTAAACAGTTTGTCCACCATGAATCCACAGTCAAAAATGACTCCAAGAGTAAAGGCCGCTTTACACACTGCGATATCGGTCCCGATATATCGCTAGTGTGGGTACTGCTGCAGTAACGATTTTTGAGAAAGGGCCCCCATGTCACCGATGAGCGATTTTGCACGTTTTGCAACGATGCAAAATCGCTCATAGGTGTCACACGCAACGGCATCGCTAATGCGGTCGGATGTGCGTCACCAATTCCGTGACCCCAACGAGTTCGCATTAGCGATGTCGTAGCGTGTAAAGCGTAAAGCCCCCTTAAGATGTATAATAGTTTGCGAAGTCACAAAGATACTCAAGGTAACTTCTAAGCACCAAAAAGGCCTATCTCACGTTAGCTGTTGTTAATGTTCCACCATCAGGACACTGAATAACAATGGTGTGTGTATAGCAGGATTTCAAGGAAAAAAACCATGTTGTCAAAAACGTTCATTGTTGCCTGTCTGCAGTTTGCTAAACATAACCTGGACAAGTCAGAAGGCTACTGGAACATTGTTTGGTGAACAGATGAGACCAGAATGGAGGTTTTTAGTTTAAATGAGAAGCATAATGTTTGGAGAAAGAAAAACAATGAATTACTGCATAAACACTCCTAACCATCTGTGAAATATGGTAGTAGTAGTAGTAGTAGTAGTAGTAGTAGTAGTAGTAGTAGTAGTAGTAGTAGTATCATGGTTTGGGTTAGTTTTGCTACACATGTTCCAAGACAGCTTATCCTATGTAAAAGTTGTGGAAAGTCCTGAAGCGAGTTTATTGGAGAAAATCCATCAACATAACAGAGTTAAAGCAGTTTTGTAGAGAGGAATTAACTACAAGTCCTTCAATGTGATGTGAAGGAGTAAATGTTTAGATGCACTTATTGCTGCTGGTTCATATACTTTTGCCACTCACAGACATGTGATACTGGATCATTTATGTCATTTATAAAATGTCTAAGGGGTACTTTGCACACTACGACATCGCAGCTGCGATGTCGGTGGGGTCAAAATGAAAGTGACGCACATCCGGCGTCGTTGTCGACATCGGAGTATGTGAATCGTTTTTAATATGAATAACGAGCGCAAAAGTGTCGAAATTGTATGATCGGTGTAGTGTCGGGCATTTCCATAATGTCGCTGCAGATGTTGTTCCTCGTTCCTGCGGCAGCACACATCGCTGTGTATGAAGCCCCAGGAGTGAGGAACATCTCCTTATCTGCGTCCCAGCTGCAATGAGGAAGGAAGGAGGTGGGCGGGATGTTTAAGTCCCGCTCATCTCCGCCCCTCTGCTTCTATTGGCTGCCTGCCGTGTGACGTCGCTGTGACGCCGCACGACCCGCTCCCTTAGGAAGGAGGCGGGTCGCCGGCCAGAGCGACGTCGCAGGGCAGGTAAGTGCATATAAAGCTGCCGTAGCGATAATGTTCGCTACGGCGGCTCTCACAAGAGATCACAGCTGCGACGGGGCGGGGACTATCGCACTCGGCATCGCTACAATCGGCTTGCGATGTCGTAGTGTGCAAAGTACCCCTAAATCTACTCTTTTTTTAATGAATTTGTTTGATTTGGTTTTCTTTATCTACTTTTAGGACTTGTGTGAAAATCTGAGATAGTTTTAATTCAAATTTATGGAAAATAAAGGGTTCACAAACTTGTAAGCACTTGTATGCATGTATTACGTGAACATAAATAAAGATTATTGCTGGATTTTGTATAATTGTGATTTACTTATTTTTTTTGCAAGAGTGTATAGATGGAAAAATAACAATTGCAGCAATCAAAATGGGTACCTATCCAAGGTACAGAGCGTCACTAAAAGGATGAATATAAATGAATATGAAATGATTTTACAAATTCATGACATTAAAAATTAAAAATATCTTTTTTTGTTCATGATGAGCATATGTAGAGACTAGAGAGCATTATCTATAATATAAACTTTAAGATTTGAACATCATTTGTCTGATGACATACAGTCCTAAATTTCACCAATATGATACATTTAGATGTGATTCTTTTTCATCTAAACATGTAATCACCAATGGTTATATTTTAGGAAGCAGAAAACACAAAAAAAATACTTCTATGTACAGAATAATACAGTTTAGCTGAGAAAATAACATAAGGGACATTTTTTATTATGTTTTTTAATGCATTTATGCCATAATTTGCAACTTTGAAAACTTTCAGCCCTACTCACTGCCCTTTTCTAAAAGTGGACCGTGTTTTACTGAAGGGATGGAGACAAGTGCAGTCTGACATATTTACAAAAATGTAAGCCACAAAGTGTCACAAATTATAGTGACAAGCTTCTTTTGGCACATATACAGCAAGTGATACACCAGATTTATTAAGAGGCAGATTTATTAAAAAGGGAAAATAAGTTGAACGAAAACTACACTACATTTTTTAGACTGCAGTGTTAGAACATTGAAAAACATAATGTAACTGGCTGAGCAGCACCACTCTAAGGGGCACTTTGCACACTACGACATCGCAAGCCGATGCTGCGATGCCGAGCGCGATAGTCCCCGCCCCCGTCGCAGCTGCGATATCATGATGATAGCTGGCGTAGCGAACATTATCGCTACGCCAGCTTGACATGCACTCACCTGCCCTGCGACGTCACTCTGGCCGGCGACCCGCCACCTTATTAAGGGGGCGGGTCGTGCGGCGTCATAGCGACATCACACGGCAGGCGGCCAATAGAAGCGGAGGGGCGGAGATGAGCGGGACGTAAACATCCCGCCCACTTCCTTCCTTCCGCATAGCCGGCGTGAGCCGCAGGACGCAGGTAGGAGATGTTCCTCGCTCCTGCGGCTTCACACACAGCGATGTGTGCTGCCGCAGGAACGAGGAACAACATCGTAACATCGGTCATTCCCAATTCATGGAAATGACCGACGCTACACCGATGATACGATTACGACGCTTTTGCGCTCGTTAATCGTATAAAAAATGCTTTACACAGTACGATATCGCCTGTGACGCCGGATGTGCGTCACTTTCAATTTGACCCCACCAACATCGCACCTGCGATGTCGTAGTGTGCAAAGTGCCCCTAAGCCTTGAAATACCAATGACCAATGGCTAGGATAATTTTGTAGCTTCTTGGCATAATTTTGAACAGTTAAATCACCTACAATTGGTATAATAAAATTAGAAGATGGTGACAAATGGGATAAAATAAGTTCAATATGAAATCCTATAAAGTATAAAAATGTGAAGTTGAAACACATTCATTCCCTTCTTAAAGGGAATCTCTCAGCAGGATTTCACACCCTAAAATATATATATATATATATATATACACAACGTCCAGCAATACCTTTAATATGGCCAGTCCGTTCCTTCATTACTGAGAAATCAGCATTTGAATCAATATGTAAATGAGGCTAAAGGACTATGTATAGATCTGAAGCCTCTGTCACTGCAGCTCTATTCTCCATCCAATGCCAAATACTCCTTGACTGACGGATCCCCTGCCTGAATTCACACAGTCTACAAGCTTTCAGTCAAGCAGAACATGGCAGAGCTGGGTGGTAAATAGAGCTGGAGTGACAGAGGCTTCAGATCTGCAATAGCATTTTACATATCAATTGAAATGCTGATTTCTCAGTAATGTAGGAACAAGCTGGTCCTGTCAAATTACTACTGGACTTTTCTTTGAAAGAGCTACATGCACAAATTAATAGTTCTGGGGTGAAATATTGCTGATGATTCCCTTTAAATGTGTTTAAGGTGATGTGTCCCCAGCTTACACATCTTCCTTCACAGGTATTAGCCTGTCATATGTACACTTTGATATTGCCTTATCCTGAGCTTTCTACATCTTTAAAGGGAAGGTAGGGCAGAGCAGAATAAATGTAGCAAAGAATTAAAAAATATTGAGCATTCATATGTTTTTTTTGTGATACCATTATCTTTCTTCAATTCAGTGCTGATGGATACGTTACTGATGCTAAAATGATGTACACTTTAGATTACTTTGTATACTGATGAAGTGTGGGCTATCAAAGCTGAATTCTATTTGGTTAGTCCTCTTTTAGTGATAATCTTAATATATTAAAAAACATATTTTAGAAAGTTCCCACTTTCTTCCCAGTACAAAAAAAAACATGTAACATTTAGCACTATTATATCTCTTGTTATATCTTTTAAAGTGTTTGAAAGAGGCACTTACCTTGATTTTTACTGTGCCTTTATCTGAGAAAATAAAATAAAAAAACAAGATTGTGAAAGGAATTACTGGAGAGACTGGAGATTTTTTGCAAGAAAAATAGAAACAGAATATTAAATGTTGGGGCGGCATAGAGGTATAAACATGAAACTCAATCTTTTTGAATTTTAAATATTTTCTAATTTAAAGGGGCTGTTTCATAGTTACATGGTTACATATACTGTAGGTTGATAAAAGACCTAGGTTCATCAAGTTCAACCTTTCTCCAACAATCACACATTGTCACTAAGTTATCTTATAGTTTCATAGTTTTAAGGTTGAAGGTAGACTTAAGTCCATCGAATGCAACCCATAACCTAACATGTTGATCCAGATTGACACTAAGCTCCATATTAAGGGAAAAATTAATTCCCTACTCCACATACGGCAATCAGACAAGTTCCTGGTTCAACGCCCAATCACAGATCTAGTGCACATAACTGCTAATATAATATTTGTAAAGACAGCCATCCAGGCCTCTCTCGAATTTTAGTAGTGAATTAACCATTACAACATCATATGGCAGAGAGTTCCATAGTTTCACTGCTTTTACAGTAAAGAACCTGCATCTGTGATTATGATTAAACCTTCATTCCTCTAAACGTAGAGGATCCTCCCTTGTCCGTATTGCAGGCCTAGGTGTAAAAAGATCATTAGAAAGGTCTTTGTACTGTCCTCTCATATATTTGTACATTTTAATAAGATCCCCCCAAGCCTTTGTTTTTCCAAACTGAATAATACCAATATTAATCATCTGTCTTTGTACTGCAGTCCACCCATTCCTATAACAACCTTGGTATCTCTTCTCTCAGCCCACTCAAGATCAGATGTCCTTATACACAAGAGACCAAAATTGTGCACAGTATTCTAAATTTGGTTGCACTAGTGACTTGTATGAGGGAAATCTATATGCTTATCATGAGCATCTCTGCCTCTTTTAAAGGATCCTATTATTTTATTAGCCTTGGCAGCAGCTGTCTGACACTGGTGTTTGCCGTCCAGTCCACCCATGCACCCAATTATAACTATAATTTTTATTTCCTCTGCTCAAGTTCATGACTTTACATTTATCCACATTAAACTTCAATTGCCATTTCTAAGCCCAAGCCTCCAGTGTACACTAATCCCTCTGCAATATTAAATTATCCTCCTCTCTATTAACTACCTTGCATAGTTTAGTATCATCTGCAAATATTGAAATTCTACTTTGAATACACCCTACAATGTCATTAATAAATATGTTAAAAAGAAGAGGGCCCAATACTGTCCCCTGTGGTATCCTACTGTTACTTGTGACCCAGTCTCGGTGTGTTCTAGTAATTACCACTCTTTCTTTCCTATCACTCAATCAATTCTTAACCCAGTTACACATGTTTTCCCCTACTCCCATTATACCAACCTTTTGCAAGGCACAGTATCAAATGCCTTTAAAAAGTCTATAAAGACAACCTACACTGCATTTCCCTGGTCCAGTCTGGAACTTACCTCCTCATAGAAGCGGATCAAATTAGTTTGACAGGACCGATCCCCAATAAACCCATAAACTCATGTTGATACTCAGTCATCAGGTTATTTTTCTTGAGATACTCCAGCACGGCATCTCTTAGGAAACCCTCAAGGATTTTACCCACAGTACAAGTTAAACTTACAGGCCTATAATTTCCAGGCTCGTATTTTGTCCCCTTTTGAATTTTGGCACCTCATTTGCTATGCGCCTATAGAGAACCTACTATTATGGAATATGTGAAGATTGAAACTAATGCTCTGTCTAGCACTGTACTTAATTCCTGCAGTACTCAGGGGTGTATGCCATCTGGATCTGGGGATTTATCTACTTTAGTGATTTTGAGCCGGTGCAGTACTTCCTGCTGGGTTAAGCAGGTGACATTTAATGGGGAATTTATGACATCCCTGAACATGTCATCTGTCATGCAATTTTTCTTGTATAAATACTGTAGACAAGGCATTTAGCAGATTGGCCTTTCTTTCATCCTGTTCCACCATTTCACTCAGACTATTTTTTAGGGGGCCAACACTATCATTTTTAAGTTTCTTACCGTTTATATAGTTGAAGAATATTTTTGGATTATTTTTACTATCTCTGACAATGAGTCTCTCTGTCTCTATCTTTGCTGCCTTGATTTCCTTTTTACAGAATGTATTTCATTCAATGCCTCCTCACTTCCCTCTTGCTTTAATTCTCTAAACGGAACCCGATGTAAGGAATATAAGGAACCAGATAAGAAGAAATATAAATACTGTACATATAGAGTACCTTGAAAAACGATTCATACCCCGTAAATGTTTCCACATTTTTTCACATTATACTCACAAACTTAAATGTTTTTTATAAAATTTTTATGTCTTTTGGGTTATATCTCTCCCAGTTTTGCACATCTAGAGCTGACATTTTTGCCCACTCATATTTGCACAATAGCTCTAGCTCAGTGAGATTGGATGGAGATTGTCTGTGTCTTAGGCCTCCTTCACACGTCTGTGTCTCCGGTACGTGTGTGGTCCGTTTCCTCACGTACCGGAGACACGGGCACACGTAGACTCATTAAAATGAATGGGTCTGCGCTCACGTGCGTATTCTGCCATGGACCGTGTGTACGTGTGGAGCATACGTGGGCCCGTGTGTTCCACATGTAGACATGTCCATTTTTCTCCGGCATCACGGGTGTCACACGGAACGCAAACGGGTCACACGGAACGCAAACAGATGTGTTCCGTGTGACACGCACCGGAGAAACACATGTGTCTGCGAGAAAAAAAAAACTTTAATCATCTTCTCCAGCCCTGCTGTCTCTGCCACTGCTGTCACTTGCTTCCGACCACCGCTCATTATGCTCATTGCATATTCACTTCACTGCAGCCGGAAACAGCAGCAGCGGGGAGTCGGCAGGACCGGAGACCGAAGATCAGCACCACGGACAGCGAAGCCAGGGACAGGTGAGTAGAAAGTTGCCGTTCTCCGTGTGTTATCATGGATAACACACAGAGAACACACGTGTGCCATAAACACAGCTCACGGAGGGCTAAACGCACCTTTGACACGTCCGTGAAAAACGTGCGTGATTTTCACGGACGTGTGAAAGAGGCCTTACCACGGATTCTCAATGGGATTAAGGTACAGACTTTGACTGGTCCATTCAAAAACATGAATATATTTTTATCTAAACCATTGCATTGTAGTTATAGTATGTTTAGAGTCATTGTCCTGCTGGAAGATGAACCTACGCCCCACAGTCTCAAGTCTTTCGCAGCCTCTAACAGGCCTTTCCCTAGCATTGCCCTTTATTTGGCTCCATGCATCTTCCTATCAACTCTGACCAGATAACCTGTTCCTACTAAACACAAGCATCTCCACAGCATGGTGTTGCTATCAGCATGTCTGACAAATGGGGATGGCGTTTTCAGGGTCATGTGCAGTTTTAGTTTTCTGCCACAAATAGGGCTTTGTATTAAGTCCAAAAAGCTTTATTTTGGTCTCACCTAACAAGAGTACCTGCTTCCACATGCTAGCTGTGTTCTTACATGACATATTGAAGAAGGTGGTGTAGTCAAATGAGACCAAAGTGGAACTTTTTTAGCAATAGAATGGTTTACATCAAAGCACATTCATATGCTTGAATGACCCATCAAATTCCAGACCTAAATCCCACTGACAATCTGTGACAAGATTTCCATCCAATCTCCAAGAGTTGGAGCTATTTTGTAAATATGAATTGGCAAAAATTTCAACCTCTAAATGTGCAAAGCTAGTAGAGACATAATCCAGCACAACAGGGAATGCCAATATCTTCTCAATCAAAAATATCTTTATCCCCTTAATAACCGCGGGCAGTAATATTACATCTACTGCTGCGGGGCTGCTGGTGGGGATCTGCGCACATGTCAGCTGATTTGTACAGCTGACATGTGTACCTCGCAGATACAAGTGGAATTGCTATCCACCTGTACTTGTTAACCCCTTAAATGGTGCTGTCAAGATACCAGAAGTCACGTGACGTGATCACGTGACTCTAGTGGTTGTCATGGTAGCACAGGGTCATGTGATGATGACTCCTGTAGCTGCCATGACTCAGGTCCTTTAACCAGCAGCCGAGTACTGCAGGTTATAACAGATGGGCATTTCTCCCAGTCTGAGCGGTGCTGCTCTGATTGGGAGAAATGAATGAGTAATCAGACTGCTGATCCTTATAGTTCCCTAGGCGTGCTAGTAAAATAAAATATAAAAAGTTTAAAAAAGTTTTAAAAAATGAACAAAAAAAATAAAAAACTAAAAATTTAAATCACCCATTTGCCTCCTTGAAAATTAAAGTGTTAAAAAATAAAAACAATATACACATATTTGGTATTGCCGCGTTCAGAAATGCCTGATCTATCAAAATATAAAATCAATTAATCTGATTGGTAAAAAAAATTCCAAACACCAAAATTACATTTTCTGATAGCCACACATTTTGCGCAAAGTGCAATAACAGGCGATCAAAACGTAGCATCGGCGCAAAAATATTATGGTTAAACATGTCATCCTGAGATGCAAAAAACTGAGCCATAGATCCCAAGCACCTCATCCTTTTCTGCAAATGTGGAATGGTGGAACTTCACTAATGTAAGTCTCCTGGGAAGGAACAAAGGCTATCTATCTGAATATAGTAATCAGAATCTTATTAGTATACTGCCTGTATAGAATGGGTTATATACAGTTGAAACCAGACACATCTGTATGTTTTTCTCACTGACATGAAATCAGAAAAAAACATTCACATTTTAGGTCAATTAGGATTACCAAAATTAATCACCAGGCTTTTCCTATATAAACTAAAGCCAGTGGTATGCTGCCACTATTATGCTGATTATACATAGCTTTAGTTGTCAGATTGGATGTATAGTTTCTGGTGTGTAGCTTCACGTCTTTGTCCATTTGGAAGACCCATTTCCACCCAAGCTTTAAGTTCCTGGCTGATATCTTGAGATGTTGCTTCAGTATTGCCACATAATCTTGTTTCCTCATGATGCCATTTATTTTGTGAAGTAACCCAAATGCCGTACTATTTGTGCAAGTAGCGAATAGTGCAGAATTTGGGTTACTCGTTACATTGCGAGTATTCCCCATTGACTTGCATTGCACACACTATTCAGAATGAATACACAAGTAGTAGACAGTACTCATTATGAGTATAGCGAGTACGAGTAGTTAGGTACCCGCTCAACTCTAATAATGACACAATCTTACCAGCTTCCACTAGCATCTTCACAAGCTCTTCTGCTTTTGTTCTTAGGTTGATATGCACATGTCTGCCCAAAGCACGATCATCTCTGCTACACAGAACCTGTCTCCTTCCTGAGCGGTATGATGGCTGCAACTAGATTCTAGGAACTACAGCAATATTTATGGCCACAACAGTTTGCCCCCCTGCCATAGTGCTAGTTCTGTTTCATATAACTTTTTTTTTTCTACTGCTCCATTCTATGTCTTGTTGTGTATAAATATGTGACTCTTCAGATTTTGTGTTATACTGAGCCTGATGAAGAGTCCTGAGTAGTCTCGAAAGCTTGCTATTATTACCATCTTTTCAGTTAGCCATTAAAAGGTATCAACCACTTAGGACTCTCAGTTCTTTTAAACAAACTTTTATTATTTTGTTACTATTTTGTAAATCCACCTTTGGCTTTCAACACTGCCTGATTGCTTCTGGGAATGTTCTAGATCAGATTCAAACATGTCTCAAATGAAATCTGATCCCAGGTCTCTTCTACACGTTCCCAATGTTGATGCATACTGGTTGACTGACTTTGGTATGTACATAGCTTATTGTTCAACTCTACCCACACATGTTCGATTGGGTTAAGATCTAGTAACTGTCGATGACAATCGAGCACCTCTACTGCATTGTCATTCAACCATTTTGTCACCAATCTCGATGTATGCTTCAGGTCATTGTCCTGTTGGAATGCTATGTTGTCCTTTTTATATCCATAGTACTCAAGTGTACGAAGTAACTCGTCTTGTAGGATACTCCTATATAGCTCAGCATTGAGACCACCATCAATCCTGGTCAAGCATCCAACGCCTTTGGCTGTGAAACAACCACATATCACCAGCTTTCCTCCACCAAACTTGACAGTTCCTTCAATTTCTTGAATCATTAGCCCCTTTTTCCTTTGTTTCTTGGAGATTTATTTGCATCCATCAGAGTAGGCTCCATTAACTTCCATCTCATCACTCCAAATCACCTATTTCCAATCTTCTACTGTCCACTTTTCATATTTTTTGGAAACTCTAGCTGACATTTCTTATGATGATATTGCAGTTGAGGCTTTTTCACCTTTTTTCGGGCCACCATTCCAGACTTGTGTAATGTGCTTTGCACAGTGCTTGCATGGATGTCTGTGCTCTGACTATTGCAAAGCATACCAGCCACCACCAATGCCGTGTTTGTCGCACCAGAACTAATAGACCTTGTGATAAGCTGATTTGTTGACTCCAATATTTTGCCTGGATGTTCAGCTGTTGGCTTTTGAATGGGTAGACAGACTTCATTTTAACTGTCCTGGCACTCACATGATGCAGTTTGGCAATTTTCTTGTCCAAGAGACCGCTATCGATGAGCTGGATGATGTTGGTTCTATTGTTTTTGGAAATATTCTTCATGGCTGCTCCTTAATTCAAGCCAGTGACCTTTTGTTAGGGAATCAACCTATTAAAACACTGAGCTATTAGGGAATGTGAGAATAGGTTGTAGTATAAAGGGGGAAAAAATGTTTAACCACCAGGAGCAAAACAGTAACAATGCAGTAACATGACAAGAATCTGCATAACTAATCATTTGTTCAGAAGTTGCAAGTCAAATTTATGTATGCGATAGCCAAGATGATTGTCTATAAAATGAAGGTAGTCTCATGCTCAAAGATGTAGTGAGATATGGAGCCTGAAAGTTAAAAGTTCGAAACTTTGTTACCCTTTTGCTTGTTGTTGTATGTGTGTGTGTGTGTGTGTGTGTGTGTGTGTGTGTGTGTGTGAAAATTAAATCAAAATCAAATATATATACTGTATATATACAGTAGATAGATAATGTATGAAGTAGTGATTGTTCTTATTGAATAGGAATTGCTAATTCTTATTAAAGCCAACCAGCTTTCCATTTGGTCTCCTACATCCTTGCACTAGAAGTCACAGTTGATAGAGAGGAGGTTCTACAGTGATTACCAGGTTTGCAGCTCCTAGGAGGTGGATCCTATAATGCTCACTATGGTATATATTTTCTTTTTCATTAAAAGTCAATGAAACCTCTTCTTTTTCCCCCTCATAGTCTTCTCTCTCTTTCTTTTTGCTCTTTCTTCCTTTTCTCTTTGACTACTGCTCTTCTACTTTTTGAAGTGTTTGATAATATTTTGAACTGTATTTTATGACTCTTAGAGCTTTTCTTGTTATTTGATGAGTTAAATGTCTGATTATAATCATATACAAACTATAAGTTAGAGATAAGGTATTACTTTTGATAAGTGAATCTTGATTGGTTTACGTGCTTGCGGAGGTCTTGTATTGTTAATGGTTTTATGAAACTTAATAAGTGTTCTACCTTGCTTTGCTTTGTATTGCATTTTGTAAAAATCTTAATAAAAAGAGATTAAGCATAAACAACAAACAAACAAACTATATGTGATACTGCTGTAGATGATCAAGCTTTTTGACATTTTCCTGGTACAGTATATACACAGAACAAAATATAAACATAGCCTAAGTTACGGTATATCTTTGCTTAAATGTTGTCACATCACCAACCAACTATAGGAGCAATGAGTCATCAGTAAAAAAAAATATTAATTTACTTTAATTCTTTCATTCTTGTATTAACTAATCCCTGAAATACAAACTACATCTGTTTAGTTAAAAAAGATCATCTGATAAAAAAAACAAATTGTTCCTTTAACAATACAAATAGTTCCAGGACTATTGAATGATTATTCTCCATATTAATAAATATATTGAAAATGAAAAAAATCAATGTATTTTGATGAGAATGTAAGAAATTTTGAAAATTGCACAGTATTTTGTCACTGAAAAGGTTTTCATGACACATTTGATAGACATGGTTTTGCATACTGAGGCTCATAAATTAATTCTTATATAAATAAGAGCACAAGTTTTCAGTTTTACCCTGTCAGTTTTGCAAAGTTTGTTACCTTGGTAAAAATGAGGATCCAAAGTATCATTGCGCTGTACAATTATTTCGCTTTGGCATCTAACATGCTATAATTTAAGTACATACAGTTAGGTCCAGAAATATTTGGACAGTGACACAATTTTCGCGAGTTGGGCTCTGCATGCCACCACATTGGATTTGAAATGAAACCTCTACAACAGAATTCAAGTGCAGATTGTAACGTTTAATTTGAAGGTTTGAACAAAAATATCTGATAGAAATTGTAGGAATTGTACACATTTCTTTACAAACACTCCACATTTTAGGAGGTCAAAAGTAATTGGACAAATAAACCAAACCCAAACAAAATATTTTTATTTTCAATATTTTGTTGCGAATCCTTTGGAGGCAATCACTGCCTTAAGTCTGGAACCCATGGACATCACCAAACGCTGGGTTTCCTCCTTCTTAATGCTTTGCCAGGCCTTTACAGCCGCAGCCTTCAGGTCTTGCTTGTTTGTGGATCTTTCCGTCTTAAGTCTGGATTTGAGCAAGTGAAATGCATGCTCAATTGGGTTAAGATCTGGTGATTGACTTGGCCATTGCAGAATGTTCCACTTTTTTGCACTCATGAACTCCTGGGTAGCTTTGGCTGTATGCTTGGGGTCATTGTCCATCTGTACTATGAAGCGCCGTCCGATCAACTTTGCGGCATTTGGCTGAATCTGGGCTGAAAGTATATCCCGGTACACTTCAGAATTCATCCGGCTACTCTTGTCTGCTGTTATGTCATCAATAAACACAAGTGACCCAGTGCCATTGAAAGCCATGCATGCCCATGCCATCACGTTGCCTCTACCATGTTTTACAGAGGATGTAGTGTGCCTTGGATCATGTGCCGTTCCCTTTCTTCTCCAAACTTTTTTCTTCCCATCATTCTGGTACAGGTTGATCTTGGTCTCATCTGTCCACAGAATACTTTTCCAGAACTGAGCTGGCTTCATGAGGTGTTTTTCAGCAAATTTAACTCTGGCCTGTCTATTTTTGGAATTGATGAATGGTTTGCATCTAGATGTGAACCCTTTGTATTTACTTTCATGGAGTCTTCTCTTTACTGTTGACTTAGAGACAGATACACCTACTTCACTGAGAGTATTCTGGACTACAGTTGATGTTGTGAACGGGTTCTTCTTCACCAAAGAAAGTATGCGGCAATCATCCACCACTGTTGTCATCCGTGGACGCCCAGGCCTTTTTGAGTTCCCAAGCTCACCAGTCAATTCCTTTTTTCTCAGAATGTACCCGACTGTTGATTTTGCTACTCCAAGCATGTCTGCTATCTCTCTGATGGATTTTTTCTTTTTTTTCAGCCTCAGGATGTTCTGCTTCACCTCAATTGAGAGTTCCTTAGACCGCATGTTGTCTGGTCACAGCAACAGCTTCCAAATGCAAAACCACACACCTGTAATCAACCCCAGACCTTTTAACTACTTCATTGATTACAGGTTAACGAGGGAGACGCCTTCAGAGTTAATTGCAGCCCTTACAGTCCCTTGTCCAATTACTTTTGGTCCCTTTAAAAAGAGGAGGCTATGCATTACAGAGCTATGATTCCTAAACCCTTTCTCCGATTTGGATGTGAAAACTCTCATATTGCAGCTGGGAGTGTGCACTTTCAGTCCATATTATATATATAATTGTATTTCTGAACATGTTTTTGTAAACAGCTAAAATAACAAAACTTGTGTCACTGTCCAAATATTTCTGGACCTAACTGTAAATAGGTACATAGAAACGTTATGAAAATACCTTGTTTAACCATAATAAAAAATATAGGTTTGTTCCTTTTCGCATCTTTTCTGGCATTGAAATGAGGCATTTGTAAGCTTCACTTGTGTAACTTTGCAAATTAAAGCTCTATAGTTATTTGTTGAGAGGAAAAAAAGCTTATTACTATTCTGTACAGAGGCAGACATCATGCTGATTCTGGAAATTCCAAGTCATTATTTGTAGAAAATTTGTTGTCCATGGCAGCAGATTATAACCCATGCTGTTCAAGGAATTCCCTTGAATTGGGAAAGTCAAAACATGTTGTTTAAAATGCCTTTAATGTAATCTTTTTTTCCACCTAATCACAGGAATGTTACAAGCATTAAGCCGTCCTTTGATTAGTACAGTCATGGCCAAACGTATGGGCACCCTTCAAAATGTTCCAGATAATGAAGTATTCTCTACCCAGAAAATTATTGCAATTACACATTTTTTGTTACACACATGATTATTTAATTTGTGTGTATTCGAATAAAACAAGAAAAAAAAAACAGAAACAAAGGAAAATTGAACATAATTTCACCCAAAACTCCAAAAATGGGCCAGACAAAATTGTTAGCACCCTTAACTTAATACTTGGTTGCACACTCTTCGGAATACATAACTGCAATCAGTTGCTTCCCATAACCATCATTAGGGTTCTTACATCTCTCAGCTGGAAATTTGGACCACCCTTCTTTTGCAAACTGCTCCAGGTCTCCCATATTTGAAGGGTAACTTCTGCCAACAGTAATTTTAAGATCCCTCCACTGGTGTTCAATGGGATTTATATCTGGACTTATTGCTGGCCAGAACTCTCCAACGCTTTCTTTTCATCCATTTCTAAGTGCTTCTTGAAGAATGTTTGGGGTCATTGTTACATAGTTACATAGTTACTAAGGTTGAAAAAAGACCCCATGACCTAGGACACAAACTCAATTTTATGACACTGGGCATAACAACGTGACCCAAAATCTCTTGGTAATTTTCAGATTTCATAATTCCTTGCACACAGTCAAGGCTTCCAGTGCTAGGAACATCAACAACCCCAAAACATCTTTAAACCACCACCATATTTGACTGTAGGTACTATGTTCGTTTCTTTGTGGGCCTCATTTCGCTTTTGGCAAACAGTAGATTGATGTGCTTTACCAAAAACTGTCCACAACACATTGAGAGATTAGCTTCAGGTCCATGGGTTATAAACTTCTTCATTATGCTGCGCATCATGGGCAAAATGACCTCAAGATCTCTGGATATGGACTTGTAAACCTGAGAATATTAATATTTTTCAACAATTTAGGTTCTGAAGTCCTCAGACAGTTCTCTTCTCCTCTTTCTGTTGTCCATGTTTAGTGTGACACAGACACACAATGAAAAGATTGAGTCAACTTCTCCCCTTGTTATATGGTTTCAGGTGTGATTTTCATATTACCCACACCTGTTAATTGAGTAGGTGAGTTTGAACGCGCATCATATGCTTCAAACAAACTTGTTTACAAATAATTTTGGGAAGGTTGTTTGCATTGTTCAAATACAGAAAAAGAAAATTAACCTGTGTGTAACAAAACGTGTAATTACAATAATGTTCTGGGAGAAATACTTAATTTTCTGAAACAATTTCAAGGGCAAACTTTCAGCTATCAACGTATGTGTTTGAAGACCAATTACATTGGTTTCCAAGATCATGTCAATAACAAAAGCAGTTTCAATGTACAGTATAATCATTAAATAGAATTGTGTATTTCAAGATACATGGACATTGGAAAAATTGTATAGGATTAGAAAAAACAGTCTTCATTCCAGAAATGGCACCACTTGAATGGTGATTTATTGCCACAGCAGACATATTTTATAATTTTGTAAATTAAAATCTAGGCAAGTAGAAATAATGAAATTGTATCTGTTTGGGGGTATTAGCTTAAATCCTATATGGATAAAGAAAAATATATATATTTTAGAGACACTATGGATATATTTTACATACACAAATAAATGAAAATAAATTATTATATTGCAGAAATGCTTTAACATACCTAGTACTGATCCATAACCTGATGCTACAGTCTCCCCTTTCACCACCAGCTTTACTTGGACCTTGGTTTCTATAAGTGTGTTAAAGATAGTAACACTCACTCCTTCTTCAACACCTGATCTGAAAACTGACGGAGCAGCTATCAGGTAACCCCTAAAAGTGAGAGAAATAGACAACTGTGACAAAATAAAACAAGTGCAGCAGGAAAAAGAGTTATTTCAACAACATAGGTAAATTATCACAGAAAATGAATGGCAGAAGGAAAAAAATCGTTTGGAATTACTGTAACAAACAGCAAATCCACTAGAAGAAATGTCATATTCTCCTTTTTTTTAACAGACATTCCATAACCACTGAGATACCCAGAGGCATACTATGTCATTATCTTTGTTGGTTTTTCCACCTTCACATTAAAGAACAGGACACATTCTGATTACTGTAATTAACTAAGTTGAAGGTTAACTTCAAAGCATAGTAATGGGTTAGTATCATCCTTTGGGCAGTCTAGAAGAGCAAAGGATGGGGAAAGTACAGACATCCTCAAGCCTGTAGGCTTAACATGTAGGTAAGAGGACAATTTATAAATGTGTTCAACACAGGTAGAAACAATTTTAACCTTAAGACATTTAGGAAATTTGCAATCTAATTACATGTATGTATGTATATTGACCACACTTGCTTTTGGTTGAAGTACAGAATGTTTTACAAGCATTTGCTTTAGTTACATTCTATAGCTTCTTAGAATTCTGGAAAAAATGCTAGTGTTCTTATATTATGGAAAAACGTTTAGCTTTAGCTAATAATTGTCATATATACAATGCCAAAATAAATTAAAATTCTTTCATTAAAAAAAAAGGAACTCAGGATCTTTAAGTGTAAGTGTGCTGCTCACATGGGGGTGTAGTGAAAATATATATTTATTGTTCATTTTTTTTTTTTATTTATTTTACTCACTAATATAGCGCAATTAACCTGTTAAGGACAAAGCCAATTTTGACCTTAATGACCAGGCCAAATTTTAGAAAGCTGACTAGTGACATTTTATGAGGTTATAACAAGTGTTGAGTGAGTAGTTAACTATTCGTACTCGCTATGCTGTTAGCAAGTACTGTCCGCTACTCGCATATTCGTTACGAGTAGTGAGCACTGTAAGGCTACATTCACACTTGCGTTGTTTTGCATCAGTCACAATCCCACTCCTTGAGGAATTACGGTATCCTGCAAAATATTTTGCATGAATCCGTTTTTTCCCCATAGACTTGTATTAGCCACGGATTTTGATTGATGGGCTTGCGTTGCGTTTACTGACTGACCGTCAGGCGGGAGCGAGGCTGAATCTAACACTTTTCCTTCGTCGAAAAAACGGATCTCTCTCTCTCTCGTGTCCCAGGTTTTTTTCACATATGATGCAAAACAATGCAAGTATAAATGTAGAAAAACCAAAGAAAGAAAATACTCCTAAAAACAATATTTATTATAGAAATATGTTAAAAATGCTCAAAAAATACAGAGCATAATAACTCTTATATATGAAGAAGGTCCTTAATTAGTCACGTGAGGTGCGTGGGAGGACAGGAGGTGTTCAAACCAGCTAGTGAGGGAAGGGGCTATTGTAATATCAAAGTTAGTAGGTAAGCCCTAGGTAGCATGGCTCCAGAATTGTCTGAAGGTAAACTGATAGCCTATTAACCTAAGGGATATATCCTGGATTGGTCTCTCCCTCCCTTTTCGCTACCTACCAGCGGAGGTGCACCTTAAAGTATTGGGTACCCCCCGCTCCTCGTCGGCTTTCCCTAAGCTGTCCCTTTGACCCGCAAGTCGCATGAAACCCACCACCAAGAATAAAGGTGCAGAGTAGTCAAAAGGTCATTGTAAAAAATGGGTCACCAAAGGTTGGTAACCAAAAAACCACTTATCCTTAAATAAGGAAAGGAAAGGCAATACGCACTAGTCAGTAGTATGTTATTGCCTCAAAAAATGGGAATACATATAAGATTTTTATTTTAAAAATGCGGTATGCGGCTATTAAGCCACCGCTGCTGTATCAGGCCTCCGGGGTGATGATATGGCAGCAATGATGATACTGCTCCCCACAGGTGGAGCAATGCCCCGGGGCACAGTTGGTGCTCGTGAGAGCCTATGGTGTAATGGAAGTCTATGCAGGCGACAATAACTGAGACAACACCGGAGGGTGCAATTCCAAGATCTTTACTCACACTTCCTGGTAGGTGCACACTGGTGCCTTCAGATGGCTGGAACCCACTGTCAGGGACCTCCGCCGTTTCTGGGTGATTTCTGGAATGAAAGCCGGTACCCTTCTCTCTAAAGTGTCTCTGTCTTCAGCTGTCTCCTTAAGCCTAGCTCTTTTAGGATGAACCTGCTCGGCCTCCACTACAGCCTCCAGGCTGGGAGTTCGCCTGTCTGTTACTTGCCCCCTTTTTAGAGGTTCTGCTGTGGGCTGTGGCCCGGGGAGTTTGCAACTTTCCCTGGGCCTCGGTTTTCACTGTTGGAGATGATTTTTCACTCCTTCTGTCTCTAGGGACCGTCCCCTGTTGCAGCTTGATCCCTCCACTGATGTTCCTGTGGAACAGGCCACCACAGCTCACCAGCTATCCGTGGCCCTGGAATCCCTTCTCTTCCTCTGCTTGGTGTCACCTGGACCCTCTGAGTCCCAGGGTCTTCACCAGGAAGCGTCACTTTCTTCTCTTAGCTCCTGTCTGACTAGAGCTTTTCTTCTTCTTCTCCTTCTTGTCTGCCTCCTGCAGACCTCCTCCTCCTTCCTCCCTCTCTCTCTCTATCTGACTCAACTTGACCTTCCTTTCTCTGACTGCTCTCTGGTGGCTCCTCCCACCTCCCCAGTTGCTAAGCTGTACCCTATAGGAGCAGGGATGGGTCTTACGGCCCCTCCCAGCATGCAGCATGGAAGGGTTTCTGCCACTGTCCCTGGTCCCAGTGTGTACCTAACAATGGGTGTTGTGTAGATTTGCCAGGGGACCGGCATTCACTCCTTTCCTCACCCAGAATGGGACATCACACCGCTGGATGGGGTGCAATGTCCTGTGGCGACGGAAGCCTCAGGGGCGCCACATTATGTCACACAAAATTGTTAATAAATAACATTTCCCACATGTCTTTACATCAGTGCAATTTTTGAAACAAAATTTTATGGGGTTAGGAAATTAGAAGGGTTCAAAGTTCATCAGTAATTTCTCAATTCTTCAACAAAATTTACAAAACCATTTTTTAGGGACCACATCATATTTGAAGTGAAGGGGTGTGTGGCCTGGCCACAGAGAGATAAGGACGCGTGTTAGCTCAGCTCCATTTTTGGTGCAGCGATTCACCGCTTCAGAGTCTCACTGAACAGCCCATTGACAGTGAATGGGCTCTAGAAGAAGAAGGGTAACCCCCAGCCCACCTCAGCCCATCCAGGCACCTCTGCACAGTCCTTTCGGTGTTTATGGTAAAGATGGCACCGATGGGACACATGTCCAAGATGGCCGATGCGCTAATACTCACTAGGAGCAGCTGTGCTCTCTGCAGGGAGATAGCGGTGGCTCCACAGGAGGTGGGAGCCGTGTCAGTAAAGGCAGTGCTCGCAGAAGGAGTCGGAGGTGAAGTAAACGATGGCCAGCCCTGTGAGAGGGGGTTGGCACCTGCAACTGCTCCGGTAGATCAAGATGGCGCCGAGACTTTGGAATCCAGTCCCCAGCCGGGCGGCTCTGGATGGCCCCATACCAATATAGAGGTGAGGCAAGTGGGGAATACAGGAGGCTGCACAGTGGCTACGAAAGCAGAGAGAAGCACACAGCCCCAGGTGTACCCAGCCTTAACCCCAGCTAGGGCAGTCCATCCTTAATTCTGCTGCCTGAATGATCCACCTCTCTCCTCAATACCACCCCACTTCTCCTCTCTGCAAATCCCTCCATTGGCTCAAAATCTTCCATCGTATCTAATTCAAACTACTAACACTGACCTACAAAGCCATCCTTAATCTGTCTCCTCCATATATCTCTGAACTAATCTCTCGCTACACTCCAAAACGTAATCTCTGGTCCTCCCAAGATCTCCTTCTCTCCTCCTCTCTCATTCGCTCCTCATGCAACCGACTCCAAGACTTCTCCTGAGCATCCCCAGTCTTCTGGAACTAGCTGCCTCAACATGTCAGACTATCTACTACACTTGCAAAATTCAAACAGAACTTGAAAACTTATCTGTTCAGAAATGCCTATAATCTTCAATGAACCCACTGCCCCACCACACCCCACCTACTGTCTCCTCCCCAAAATCCTTTAGAATGTAAGCCCGCAAGGGCAGGGTCCTCTTCCCTCTGTACTAGTCTGTCTATTGTAACTTGTAGCTGTATTCTGTATGTAACCCCCTTCTCATGTACAGCACCATGGAAGCAATGGTGCTATATAAATAAATATTATTATTAATAATAATAATAATAATAAATAGGGCAGCAGGTATGCATGCTTACAACAACAAGGATACCTTAAATATCGGGACTTCACAAGTTTCCAGCCAGGGGGAGCCACAACTCAGTCACAACATCTGCCAGGTTTGGCAGGACATTGGGAGGTTAAGTGCGCATATTAAAAACATCCCCACAAAGGAAGACATGGAGCACTACGTGTCCAGATTGGAGAGCTCTTATAAAACCAAGCTCTCTGGTGCAGCAGATGGGGGAAAAGATAACAGCTGTGGAATCGTCTGTACAGTCTTTGTCATCCAGGGCGACAGACCAGGAGGCTGGATTAGCGTCTCACACTCTGCAGATTCAATACCTGGCAAATATTGTAGACGATGTGGAAAACAGGAATAAACGCAATAATATTAGGGTTTGGAGTCTCCCTGAGTCAATTGAGTCTGCGGCCATGGATGATACCCTACACCATATCTTCAATAACTTACTACAAGTCTCTGTGACTCTCCCCTGGAGTTGGATCAGGTGCATAGAGCACTGGGCCCTAAACCACAAGAGCTGGACCACACCAGAGATATTATCTGTAAATTGCACAAGTACTGACTAAAAGATAATATTATGGCCCGTGCCCGCTTGTCCAAAAACAAGGAACCAAAGATCTAAATCTTGCCGGACTTGTCCAGATGGACCCTCCAGAAGAGAAAGGCCCCGAGACCCCTATTGGATACACTCCATCAGCGAAATATACCATACACATTTCCTTTTTGCCGGAGAGTCCAAAGAGCAGGAAGGATCCATGTCCTTAGCCACCAGGGAGGCATACCTGCATTTGCATCGGCTCTCAGAATTCCATCAGTGGCAGTCCCGGACTGGCCACTTCTGTTTCCCGGGATGAGTCTCCTGTTGCAGCTCATCAGAGGAATTGGAGGGGGGCATCAGTGGGTCTTTGCTGAAGTCGCTGATAGGACATGCTGGGTCTTCCTGGCAATGGGGTGGGAGCACCGTTAAAGTGGTTGGGTGGGTCTGATAGTTAGTACTGTGGTGCGTGTTATGTGATGCCCTGGCCTATCAGGTCATCATAAGGGTATTGTGCAATCTGCCCTTCTGCATGGTACCTGCTCCTCCTTGCTTACGGGTCCTGTCCCTTCGGTGTTTCTAAGAACAGGTATACACAAATCCTGAGGAACACTCTGCACCACATCCACAAGACACCCATTGGGCAGCCTGAGGGGAATAGGGCCGCCCAGATGGAGGGATGGTAGAAGGAGGGCCAGAAGTGTCAGTAGTCAGTCAATAGTCAGTTTGGTTCGAGTGCAGCAGTGACAGTGAAAGGTCAGACTGCGGAGCTGGGCTCCTGTACCCGTCCCAGGTGCCGGACGTTTGCCTGGCCTGGAAGGAGCTGGAACCCCGGTTGCAGGGGGTAGTGGCAAGGAGCACGGTACTGCCACGGAGGGCAGTTCGGCGGCCTTTTGCTACAACCGGGCAGGGGCCAGGGCACGACGGGGTACGCAGACCCTAGGCTGGGAAGTAGCTTCACGCAGCCCAGAAATTTACCCGACGAGGACGGAGTCTTCACGAGCCGTTCTCCACCTGGTCCAAAATCGGGGTACTTGCGCAATGAGGGGGAGAGGACTTCCCAAAACCGTTCAGAAAATCCCAAGGGTGAACCCTGAGAGCAAGCTCACTCTGGTAGCCACACGGGTGAGCGGGACCCGAGTAGTTTCAGGCAAAAGGGATCCACAAAGAGTAAACACAGTGCCAAGGGACAAGGCTTCAGACCAACCAGCAACGCCAAAAGGGCACGGACCCAGCGTGCTCCAACATTATCTTCAGGGCATTCAGGACTTTGGTTTACCCGTTGTCAGTGTCAGAATTCCTGGACTGTGTGAGTACATTGTGCCCCTCTCCTCCCCTCGGGTCCCCAACCTTTCACTACTGAGCCCTGGGTCACCTTCCCCCTGCCCACGGAGGGGTTAACATCATAGGCTGTCATTCCATCCCCCCCGGGCGCTCCCCCAAACGCGGCAGCGGTAGTATCTCACATTACCACAACCCGTGGGTGGTGTCACAAACTTTGTTTTTCACTCCTTTTGTAAATATTTCCCCCCTTTTTCATTTTGAGCGGCCGCGCGACCCCGTCTCGGTCCGGAGATCCCTTGAGTTACTGCGGATCCGGATCCGATCAGCCCGTCGGCTGTCGTGGGGGCGGCACAGTTACTATTGAGTTTAATGAAGATATGTGGGGGCTGACCCCTGGGGGTGACATCACAGGGGCACTGTTCAAAGGGTTGGGTGTTATTTTTCACTGGTTTTATATATATATATATATATATATATATATATATATATATAAATATATATATATATACACACACATATTATTTTTATTATTATTATTTATTTATAGAGCACCATTAATTCCATGGTGCTGTACATGAGAAGTGGGTTACATACAAAATACATATACAAGTTACAGTAGACAGACTAGTACAGAGGGAAGAGGGCCCTGCCCTTGCGGGCTTACATTCTATAGGATTATGAGGAGGAGAAAGTAGGTGGGGTGTAGATTGGGCGGCAGCTCCGCACGGTGGTCGGGCGGCAGCTCCGCACGGTGGTCGGGTGGCGGCTCCGCACGGTGGTCGGGCGGCGGCTACGCACGGTGTATATATACCATATATAATGTAGAGAAAGAACAGAATGAAACAGGGATTCCCTTGCTGGTTTCCCACGTTGGTACTAACCTGATTTCAAACTGGACTGGCAGCACCTTTACAAATGTGGACAGGTGCGTGTCTGTACGTGATGTGAAATATATGAGAAAAAAGGAACAGTCGCACACTGTGAAAAACCAAAATAAATTCTACCTAAATTCTACCTAGTTTTTCTCAGCTATTTTTTCGCAGCTATTTTACCATGAAGGCCTGCTGCACAAAGTCTCCTCTTAACAGTTGTTCTAGAGATGAGAAGGTGCGTCCAAACTTTTGGTCGGTACTGTATATATATATATATTATATTTACATATATATATACAGTACCGACCAAAAGTTTGGACGCACCTTCTCATCTCTAGAACAACTGTTAAGAGGAGACTTTGTGCAGCAGGCCTTCATGGTAAAATAGCTGCTAGGAAACCACTGTCAAGCACAGGCAACAAACAGAAGAGACTTGTTTGGGCTAAAGAACACAAGGAATGGACATTAGACCAGTGGAAATCTGTGCTTTGGTCTGACGAGTCCAAATTTGAGATCTTTGGATCCAACCACCGTGTCTTTGTAGAAAAGGTGAACGGATGGACTCTACATGGCTGGTTCCCACCGTGAAGCATGGAGGAGGAGGTGTGAAGGTGTGGGGGTGCTTTGCTGGTGACACTGTTGGGGATTTATTCAAAATTGAAGGCATACAGAACCGACATGCCTACCACAGCATCTTGCAGCGGTGTGCTATTCCATCCGGTTTGCATTTAGTTGGATCATTATTTATTTTTCAACAGGACAATGACCCCAAACACACCTCCAGGCTGTATAAGGGCTATTTGACCAAGAAGGAGAGTGATGGGGTGCTACGCCAGATGACCTGGTCTCCACAGTCACCAGACCTGAACCCAATCGAGATGGATTGGGGTGAGCTGGACCGTAGAGTGAAGGCAAAAGGGCCAACAAGTGCTAAGCATCTCTGGGAACTCCTTCAAGACTGTTAAAACCATTTCCGGTGACTACCTCTTGAAGCTGATCAAGAGAATGCCAAGAGTGTGAAAAGTAGTAATGAAAGCAAAAGGTGGCTACTTTGAAGAACCTAGAATATAAGACATATTTTCAGTTGTTTCACACTTTTTTAAGTATTTCATTCCACATGTTTGAGTATAGTTTTGATGCCTTCAATGTGAATCTACAATTTCCAGATTCTGAAAATAAAGAAAACTCTTTGAATGAGAAGGTGTGTCCAAACTTTTGGTCTATACTGTATATACAGTTAGGTCCAGAAATATTTGGACAGTGACACAAGTTTTGTCATTTTAGCTGTTTACAAAAACATGTTCAGAAATACAATTATATATATAATATGGGCTGAAAGTGCACACTCCCAGCTGCAATATGAGAGTTTTCACATCCAAATCGGAGAAAGGGTTTAGGAATCATAGCTCTGTAATGCATAGCCTCCTCTTTTTCAAGGGACCAAAAGTAATTGGACAAGGGACTCTAAGGGCTGCAATTAACTCTGAAGGCATCTCCCTCGTTAACCTGTAATCAATGAAGTAGTTAAAAGGTCTGGGGTTGATTACAGGTGTGTGGTTTTGCATTTGGAAGCTGTTGCTGTGACCAGACAACATGCGGTCTAAGGAACTCTCAATTGAGGTGAAGCAGAACATCCTGAGGCTGAAAAAAAAGAAAAAAATCCATCAGAGAGATAGCAGACATGCTTAGAGTAGCAAAATCAACAGTCGGGTACATTCTGAGAAAAAAGGAATTGACTGGTGAGCTTGGGAACTCAAAAAGGCCTGGGCGTCCACGGATGACAACAGTGGTGGATGATCACCGCATACTTTCTTTGGTGAAGAAGAACCCGTTCACAACATCAACTGAAGTCCAGAACACTCTCAGTGAAGTAGGTGTATCTGTCTCTAAGTCAACAGTAAAGAGAAGACTCCATGAAAGTAAATACAAAGGGTTCACATCTAGATGCAAACCATTCATCAATTCCAAAAATAGACAGGCCAGAGTTAAATTTGCTGAAAAACACCTCATGAAGCCAGCTCAGTTCTGGAAAAGTATTCTATGGACAGATGAGAGAAAGATCAACCTGCACCAGAATGATGGGAAGAAAAAAGTTTGGAGAAGAAAGGGAAGGACACATGATCCAAGGCACACCACATCCTCTGTAAAACATGGTGGAGGCAACGTGATGGCATGGGCATGCATGGCTTTCAATGGCACTGGGTCACTTGTGTTTATTGATGACATAACAGCAGACAAGAGTAGCCGGATGAATTCTGAAGTGTACCGGGATATACTTTCAGCCCAGATTCAGCCAAATGCTGCAAAATTGATCGGACGGCGCTTCATAGTACAGATGGACAATGACCCCAAGCATACAGCCAAAGCTACCCAGGAGTTCATGAGTGCAAAAAAGTGGAACATTCTGCAATGGCCAAGTCAATCACCAGATCTTAACCCAATTGAGCATGCATTTCATTTGCTCAAATCCAGACTTAAGACAGAAAGACCCACAAACAAGCAAGACCTGAAGGCTGCGGCTGTAAAGGCCTGGCAAAGCATTAAGAAGGAGGAAACCCAGCGTTTGGTGATGTCCATGGGTTCCAGACTTAAGGCAGTGATTGCCTCCAAAGGATTCGCAACAAAATATTGAAAATAAACATTTTTTTGGGTTTGGTTTATTTGTCCAATTACTTTTGACTTCCTAAAATGTGGAGTGTTTGTAAAGAAATGTGACAATTCCTACAATTTCTATCAGATATTTTTGTTCAAACCTTCAAATTAAACGTTACAATCTGCACTTGAATTCTGTTGTAGAGGTTTCATGTCAAATCCAATGTGATGGCATGCAGAGCTCAACTCGCGAAAATTGTGTCACTGTCCAAATATTTCTGGACCTAACTGTATATATATATATATATATATATATATATTTACATATACTGCTCAAAAAAATAAAGGGAACACTTAAACAACAAAATGGTATTTTAGTGTTCCCTTTATGTTTTTGAGCAGTGTATATATATATATATATATATATATATATATATATATACATACGGTATATATATATATATATTATAGTTAATTACATGTTTGTGCAAGAGGGTGGTGCGGACCCGCATCGGGGGGGGGGAGCATCTCTCCTTGGAAAGTCCGCTTCTCTGCTGGGGGTGCTATATCGTGCTGGTCAGGATATAGCCATATAGTCTTCCCCAACAATGTGGGTGGACGGAAGTCCTCCGGCATTGTCCTGTACCTAACACTTCTTTGATCTCTAAGTTTTTTACTCTACAAATCTTTCCTCTCTCTTTTTTTCCTTTCCTCTTTCCTCTCCTCCTTCTGGTCTCTCCTCAACCCGATTCCTCACCCGCTCCCTTCCCGTGCCACCCTTGACTCATGGGGCAGCCAGGTATGCAGTTATGGCGAAACTGAAATTCGGCTCCTTTATCACAAAAGGGTTCAATACCCTCAAAAATGATCTGAAATATTATACGAAATGCACAAGTAGAAGGTTCACATCTTGTTACTCCAGGGAACACACTTCAAAGTGGGGCATGTCCCAAATCAGAGAGACCATAACTATGTGGCATGGTTCCACAGCGCCAACACAGAATCTCATTCTAGGGGGGTGTCACAAAGGCTTGCCGTACTCCCTTATTGATATTAAATTAGATGCAGAGGTTAGATATGTCCTTGTCAAACTCCGGATATCTAACACAGTTGATACAGTTGCGGGGTGGTATGCTCCTAACGCGAGTCAGACACAGGCATGCAGGGCTTTCTTGCAGGTGCTTTCTGAGTTTGTGGAGGAAATGGTGATATTGGGGGGACATTTTAACCTGTCTTCGAAACCCTCAGTAGACACATCAGCCAGGAGGAATGCCTTCCCTTGAAACGCCTGGCCTCGTTGAAACAGTATTTAGCAATTAGAGGGTGGGTTTACAGAGGAGGAGGAGGTGGATGCGGTCATTAAGGGTACTCCTGCTGGAAAGAGTCCAGGCCCTGATGGCTTCTCTCCTGCATTTTATAAAACCTTTCAAGAGTTACTAACCCCATTTCTTACAAAAGTCTTTAACACAATCTCAGAGACAACTCCTTTTGTGGCCCAGTCACTAGAGGCTCATATTACAGTTTTACTGAAACCCGGCAAGGACCCTACCTTGGTGTCTAATTATAGGCCAATATCGTTACTAAACATTGACATAAAGTTGTTTTCTAAGGTACCGACTAATAGATTGACCTCCCTCCTCCCCTATATTATTGACTAGGATCAGGTAGGGTTCATACAAAATATGGAAGCGCGAAATAACGTTAATAAAACCTTATTAATTATGGCACATGCTAAGTCTACGTCTCAGCTGCTGGGTCTGCTATCAGTGGACGTAGAAAAAGCGTTTCACTGTGTTCATTGAGATTTCCTGAGGGCAGTCTTGAAACAAATAGGAGTGGGTCCTAGTTTTTTAATTAAAATTTTGGCCTTAGGCTATGTGCGCACGTTGCGTACAGTCACTGCAGAAATTTCTGCAGCGATCTGAAGAGCACATGTGCGCTTTAGATCGCTGCAGAAATGTCCGTAGTGAGCGCCGATTCCATGCGCTCTGCCTGCAGCTCCTGCCATAGACAGAGCAGGAGCTGCCGGCAAAGCGCAGGAAAGAAGTGACATGTCACTTCTTTTTACGCAGCGCTTCGGCAGTAGCCGAAGCGCTGCGCTCTTAAACGCCACGTGCGCACGGCCCGTGCACAATCTCCATAGACTGTGCAGGGGACGCAGGACGCATGCAGTTACGCTGCGCTACAAAGCGCAGCGTAACTGCATGTATTTACGCAACGTGCGCACATACCCTTATACACGTGTCCACCGGCATGCATAAAGGCAAATGGCTCTATATGCCAACCTATTACAATTCAAAATGGAACAAGGCAGGGCTGCCCTCTTTCCCCAATGCTGTATGTTGTCATAATGGAGCATCTTGCCAATGCTATCAGGGGAAACCCCAATGTACACGGTATGCGCATAGTTGGGAAGACACATAAAACAGCCTTATACGGTGATGATTTATTATTGTATGTCTCTCAACCACACATCACTTTCCCTTCCCTTATTATGGAGTTCGAGAGGTTTGGGGACCTGAGAAACTTTAAGGTCAATCATTCCAAATCAGAAGCTCTAATTGTTACTTTGAGGTCTTCAGAGGTATCATTGGCCAAAATTAACTTCCCCTTTAAGTGGCAGTTCAAGGCAATAAAATATCAAGGTATACATGTCCCCACTGATCTAGGGTCCCTTTACTCTATGAATTAGCAAACATTGTTGACACAAACAGTTAAAGATCTCCTGGCTTATCATAAAAAAACAATCTCCTGGTTTGAACGTATAAATACTGTACGTTTAAAATGGATATACTTCTTCGGTACTTTAACGTGTTTCAGGCAGTCCCAATATTTCCCCCTGATGGTTTCTTTTGCACTCTCGGATCTGCCCTGACTAAATTTGTCTAGGGACACTCTAGAGATAGAGTTAAGTACCAAAATACTCACTCGCTGTAACGTCCTGGAGGTGGATTCACGGGACCGTGCACCGGACTCCCACAGAGAGGCAACCCGGAGCTAACCCCTATACAGGGACTGTCCGATCACCCCACCAGAAGGCCTAGATGCACGGTAGCCGGAACACTAGGGGTACGGAGTCTGAGTCCTTCAGACGTCTGCACAGGAAAAGTCTATTAGTCCAAAGGGAACCGTAGAAAGGACGGATGTCTGGAACCGGGTTCAGGTGCCGAGTAGGAACAGCAGACGGGGTCCGGATCCAGCGGGATGTGCAGGCTGAAGTTACCAGGTGGAATTGGGGACCAGTGACGGGATCAGGCTGACGGAAGATGGTGGGTGAGGTGAGTGAGCACGCCCGCGCCCTAATGCGCATGCGCGAGGCCCGAGTGCCGGAGACCACTGCAGGAAGCAAGGAGGAAGCTGAAGGAGATGCAGGGGAGCCAGTCAGAGAGTCCTGGGTCGCAGGGAGACACCGGGACTGGCGGACGGAAGGCACGGAGGACGCACTGGAGGGGGAGTGAGAGGGACCAGCATGGGCAGGAAGACCGGAGACTAGAACGGTGAGTGACAGGCGGCGCCGAGACCCGGAGAGCGTGACAGTACCCCCTCCCTCACGCCCCCCCCCCCCACAACCGGGACAAGAAGTCGCGTAGCAGAGGAGTAGCAATGTTCTCCCGGGGTTCCCAGGACCGGTCTTTGGGACCGTAGCCCTCCCAATCAACAAGGAAGAACTGCTTATCCTGCACTCTCTTCATGGCCACTATGTCTCTTACCGCATACACATCATCATCAGCAATAGGAGGAGGAGGAGTACCGGTATCAGAGGAGAAGGGACCAAGCATGACTGGCTTGAGCAAGGATACGTGGAAGGAGTTAGGGATCCGCATCGTGGCTGGAAGCTGCTGTTTGTATGAGACCTCGTTGATCCTTTTGACGACCTTGAAAGGACTGATGTACCGCGGACCCAACTTGTAAGATGGAATCTTCAACCGGATGTATTTGGAGGTGAGCCACACCAAATCCCCAGGAGAGAAGCGAGGAGGGTCAAGGCGTCTCTTGTCCGCATGTTTCTTCATCTGGGCGGAAGCACGTTCAAGGGAGGTTTTGACAGTACTCCATATATTAGAGAAGTCCCTGGACAGGGCATCTGCAGCGGGAACATCAGAAGTGGAGGATACTGGTAATGGAACGGAAGGCTGAAGACCATAGACAACATAGAAGGGAGAGCTGGAGGAGGATTCACTGACGTGATGATTATGGGAGAACTCAGCCCAAGGGAGTAGCGTGGACCAGTCATCATGATGGACGTTGACGTAGTGTCGAAGGAAGGAAGTCAGGACCTGGTTGACACGTTCGACTTGGCCATTAGACTGGGGATGGTAGGCCGAGGAAAAGTCCAGAGACACTCCCAGATGTTTACAGAGCGCCCTCCAGAAGCGAGAGGTGAACTGGGTTCCCCTGTCAGACACTATATAAAAGGGAAAGCTGTGTAGCGCGGAATATATGCTGAATGAAGGCATCGGCGAGTTCCAGGGCAGAGGGTAGGCCGACCATGGGGACAAAGTGAGCCATCTTGGAGAATCGGTCCACCATGACCCAAATGACCGTATATCCAGAAGATAACGGCAAGTCCGTAATAAAATCCATGGCAATGTGTTGCCATGGAATGGAGGGAATCAGTAGAGGCAGGAGACGGCCATATGGCAGGTGTTTGGGCGTCTTGTTCCGGGCACAGGATGGACAAGCGGAGACAATGGAGACGACATCCTTACGGAGAGACAGCCACCAATAGTGACGGACGATAGCGCTCCATGTTTTCTTCTGACCGGCGTGTCCGGCCACTTTCGAAGAATGCCCCCACTGAAGGACCTTGAGTCTGTCGGTCTCCGTGACGAAGGTCTTCCCAGGGGGTATCTGTGCCAGGGTGACGGGAGCCACCGGGATGACCTTACTAGGACAAATGATAGACTGGTTTGTCTCTTCCTCTTGCTGCATCGGAACGAAGGACCGGGACAAGGCATCAGCCCACATGTTCTTGTCCATGGGCCGGAAATTTAGTTGGAAGTCAAACCGGGCAAAGAACAGGGACCAACGGGCTTGTCACGGGTTCAGTCTTCGAGTGGATCGCAGATACTCCAGGTTTTTATGGTCGGTGTAAATGATAACCCGGTATACCACACTCTCCAACAGGTAACGCCATTCCTCCAAAGCCAGCTTGACCGCCAGGAGCTCTCGATCGCCAATGGTATAGTTGTATTCGGGTGCCGAGAAGATTTTGGAGAAGAAGCCACAGGTGACCAACTTCCTGGTGGATGACTTCTGCATGAGCACGGCCCCGGCTCCTGAGGAGGAGGCATCCACCTCCAAGGTGAATTGTCGGTTCAACTCCGGTCTGTGGAGAACGGGAGAGGAGGCAAACGCCCGTTTCAGGGAACAGAAAGCGGCGTCGGCCTCAGGTAACCAGTCTTTCGGGTTGGCCTCCTTATTGGTCAAGGCGGAGAAAGGCGTCGTCAGAGCAGAGAAGTGAGGGATAAACTGGCGATAGTAATTGGCGAAGTCTAGGAAGCGTTGGATGGCTTTCAGTCCGGAGGGAAGAGGCCACTTGAGGATAGAAGACACCTTCTCAGGATCCATCTGCAGGCCTGTGTCGGAATTCACGTAGTCCAGAAAGGGAAGGGATGTCCGCTCAAACACACATTTTTCGTACTTGGCGCACAGACGGTTCTCCCTAAGCCTTTTCAGAACGAGTCGTACGTTTTTCTGTGGGTCGGCAAGTCCGGGGACTAGACCAGGATATCGTCTAGATATACAACCACACAGACGTAGAGAAGATCCCTGAAGACGTCGTTCACCAGTTCCTGGAAGACAGCTGGGGCGTTACAGAGACCGAAGGGCATCACACAGTTTTCGTAGTGCCCGTCACACGTGTTGAATGCCATCTTCCATTCGTCTCCCGGGCGAATACGGACCAGCTTGTAAGCTCCGCGAAGGTCTAGCTTGGTGAAGATACGGGCCCCCCTGAGCCGATCGAATACCTCCGGGATCAGAGGTAAAGGATATTTATTTTTCACTGTGATCTGGTTCCAGCCTCGGTAGTCGATGCAAGGGCGTAAGTCACCTTCTTTATTCTTGACGAAGAAAAACCCTGCACCTACAGGAGATGAGGATCTCCTGATGAACCCCCTTGCCAGGTTATCTGCAATGTAGTCAAACATGGCCTGGGTCTCGGCAGGGGACAAGGGATAGATCCGTCCACGGAGAGGAGTAGTGCCCGGCAGCAAGTCGATGGCACAGTCGTAGGGTCGATGTGGCGGTAATACCTCTGCCTCCTTCTTATCGAAAACGTCCACAAAAGACCAATATGCGGAAGGCAGTCCCGGTAGGGACTCCGGTGCTGGTGACTGATGGACGGGCCATACAGACTGTAGACCATTCTCGTGGCAAGACGGACCCCAAAGAGTAATCTCTCCAGAGCGCCAACTGACGACAGGTTCATGTACTCGTAACCAGGGTAGGCCCAGCAGGAGTGAGTGAGCCAGGTTCGGGAGGACATATAGAGCGATCTTTTCGGTATGCAGAGCGCCAATACGGAGTTGCACGGGTTTGGTAATAAACAACACAGGTTCGGATAGGGGTTTCCCGTCCACGGAGGCGATCAAAAGGGGTTTTGAAAGCGGGATGATAGGTACCCGGTATTTGTCCACCGTAGCCTGTTGGATGAAATTGCCCGCTGCCCCCGAATCAAGGTATGCCTCTGCCGTGAAACGGGTCTCCTACGTCGTCACTTGGACGGTCAGCGTAACCGGATATGAGAGGGTTCCGGTACCTAGGGTGGCCTCTCCTACCAACCCTAGGCTTTGGAGTTTCCCGGCTTCTCGGGACAGGAATGAAGCAGGTGTGTACCGCTTCCACAGTAGAAACACAGACCCTTGGCGAGCCGCTCTGGTCGGCGTTGCTCGGCTTGTCCCAGACGATCTTTTTGCATAGGTTCGGGAGTAAAGATGCCGGATGGCACTGACTGAGGGACGGTAGACCTCAGCGGAGTGGAGGTGTGACGTGTCGGTCACCTCTCCCGGGAAACTTCCTTGGACCGTTCCTGGAAACGGAGATCAATCCGGGTTGCTAGAGAGACCAGACCATCTTAGGTGGGAGGAACATCACGACCGGCCAATTCGTCCTTGATGCAGCCGGAGAGGCCCTCCCAGAAGGCTGCTGTCAATGCCTCGTTGTTCCATCCTACCTCAGAGGCAAGCGTGCGCAACCGATGGCGTACTGGCCAACCGTTAGGGTTCCTTGGCGTATCTGAAGGAGTGAAGAGGTGGCCGTGGAGGTGCATCCTGGTTCATCAAAGGTGTTACGAAAGGCCTCAAGGAATCCCCGGATGTCGGTAGTCACCGGATCTTCCTTCTCCCACAAGGGATTTATCGAGGCCAATGCTTCACCCTCCAGATGGGACATCAGAAAGGCCACCTTTGCTTGATCAGAGGCAAACAGGTGTGGAAGCAACTTGAAATGCAGTGAGCACAGGTCTTGGGGTCCCCGGCGTACCGAGCCGGAGAAGCTAGGCGGAGTCTCGAGGTTGAAGAGGAAGACACTACGGAAGCTGCTGCAGTGTTCTGATCCGACAGAGACGTGGCGAAGATTATTCAGATGGGTGTCCACTGATGACATAAAGGCCAGCATGCGAGATTGGGTCTCGTGTTGTCGTACCAGTTCTTGTTGTAAACCGGCCAGCTGGGACGCTTGTGCTCCGGCGGAATCCTGTTCAAGGTAACGTCCTGGAGGTGGATTCACAGGACCGTGCACCGGACTACCCCAAAGAGGCAACCCGGAGCTAACCCCTATACATGGACTGTCCTATCACCCCACCAGAGGGCCTAGATGCACGGTAGCCGGAACACTAGGGGTACGGAGTCTGAGTCCTTCAGAGGTCTGCACAGGAAAAGTCTATTAGTCCAAAGGGAGCTGTAGACAGGACGGATGTCTGGAACCGGGTTCAGGTGCCGAGTAGGAACAGAAAAGGGGTCCGGATCCAGCGAGATGTGCAGGCTGATGTTACCAGGTGGAATTGGGGACCGGTGACGGGATCAGACTGACGGAAGATGGTGGGATCCACAGCAGACAGTCACCGGGACACTTCCTGGGGATTCAGCAATCTGGACCAGGTCAGGACGGCAGACGGGCTCTGCGGAAGAGACAGTGTTATTCGGGAGACAAGGCACAGAGGGACCTGAACACCTAGCTATGGAAATACGTTGAACAGGCACTGCCCACCTGGAAAGGGAAGTCTTATATACCCTGTACCTGTATCAGCCATTTCCTGTTCCCGGGACGCTGGCCCTTTAAGTAGAGATGAGTGAGCACGCCCGCGCCCTAATGCGCATGCGCGAGGCCCGAGAGCCGGAGGCCAGTGCAGGAAGCAAGCCGGAAGCTGAAGGAGATGCAGGGGAGCCAAGCAGAGAGTCCTGGGTCGCAGGGAGACGCCGGGACTGGTGGAGGGAAGGCACAGAGGACACACAGGAGGGGGAGTGAGAAGGACCGCCGCGGGCAGGAGGACCGGAGACCGGAGCAGTGAGTGACAGGCGGTGCCAGGACCCGGGTAGCGTGACAGTCGCCCTACCTCCACTGGTGGTGCTGGTTTTCCAGACCTTCGTTGATATCTTCAGGCGGCCCTGATGGTGCATTTGTTCGAATGGCATTTTGGTGCCAATACTAAAAAAATAAGTGGCAGTAGAACAAGAGAGTTCCCCAGTTCCTTTAAAATATTTACCATGGCTTGGGACTGTCTACTGTGGATTTCTTATTTAAAGCTACATTAAGGATCTGGGACCAGATAAAAAAGAAAAGCTTGTTAGTGAGGTGTCCTTTCTGCCTAGCGCCAATCCTCTCTAACCCAGAGGTCTCCCCAACTCCTCCGGGTTTTGGTCAAGCCTCTTTTCTGAGATGGATGGGAGGATTCACCACGCCCTTAGCGGAGCCAATATAATGTCCTTCAACGATATGCAGAATTTGGATCCCCCCAGTCTCTTTCATGGATTGAATATAGACAACTACACTTTTTTGTTAATACCCGGCTTCAGGGGGAACGGCGCTTATCCAACACCTCTCCTCTACCATTTGAGGGATTGTTCATGCAGGAATCACTGCCCCCCCATCTGATATCGCTTATTTATAAACTATTAGGGCAGGCCGCTTTCTCCGCTGACTCAGATCCTAAATTTATTTCTAACTGGGTGGTGGAGTTGGGAACGACTTTTACAGACGAAGAAAAAAAGAAAGCGTATCTATTTACACATAAGATATCCGCTGCTGGTTACGCTAAAGAGAAAAAAAACTATAATATTTTGACATGGTGGTATCAAAACCCGACGAAGCTTCATAAGGTCTTTCCCTCGGTCTCTGAGCTATATTGTGTTGTGGAACAGATCGTAGCTAGTGATGAGCGAGCATGCTTGTTACTACTCGGTACTCGCACGAGTATCACTGTACTCGGGCTATTCAGCGGGGACCGAGTAATCTCGCGATACTCGTGCTGTACTCGTGGTCTTCATCCCTGCATGTTGGCGCTCTTTTGAGAGCCAGCCCTCATGCAGGGATTGGCTGGCAGACCACTGCAATGCCACAGCCCTGTTAGTTGTGGAATTGCAGTGATTGGCCGGCCCGCACAGCGTGACCGAGCCTTTATACTGGCGGGCGCGCTGTGCTCTGCTCACAGCCATCCAGACAGTCAGTGCAGGGAGAGGGTCGCTGCTTCAGGGAAAGGTTTGCGGCCCTTTATAGTTAGTTACGGAGCAGGGCTGCAAACAGTGTGACCAGAAGTCCTTCTCAGGACTATTCTAGTTGTATACAGGCAGGCAGGGTATAGCCAGGTCGGAGTACAGTAGCAGAGTCCTTCTCAGGACAATTGTTACTATATACAGGCAGGGTATAGCCAGGTCGGAATACAGGCTAGTGACCAGAAGAGTCCTTGTCAGGACTATTGTAGCAGTATACAGGCAGGCAGGCAGGGTATATAGCCATTCCTAGTGGTGACCGTATACCAGCCTTCATCATATCTGGGGCTGGTGTACACAGTCTAAAACAGTCCAGATAGTGTCAGACTTCTCAGTAATTGTCGCTCCTAAAAACCTGTTAGGTTCTTATTGCGTCCGTGCTTGCATTTAAAAACCGCACGTGTGTGCCTGTCGGTGGCAGCGTACAGGTGCACGTTTTGCACAAACTATTATATAACGCACAAGTGTAGTGTATAATACACGTCAGTCAGCAGTGGCTGATAGTGTCAGACTTCTCAGTAATTGTCGCTCCTAAAAACCTGTTAGGTTCTTATTGCGTCCGTGCTTGCATTTAAAAACCGCACGTGTGTGCCTGTCGGTGGCAGCGTACAGGTGCACTTGTGTGCGTTTTTCACTAACTATTATATAACGCACAAGTGTAGTGTATAATACACGTCAGTCAGCAGTGGCTGATAGTGTCAGACTTCTCAGTAATTGTCGCTCCTAAAAACCTGTTAGGTTCTTATTGCGTCCGTGCTTGCATTTAAAAACCGCACGTGTGTGCCTGTCGGTGGCAGCGTACAGGTGCACGTTTTTCACAAACTATTATATAACGCACAAGTCTAGTGAATAATACACGTCAGTCAGCAGTGTCTGATAGTGTCAGACTTCTCAGTAATTGTCGCTCCTAAAACCTGTTAGGTTCTTATTGCGTCCGTGCTTGCATTTAAAAACCGCACGTGTGTGCCTGTCGGTGGCAGCGTACAGGTGCACTTGTGTGCGTCTTTCCCAAACTATTATATAACGCACAAGTGTAGTGTATAATACACGTCAGTCAGCAGTGGCTGATAGTGTCAGACTTCTCAGTAATTGTCGCTCCTAAAAACCTGTTAGGTTCTTATTGCGTCCGTGCTTGCATTTAAAAACCGCACGTGTGTGCCTGTCGGTGGCAGCGTACAGGTGCACGTTTTCCACAAACTATTATATAACGCACAAGTCTAGTGAATAATACACGTCAGTCAGCAGTGTCTGATAGTGTCAGACGTCTCAGTAATTGTCGCTCCTAAAAACCTGTTAGGTTCTTATTGCGTCCGTGCTTGCATTTAAAAACCGCACGTGTGTGCCTGTCGGTGGCAGCGTACGGCTCCATATTGTCCCTGGATAGAGACATGCATGAGGGCCTCAAAACATTGTTCCCATTGCAAAGGAGCGGGTCTCCTGTCGTTGTAATGCCCATTCTGAAAGAATGGGCGAAAAAATTTACCACTGGGGGTATACCTGAAACAACGGCCTAACTCTTGTAACGGTCATCATGATGGCGCATGAGGAGAAGGAGGAGCAGTCCAGCGATTAGCCAAAGTCCAGAAGTGTGTTACCATGGGTGAGTGGAGGTACATGGCAAAATCCCGTTACAAACTTTAAATTCCGCTGTCATTTGCTGGTGGTGTGGTGAAGTCTGGCCCAATCCAACCCTTGTTCATCTTGATCAGAGTCAGCCTGTCAGCATTTACAGTTGACAAGCAGGTGCGTTTATCTGTAATGATTCCACCTGCGGCACTAAAAACACGCTCTGACAAAACGCTAGCGGAAGGGCAGGCCAGGACTTCCAAGGCGTAGAGAGCCAATTCATGCCACGTGTCCAGCTTGGATACCCATTAATTGTAAGGCACAGAGGAATGTCGGAGTACAGTTGTTTGATCTGCAAGGTACTCCTTGAGCATCTGGGCAAACTTAGGATTTCTTGTGGCACTACCCCGCACCTCAGGGGCTGTGGTATGTGAGGAGCTGAGAAAACTGTCCCACATCTTAAAGACTGTTCCCCTACCTCTGGCGGATTGGACTTGTACCCCTCTCGGCTGTACGCCTTGGTTGTCCACTGATTCCTGACCTATGCCGCTAGCGTTTTGTGAGGGGAATGCTTTGCCTACTTCCGTGACTATGGCCTTCTGGAACTGCTGCATTTTTCCTGACCTCTCCGCCTCGGGAATAAGAGACATAAAGTTCTCCTTTTAGCGTGGGTCTAACAGTGTTACCAACCAGTAATGATTGTCGGCCAAGATGTTCTTAACGCGAGGGTCACGAGACAGGCAGCTTACCATAAAGTCAGCCATGTGTGCCAGACTCTTAACAGCCATCACTTCAGTATCCTGACCAACACGATGACTGAACATGCTGTCCTCCTCCTCCTCCTCCTCCTCATCATCTACCCTGTCCTCTGGCCAGCCACGCTGAACCGAGGATATGACTGCATGTCATATCCTCAATTTGGCCAGAGAGTTGCTCCATGTCTTCATCCTCCTCCTCGTCATAGTCCTCCACTGCACGTTGTGATGAGACGAGGCTGGGCTGTGTGTTATCACCCACACCCACTACTGTTTCTTGCTCAAACTCATCGCGCTCCGCCTGCAATGCATCATGGTTGTTTTTTGAGCAGAGACCATTTTAGAAGGCAGAGAAGCGGTATGGTGACGCTAATAATGTCGTCATCGCCGCTTACCATCTTGGTGGAGTCCTCAAAGTTTTGGCGGATGGTACATAGGTCGGACATCCATCTCCACTCCTCAGGTGTTATGTGTGGAGTTTGACCCATTTCCCGACGGCTTAGGTGATGCAGGTACTCAACAACTGCCCTCTTCTGCTCACATATCCTGACCAACATGTGCAGAGTTAAATTCCAACGCGTGGGGACATCACACACCAGTCTGTGAGCCGGAAGATGCAAATGGCACTGAAAGCCGGCAAGGCCGGCTGAAGCAGTAGGTGACTTTCGAAAATGTGCAGACAGGCGGCGAACGTTTACCAGCAGATCAGACAGCTCTGGGTATGACTTTAGAAACCGCTGAACCACGAGGTTGAGCACATGGGCCATGCATGGAACATGTGTCAGCTGGCCTCGCCTCAAAGCCGCCACCAGGTTCCGGCCATTGTCACACACAACCTTTCCTGGCTTTAGGTTCAGAGGTGTGAGCCAGTGATCTGCCTGCTGTTTCAGAGCTGTCCACACCTCTTCTGCATTGTGGGGTTTGTCACCTATGCAGATTAGCTTCAGCACAGCCTGTTGCCGCTTCGCCGAGGCAGTGCTGCAGTGCTTCTGTGTCGCCCTGGACAAGCCAGGGGCCACAGAGCACAACACTTACACACCCCACACTCCCTGCAGGCATATCATAGTCAAAACACAAAATCCTTGTTGCCTTCCCCAGGGGCTGTTGTCCAGACCAGGGGGTGGAGCCAGGCGGTTGGTCTCCACCCACCAAGGAGGAGGGAAAACACAGGCAGTGAGAGTTAAGCTAAGGAAGTGGAAGGAGGAAAGTAGTAGAGAGGAGAAAAGTGACAGCAAAGAGCCTGAAGTTGGTCCGGGTGTGTGGCCCGGACAGGACAGCAAGGTTGGCAGGATGTGGTGACCGTCTGCAGTGGAGGCCGATTGGAGTCTGCCGTAAGGACCGTGGACGGGTGGTGACCCGGCCGTACCGGACCGGTATACAAAGAGAAGCCAGCACCATTGGCAGGGGCCTTTCGGATCCCGGCAAGGCTTGGTGTCGCCGTGAATTTGCCAAATCCGTTAGTGAAGGGGACCTCAGGGTTTCCAAACAGCCAAGTCACGATAGAAGGCAACCGTCCAACCGTGAAGGGGAGACACCGCCACCGCCAAGGGCAACCGTCTCCCAGGGCCAGCGCCTGTGGGCAAAAGGGGCTCCTCCGGCCCATATCCAGGTCGGGGAGCGGGTTACCGGTGGGAAACCATCACTACCAACACTGAACTTAGGTGCAGGGAGAGACAGTCATCACTAACCTGCAGGGAGGAACAACCGCAGCCGTCCGAGGGACCCGTCCATCCAGCCACTTGTTTTACCGTGAACTGTGTCATCATCATTGGGCTGAGTGAGTACCTCCGTGCCGTGCGGCACAGCGCTGCCCCTGCGACCCTGCACCTCATCAGGCCCCGCAACCCGCCTGTCATCCATCTCTACCCCATCACCAGGCCCTGGGACAACCAACCCCCCTACCCACGGAGGGGAGAAATAACAACAAAGCTGCTCCCTGTCACAGGCTCCCGGGATCCCCGTCCAGAGCAGCGGTGGTGTCCACACAATCACCACAACCGTGGGTGGCGTCACGGACAATATCCCCAAAACCCAAACGACCCCTTTTCACTCACGGGCGATGAGCGCCGCTCGAGTCCCCGGGATCCGGCCATCGCTCGAGCCACCGAGCAGCAGCAGCCGTAGAGCAGCGGCAGCCGGACCCGAGCAGTGGGAGAGCGCAGCGTCCCCTCCTCCGCCCGCGACACTTCCAGCTTGGGACTGGTGTGTAGGGTAAAGTGGATGAGGATGCGCAGGAGGAGGAGGAGGCTGAGGAGCATGACATTACGGAGCTGTAGAGTGTGGGTGAAACCCTGACTGAGGTAGGGCCTGCAAAACTTGGTGTGTGAAGGACGTGTTCCGTCCCTCGCTCAGACTGGGTCCCAGCTTCCACAATATTAACCCAGTGTGACGTCAACGAGATGTAGCGGCCTTGCCCACATGCACTTGTCCACGTGTCTGTGGTTAGGTGGACTTTGGCTGAAACAGCGTTGTTCAGGGCACGTGTGATGTTTTGTGACACGTGGTTATGCAATGCGGGGACGGCACACCGGGAGAAATAGTGGCGGCTGGGGACCGAGTAATGTGGGACAGCTGCCACCATCAGGTCGCGGAATGCTTCTGTCTCAACTAGCCTAAAAGGCAACATTTCCAGCGCAAGCAGTCGCGAAATGTTAGCATTTAGAAGTGTGGCATGTGGGGCGTTGGCAGTGTATTTGCGCCTGCGTTCAAAGGTTTGCTGAATGGATAACTGAACGCTGCGCTGGGACAAGGACGTGCTTGATGATGGTGTTATTTCTGCGTGGGCAACTGCAGGTGTAGGGCCGGAGGAGGCTTGTTCGCGGGCAGCATGGACAGGGGATTGGCTCGCATGCACAACAAGCGAAGACGTAGCAGTGACATCAGCAAGCACTGCTCCTCGACTCTGTTGTACATCCCACAAAGTCGGGTGCTTGGCTGACATGTGCCTGATCATGCTGGTGGTGGTCAGGCTGCTAGTTTTGGTACCCCTGCTGATGCTGGCACGGCAGGTGTTGAAAATGGCCTTTTTAGAATCATCTGGAGCCAACTTAAAAAACTGCCAGACTCGGGAAGACCTAACATTTGTACAGGCACCTTGTGTCGTGTTGTTCCGGGGAACAGTTGCCCGACGTCTGCCTGGGGCCACCACCCTGCTTCTTACTGCCTGTTGGGATGCTACGCCTCCCTCCCCCTGTGCACTGCTGTCCTCGCTCTGCATAATCTCCTGCCAGGTTGGGTCAGTTACTGGATCATCCACCACGTCGTCTTCCTCTTCCGCACCCTGCTCCTCCTCCTGACTTCCTGACAATTGTGTCTCATCATCGTCCACCCCTTGTTGAGACACGTTGCCAACTTCGTGAGAACGTGGCTGCTCAAATATTTGGGCATCTGTACATACAATCTCGTCATGGCCCACTTCAACAGGAGCTGGCGAGAGGCCAGAATGTGTGAATGGAAACGTGAACGAACAGCTCTTCCGAGTGTCCAAGTGTGGGATCAGTAATGTCTGTGGACGTGTACTCGGCCTGGTGGTAGGAAGCAGGATCAGGTTCTGAAATGTGCGGTGCAGTATCACGGCTACTGACACTTGACCGTGAGTGTTTGTGGTGGTGCCAATCTGACTGGAAGCATTATCCGCTATCCAACTAACAACCTGTTGACACTGGTCTTGGTTCAAGAGCGGTGTACTGCTGCGGTCCCCAAGAATTTGGGACAGGACGTGCGAGCGAGTAGATGTGGCCCTTTGTTGTGGCGAAATTAGAGCTTGCACACGACCTCGGTCTCTGCCTGCACCACCATCACGTCCACTTCCTTGTTCGTTGACAACGCCCTTGCGCATTTTGCAATGCTGTGCTGATGTGTATTCACTAGACTTGTGCGTTATATCCAAGTTTTTGCAAAACGCACACAAGTGCAGCGGAAAGCTGCCACCAACAGGCACACACGTGCGGTTTTTAAATGCAAGCACGGAGGCACTAAGAACCTAACAGGTCTCTATCCAGGGACAACGTGGAGCCTCCCAATTTTTGGCTGCCCTGCCAAAGGGCTATACTACAATAGACCCACTTCCTTACAATAGGCACTTCAGGTTTACAGGCCCTCATGCACGTCTCTATCCAGGGACAACGTGGAGCCTCCCAATTTTTGGCTGCCCTGCCAAAGGGCTATACTACAATAGACCCACTTCCTTATAATGGGCACTTCAGGTTTACAGGCCCTCATGCACGTCTCTATCCAGGGACAACGTGGAGCCTCCCAATTTTTGGCTGCCCTGCCAAAGGGCTATACTACAATAGACCCACTTCCTTACAATGGGCACTTTAGGTTTACAGGCCCTCATGCACGTCTCTATCCAGGGACAACGTGGAGCCTCCCAATTTTTGGCTGCCCTGCCAAAGGGCTATACTACAATAGACCCACTTCCTTACAATGGGCACTTCAGGTTTACAGGCCATCATGCACGTCTCTATCCAGGGACAACGTGGAGCCTCCCAATTTTTGGCTGCCCTGCCTAAGGGCTATACTATAATACACCCACTTCCTCACAATGGACACTTAATGTTTTGAGGCCCTCATGCACGTCTGTATGCAGGGGCATTGGTGAACCTCACAATTTTGGACTGCCCTGGCAAAGGAAAATACTACAAAGACTCACTTCCTCAAAATGGGCACATTAGACTCAGAGGCCTTTATGTACGTCTCTTCTCAGGGACATCGGAGTGCCACACAATGTTTTACGCAAAATCTTTCATGTATTAATCTCAAAACGTAACATACATTAGCTCTATCTCACTATTGGGTATGTGCCCTTAACATTTCCGCCATGAAAATTCATTTTGGTGTCATTTTGGAAGGTTTTCTGGTGAGTCCGTAAAAATGGCGTAAAACGCGGACAAAATTGTTCACAGCTGTGACTTTTGAGTGATAAATGCTTCAAGGGGTCTTCCCCATGCTGTTGCCATGTCATTTGAGCACTCTTCTGAGACTTTTGTGCCATTTTTAGGGTTTCTACATGCTGCCGGGGGTCATTTCACAAAAATACTCGGGTCTCCCATAGGATAACATTGGGCTCGGTGCTCGGGCCGAGTACACGAGTATCTTGGGATGCTCGGCCCGAGCCTCGAGCACCCGAGCTTTTTAGTACTCGCTCATCACTAATCGTAGCACAATGTTGTACGTGTGATGGGACTGTTCTGATATTAAACCATTTTGGGAGGCAGTTTTCCAGACGTACACCAGGATTACGGGAGTGGTGGTGGCACAGTCTTTCCAAATCTTATTATTATCGATGCTGCCTGGCTCCGAAAGGTGATTTTGCCTAACGGCGGCTTGGGCACTAATACCTAGACATTGGTGGTCACCAAGAGATCCATCTCTGCGGGAATGGCAGCAGGAATTTGCATATACAGTATCCACCATACAAAGGACCTGTCGGCTGAGGCAGAGGGGAGGTTTTTGAAAATATGGCAGCATTGGATCCTCTTCAAGGATACCAATGATTACCAGGCCCTATTCGATTTTCGATAACTTAATGGGTTAAAGACATATGATAGACAGAACATAAATCACTCACCCCTGCCCCCTCCCCTAGTGTCCTGCCCCCCCTCCTGAATCCTACATTTCATTATTTTATTTGCCTTTGTTCCTTTCTCTCTCTTCTTTTTTTTCTTATATTACAATTAAGAGGTTAGAGGGATATCTTATCCCCTGAGTGTTACCAATGTTCCCGTTATAGTGACACCATTCTAAAAACTGCACCCCTCAAAGTACTCAAAAATCACACCCAAGAAGTTATTAACCTTTCAGGTGCTTCACAGGTACTAAAGCGATGAGGATTGGAAACAAAATTAACATTTTACCTAAAAATGTTGCTCTAGCTTTAATTTATTAATTCTTAGAAGAAATAACACAACAAAATAGACCTCAAAATTTGTTACCCAGTCTCTTTTGAGTGTGCTGATACCCCACATGTGGTCAGAAACTTCTGTTTGGACAAATGGGAGGGCCCAGAACAGAAGTAGAAATATTTGAATTTTGGAACACAAATTTGTCTGAAATAGATTGAGGGCACCATGTTGCATATGCCGGGCTCCTAAGGTACCAAAATAGCAGAAACCCCCAACAAGTGACATTTTGGAAACTACACCCCTTAAGAATTTTATCTAGGGGTATATTAAGCATTTTGAACCAACAGGTACATCACAGAATTTGATAACATTAGCCCGTCATCATAGTGAAAATTTTCATTTTTTTTCACAAAAATGTTGCTTTATCAATTTTCGCCATTTTTCAAGAGGTGACGCCAAAAAGTGGACCCTACAGTTTGTTACCCACTTTTTATGAGCATGGTGATACCTCACATGTAGTCAGAAACCTCTGTTTGGATAAATGGGATGGCTCAGAACAGAAGGAGCAATTTTTGAATTTTGGAAAGCCAATTTGGCTGAAATAGATTGTGGGCACCATGTTGCATTTGTAGGTTCCCTAAGGTATCTAAACAGCAGAAACTTTTGGAAACTAGACTCCTCAAGGATTTTATCTAGATGTTTGGTGATCACCTTGAACACCCATGTGCTTCACAGAATTTTATAACGTTTAGCTGTGAAAATAAAAAAAAAAAACGAAAAACATTTTTACCACAAAATTGTTACTTCAACCAGATAGCTTTTTTCACAAGGGTAACAGGAGAAATGCACAATACAATTTACTGTGCAATTTTTCCTGAGTATGCTGATACCTCATATGTGGTGGAAATCAACTGTTTGGGCGCATGGCAGGGCTCAAAAGAGAAGGAGCGCCATTTGACTGCAAATTAGCTGGAATCACTAGCGCACACCATGTCGCGTTTAGACAGCCCCAGTTATGCCTAAACAGTGGACCACATGTGACCCCATTTTGGAAACTAGACCCCTCAAGGATATTATTCAGGGTATAGTGAGCATTTTTAACCCACATGTACTTTACAGAAATTTACTTTACGAAATTGCTTAACTTTAAGTTGTCATATTGAAAATTTTTGTTAAAATGTTGATTTAGCACGAAATTTCACACTTTTCAAGAGGCAACACCAAAAAGTAGACCCCACAGTTTGTTACCCAATTTCTTACGAGTGCTGGGTTACACTACGTGTGGTCAAAAACATCTGGACAAACAGGAAGGCTCAGAATGGAAGGAACACCATTTGAATTTTGGAAAAGCTTAAATAAATTGTCGGCACCATGTCGCATTTGCAGGGCTCCTAAGGTACCTATACAGCAGAAACACCCCCACAAGTGACCCCATTTTGGAAACTAGAAAACTAGACCCCTCAAAGATTTTATTAAGGGCCTATAATGAGTATTTTGAGCCCACAGGTACTTCACAGAAATGTACAGTACTTTACCAAATTGCTCATATTTTAGGCTATGTGTTCATGATCTAGCGATACTGCATCTAGGATGCAATGTCAGCCCTCCTGCGGAGATGCGAGTTTTGTCCACAGGAGAATGCAGCTGCTTATGCCCAAGATCCAGGTTCGGGCCACTGCAGATTTTAGATCTATTCTCCCCGCGGAGAACACTTGTGTCTCCGTAGCATAATTTGACATGCTGCCGCTCGGGATGCCGCGCCACATGTCATTTTTTTCTGCAGAGAAAAGAAGCACAGTGGGCAGGAGATTTCTATAAATCCCTGTCACTGTACTTGTACACGCTGCATCCAAAATGCTGCAAACTCTGATCATCGGTACGCAGCCTAAAAAGCTAGGCTAGATAGAAATATGTCAAACACATATATAATATACCACTCCCCTACATATTGTAAGCTTGCACCCTATAGTGCCTTTCATGTAGCACTAAAGGGTGTTTAGCCTTGCATTTAGGAAAAAAATAAGTAAGAAATTTAAAATACGATGTGAGGCCCCCCCTCATTTTTGATAGCCAGCTAGGGTAAAGCAGATGTCTGCAGCCTACAGACCGCAGCTGGCAGCTTTACCTTGGTTGGTAATCCAAAACAGAGGGCATGCTATGCTGATTTTTAATTATTTATTTATAAATAATACAAAAAAAATGTTAGACTCCCCCCGAAATTGCATTACCAGTCAAGGTGAATCATAGAGCTACGGGCTGGTATTCTCAGGCTGGGAAGGGCCATGTTTATTTGGCCCTTCCAAACCTAAAAATAGCAGTCTGAAGCCACCTCAGAAGTGGCACATCCTTTAGATGCACCAATCCTGAAACTTTGCCCCAGCTCATCCCATTGCCCTGGTGTGGTTACCACTGGGGTAATATATGGGGTTGATGCCAACTGTATAATGTCAGCTGGGATCAACACAGGGGTTAGCAATGTTGAGGCATCTATCAGACACCCGACATTACTAACCCAGTCAGTTATAATAAAAATAAAGATAAGCAAACAAGCAGACTAGCAAAGATTATCTCTTGCTAGCCGGCCTATGAATCAGCACACAGCAGGTCAACCCTCAAGTCTGTCTCCATTGCACCTAGACACAAGAGAATCTCTCAGGTGGAGTGTCAGAATAAATAGTCTGAACAGAACCTGATGCCGCCATGACAGACAGCAAAGTTATGGAAAATCTCCGTATGACAGTACCACTCCCTCAAAGAGGGGTCTCTGGACCCTCAGGACCCAGTCTCTCAGGATGGAGACTATGAAATATCCTAACCAGGTGCTCAGCATGGAAATCTGAGCCTGGTACCCAAGTCCTCTCATCAGGACCATAACCCTGCCAATGAACCAAGTACTATACTGAACGGTGAACAAAACAAAAATCAACAATCTTGGACACTTGGAATTCTAAAGACCAATCAACTAAGAACAGAGGATGGAAGTAAGACAAGAGAGGTTCCCTAACCCACATATTTAATTAATAAAGATCTGTGGAATACATTATGTATTTTGTAAGATGTTGGTAATGCCAGACAGAAAAAAAAAAGGATTAATGACAGCTGTAATTTTATATGGACCAATAAATTGAGATCCTAACATCAAAGAAGGTACTTTAATCTTAATGTCTTAGTAGATAACCACACCAGATGACCCAAACAGAGGTCTGCACCAGGCACACGTTTATAATTAGAACCCATGTCACACAAAAGAACCTTCTCCCAGATGATAATGATGAGACAAAATGCATTCCTCTCCAGCTATCCTTGACAAGTGCTCCTACAGAAATGTAAAGAACTTGGGATGTCGACCATAAACACAAAAAAGGAAATACCCCAGAAGATTTATTGCAATGATTATTAATGGCAAATTCGGCGAGAGGAAGGAGAGAAGATTACCCTTCCTTATTATCAAAGGCAAAACAATGTAAATACTGCTACAAATTGTGATTCACCCATTCTGTTTGTTCATTAGACTGAAGGGGGCTTTACACGCTACGATATCGTTAATGTTTTATCGTCGGGGTCACGTTGTTAGTGACGCACATCCGGCGTCATTAACGATATCGCAGCGTGTGACACCTACCAGCGACCTCAAAAATGGTGAAAATCGTTCACCATGGAGAGGTCGTCCCAAAACCAAAAATCGGTAATGGTTGATTATCGATGTTGTTCGTCGCCCTGCGGCAGCACACATCGCTGTATGTGACACCGCAGGAGCGAGGAACATCTCCTTACCTGCCGCCGGCCGCAATGCAGAAGGAAGGAGGTGGGCGGGATGTTACGTCCCGCTCATCTCCGCCCCTCCGCTTTGATTGGCCGGCCGCTTAGTGACGTCGCGGTGACGTCACTGGGATGCCGAACGTCCCTTCCCCTTGAGGGAGGGATTGTTCGGCAGTCACAGCAACGACGCCGACTAGGTAAGTGCGTGTGATGCTGCCGTAGCGAAAATGTTCGCTGCGGCAGCGATCACACGAAATCGCATGCACGACGGGGGCGGGTGCTTTTGCGTACGATATCGCTAGCAATTCCTAGCAATATCGTAGCGTGTAAAGCCCGCTTGAGGCTGGTGTGCTGAACAATGAGATAGCTTATTTCCAAACCAAGAGCAAAAAGCTCTCCAAAACTTGGTAATAAACGGAGTCCCTCTACCCAAGACAATATTAGAGGGAACTGCATGGAGTTTGACAATTTGCCGTGCAAACACCTAGGCTAAAGTTTTGGCATTAGGTAAAGACAGTAAGGCGATAAAATGTGTCGTCTTTGAACACCTATCCACCACTACTAAAATGACCGTGTTACCAGCAGAGAAGGGTAAATCCATTATAAAATACATAGAAATGTCTGTCCAAGGTTGGCTAGGAACACTCAAAGGCTGAAAACATTCTGGAGGACGAAAGTGAGATGCCTTCGAGCATGCACAGGTGACACAGGCAGACACATAGGTTATCACATCCCTCTGGATCCTGGGCCACCAAAAGTGACACAATATGAGATCAAGAGTACCTTTAACCCCAGAGTGACCAGCCAAAACAGAATCATGATGCTCTCCCAGAACTTTAAGAAAAATATTCAGGAAAACAAATTACGGTACTTGTCCACCAGAATCCCAGATGATGAATCACATTGAGCCTTATCAATTTCAGACTCCATATCAGTACTGACTGCCGATACCACAACTCCCTTCTGAAGAATGGGACAGGTACCTCATAGGGTGTATTTACAGCCATTTTTCACTCTTCCCCCTGTTTGACCCGGATCAGATTAGACTCCCCTAAGGTTAAGTTTAGAAAACCATTCAGCACCAGCAATTTGATTAAATAGGTCAGGAATGGGAGGCAGAGGATACAGGTTACGGACTATTATTTGGTTGAGCTCTCGGAATTCAAAGCACGGGTACAAACCCCCATCCTTCAACATTCAGCAGCCACCGGCAACAAAGACGGCCTAATGTACCTTTTAGCTAAACTCTCTGCTATGTACTCTTTGAGAACTGATCTCTCAGGACCTGACAAGTTATAATAGCCAGCCTGCGTTGCTTCCAGGCACCAGAGAATCTCTCAGGCGGAGTTTCAGAATCTGCAATCTGAACATGACCTGATGCCTCGATGACAGTTGGCAAAGTTAGAGAAAAGCTCCTTGTGATAGGTTTCTGTTGCTTCTAATGCCACTACCAATAGAAACATTTCCTGGTTGTCCAGTGTGTACAATAGCTATACTGTATTGCTCTGGGAAGCCTAACTTAGTAAAGGGTAAATAAACATGGAATTGCTACCAAAAAATGATTAATTTTTGAATGATTTGTTTGAAGCTATTGTTTATTCAAATTCCATACAACAAACCTGTTGATGCAAAAAAAAAAAATAATAATTTTTGCACAACTTGTCATAAAGTCAATGCATCTTAATTTTCCGAGCAACAAATCTATTCCTGATCCCAAAAAGGGGGCTCATTTTTGGAAGGCTTGTTAAAAAGCTATAGCTTCTTAATTTATAAACAGCAAACCTGATGTTACTCAGCATACATGGATAACTTTTGGACCACTGCTTGTAAAAAAGCCAATTGCTTTTTCTGTGTATAAAACACTGGAATGGCAGACATCTGCCCCCTAAAAGTGATAATTTTTTTAACAATTTTTAAAGCAGCTTTTTGGTCACCATCAATTACCATCTGTTCACTCATTGTCATATATGTTCAAGTCACTTTGATATTGCTAAAGCTATGTTTTTGCTAAAGAGCTTGAACTGTTTTGAATGAGGTCCTAGTAGAACTAATAGTGTTACACTAATTTTCAGTGCAAATTTTAGGCTTAGCAATTTGCAGTGAATTTGTTTGCTGCAAATCATATTTTGGGAAAAAATTTGACGACTCTAGCAAATTCAAATTTTAAACATTTCGCTCATTCTTACAAGACAGGGCTATGCCAAAGAAGTTGTCTCATTTCTAGTACAAGGATAGCCCAAGAAGTACCTCTAAAAAATTTGGCATGTTTTGTTCATGAAATGGCAGTCTTTATAAATTTCTCGCATTAATGGATTGGAGTATAAAAAAACAAAAACAAAACCAGAAAGTTTGGGTAAATAGATACATTCTGGTCCGTCTAAAGGCTGCTTTACATGCAGCGACATCGCTAGCGATGTCGCTCGTGAAAGCACCCGCCCCCGTCGTTTGTGCGTCACGGGCAAATCGCTGCCCGTGGCGCACAATATCGCTAGGACCCGTCACACATACTTACCTTCCTAGCGACGTCGCTGTGGGCGGCAAACATCCTCTTTTTTAAGGGGGAAGTTCGTTTGCCGTCATAGCGACGTCACACAGCGGCCCGCCAAAAGAAGCGGAGGGGCGGAGACCAGCCGCATTAACGACATGCCCACCTCGTTGCTGGCAGGATGTAGGTTAGTTGTTCGTCGTTCCCGGGGTGTAACACGTAGCGATGTGTGCTGCCTCAGGAACGACGAACAACCTGCGTCCAAAATGAGCAACGATATTTGGGAAAGAAACGACGTGTCAACAATCTACGATTAGGTGAGTATTTCTGATCGTTAACACTCGCTCATAGCTGTCACACGCAACGACGTTACTAACGACGCCGGATGTGTATCACGAATTCCGTGACCCTGACGACATATCGTTAGCGATATCGTTGTGTGTAAAGCCCCCTTAAGTCTGTCTGTTCCACCACAATTTGATGGTGACCTTTAGCTTCTGCCGAGAGTTCATCAATCAGTGCATGCTGGACTTTGAACTGCTGTTCTACCAGTTCACCTCTGACTGGGCTAACCACTTGGGATGAGAGGCTCTTGACTGTCTCAAGCCCCTATGGGAGAGAGGACATCCTATCGTCTCAGACCTGTAGGACTTTTCGGGGTCTTTCAACAAGGTATTCAATGAGCCACTGCAGCATCCTCCCATCTCAGGCAGGCTGCAATAGAGTAGGCAGACTGTAGGACAATATGCAGTTCATTCTGCACTCTTTCCTCAGAATTAGGATGGAACAATGAGGTGCGGGTAGCCGCCTGTTATGAGGGTCTGTCCATGAGGATCAAACAAGAAGTGATCAGAGGGGTGATGCGTAAGTAGAGACTGGAGCGTTTGGCTCCATCCTTCCAGAGGCCGCTCATTTTCCAGACTCCCGCGTACACTGTCACTACTGAACCGATGTAGGTAGACCGTGTCTCCGAACAATGGCAGGAAACCGTCATCCAAAAGGATTGTACTTTTACTGCGGTAGCATGGAACATCTCATCTATTCCTGTCCCATGAAGTCGTAAAACTACCAAGCCTAGTGCCTGTTGGAGATGCTACCCTGGGCAACTCCTCTCCTTCATTGACTCTGTCAGTGTCCATGCTGAACAGTGATTCGCCATTTGTTTAGACAGCTTTCCTGTATTCCAGATCGGCAGAACATTTCCTACAGCAACCCATGGTGGATCAGTATCAGATTCTGGTTCAACATTTCCAGAGTTCTTTGCTGATCTCATCAGTTGATGGAAGTGCCTTATCTGAGGCATTACATTTTATTATGGAGAAGGTGGAATTCTGCATTCTAAAAAAATTTCCATTTTGTGCTTCCTACCCTGTCTCATCCTCTTCTCTAAAAGGGGCAGCGTGCACACTCTGAAGTTTTCCCAAGCCTATGGCTGGAAAGCATTGGGTATTTAAGGCACTTTCCCCTGTAGGGAAAGGCCTGAGCAAGGTCATTGGTTCAAATCAAGGAGCAGCCATGATGAAAATTTCCCAAGAAAAGACAAAAATCCAGCTCATCTATAGCAGTCTCTCAGCCCAGAAAATTGCCAAACTGGATGATGTGAGTGACATAGCAGTTGTAAGAATATGAAATAAAGTCTGTTTGTCTATTCAAAAGCCAAGAAAGGAAGACTAAAGATCAAAGTCAACAAGTTGGCTTATCACAAGGTCTATCAGTTCTGGTGTGACCAACATGGCATGGCAATCTGTTATGCTTTGTAATAGTAAGATCACAGAGGTCCATGCAAGCACTGTGCAAATCACGTTACACAAATTTTAAATGGTAGCCCGAAATAAGGCGAAGAAGCCTTAACTTCAATATTGTCAAAAGAAGCTTAGGCTCTTCAGATGAGTACCGTAATATTCGTAATCGCTACCCTCGTAACAAGTACTTTGTAATACTCACGTATTCATTCCGAATAGCGAGTACAATGCAAGTCAATGGGAAATGCGAGTAATTTTCTGATGGACCCAACAAAGAGGTCTGGGGGCCTGAGAAAAAGGCTGAAATAGACGGTAAAGTGATTAAACTGAATGGGGAGAGCCTGGAGAATATGCCTGCATGCTTTTCTGACTCACATATGGTTTCTGGGATCCCTTGAAGTCACACGGAAGAACTCCTCTTCCACACTGCTCTGGCCAGCCCTGTAGTGACTCACAGGATGCGGGATGACGAGTGCCGACATCAGTAGGTTAGCTCAGATCATTATCTGCTGTGATGATCTCTGCTGAACTCGTCAGCGCTCGTCACTGACTTCCATGACTCTGCGCTCTCACATCAAGTCTCGCGTGAGGCCTGAAACTGTGCCTAGTGGTATAGTGGTGACGTTACGGGGTCACGGGACAGTTCGTGTGAGAACGTGGCGGCTATGGAATTCAGTGATGAACGCTGATGTCACAAGTTCAGCGAAGTTCATCACTGCAGGTAATGAACTCAGCTAACCTCATGACGCTGGTGCTCATTATGCCCTGCAGTGACCTGGTCGGACATACTGTAATGATGTTAGCTCAGGTCACTGCACTGCTCTCCCAGGTAATGGGGAACATTCTGTTCTTCATTAACTGGGACAGTGAGTATGGTATGGATCGTCGTGGGACCCCCCTTATTGGATTACGCCGGATCCAGATTTTTTTTCTCTTCAATAAATTGGTGAAAGAGGGAATGTTTTAAGGAGTGTTTTTTCAAATAATTTTTTTTGTTGTCTATGTTTTTAGTACTGACTGGGCTCGTGATGTCGGGTATCTGATAGATGCTCTGACACACAATTGCCAGGGCTTGATGCCAGGTGTCATTACACAGCTGGTATCAACCCCATATATTACCCCGTTTGCCACCGCACCAGGGCAACGGGATGAGCTGGTACGAAGCGCCAGGATTGGCGCATCTAATAGATGCGCCACATCTGGGGCAGCTGTGGCCTGCTATTTTTAGGCTGTGGAGTTTCCAATAAAAATGGACCTCCCTAGTCTGAGAATACCAGACCACAGCTGATCAAATTTGAGGGGGAGCCCACATTTTTTGTTTTAAATTATTTATTTAATTTAATTTAAAATAACAGCGTGGGGTCACCTCTGTCTTGGATTACCAGCCAAGGTAAAGCTGCCAGCCACGGTCTGCAGGTTGACACTGACTGCTTCACCTCAGCTGTGTACAAAAAATAGGGGAGACCCCACGTCGCTTTTTGGGGAAAATAATTAATTTGCGGCTAAAAACTAAACTAAACACCCTTTAATGCCACATGAAAGGCACTAAAGGTTGCAAGATTACAAATTGCGAGGGAGTGGGACATTATATATGTCTTTCTATCTATCTGTCTATCCAGCTATCTATCTTTCTAGCTTTTGACTGTATGTAACCCTCCTTCCGTTTTTTTGCAGTCTGCAAAAAAAAAAATGGAACACACCATCACAAGGTCATCCAATGACAAATAGTAGTTAGGCTGGAGTAGGAGTACTGTCCTAGTTTTTCCACCACTACACAATGTGCATAGCGTTTACAAAAATTAGCCCTATGGGCTGAGTCATGGTTGACACAGGAAGTTCCCATCACAAGGGCCTCCCAATGACAAATAGTAGTTAGGCTGGAGTAGGAGTACTGTCCTGTTTTGTCCGCCACTGCACAATTGCGTGCTCTCATCTGGAGGGATTGCAAAAAGAAATCCAGTCCTTGTTAAATTTAATCAGAGTAAGACTATGGGGCACTTTGCACACTGCGACATCGCAGGCCGATGCTGCGATGCCGAGTGCGATAGTGCCCGCCCCCGTCGCAGCAGCGATATGTGGTGATAGCTGGCGTAGCGAAAGTTATCGCTACGCCAGCTTCACACACACACTCACCTGCCGTGCGACGTCCCTGTGGCCGGCGACCCGCCTCCTTGTTAAGGGGGCGGGTCGTGCGGCGTCACTGCGACGTCACACGGCAGGCGGCCAATCAGAGCGGAGGGGCGGAGATGAGCAGGATGTCAACATCCTGCCCACCTCCTTCCTTCCGAATATCCTACGGAAGCCGCAGTGAGGCCGGTAGGAGACGTTCCTCGCTCCTGCGACTTCACACACAGCGATGTGTGCAGCCGCAGGAGCGAGGAACAACATCGGACCGTCGCATCAGCGTAATCATGGATTACGCCGACGCTGCACCGATGATACGATTACGACGCTTTTGCGCTCGTTAATCGTATCATCCAGCCTTTACACACTGCGATGTCGCATGCGATGCCGGAAGTGCGTCATTTTCAATTTGACCCCACCGACATCGCACCTGCGATGTCGCAGTGTGCAAAGTGCCCCTATGTGCGCACGTTGCGTATTTACATGCAGTTACGCTGCGATCTGCACTGCAGCGTAACTGCATGCGTCCTGAGTCCCCTGCACAATCTATGGAGATTGTGTAGGAGACGTGCGCACATGGCGTATTAGAGCGCAGCGCTTCGGCTGCTGCCCGAAGCGCGCGTTCTAAGAAGTGACATGTCACTTCTTTCCTGCGCTCTGCCTGCAGGTCCCTCTTTATCTATGGGAGGGCCTGCAGTCAGAGCGCATGAAATCGGCTCTTTTTTTTTTTCATTACGGACTGTTTCTGCAGCGATTTGAAGCGCACATGTGCTGTTCAAATCGCTGCAGAAATTTCTGCAGGGACAGTACACAATGTGCGCACATAGCCTTAGTCTGTCTGCATTTTCTGTGGAGAGGCGTGAGCGTCTATCAGTGATGATTGCCCCAGCAGAACTGAAAACACGCTCTGACATCACACTAGCAGCCGGGCAGGCCAGCACCTCCAAAGTGTATAAGGAGAGGTCAGGTCAGACCAAGTGTTCAGCCAAGTGTTCAATAATTAAAGGGATCTGAAGTGTCAGAAAGGACGCAGGTATAGTCACTCTTAAGTACCCCTTGACCATGTTGTGCAACTTCTCCCTCCTTGGCATTGTTACAGGCACAGATAGCCCTTGCAGATGTCCTGGTTTATTGAAAACAGACCAGTTTGTCACATTCCCCCCCACCCACCTCTGGTGGACCTGGTGTTAGTGTCTCTCCCCATTAATCCTTGGTCAACAGAGCTTGTAACTCTGCCTCCAGCATTGTCTGTGGGTGATGTTTTCATCTTCTGATCTATAATGACCCTCTTGAAGGATTCAATTGTGTAACCCTTTGGTGACTCCAAAAGTAGAGAAGGAAGTTTCTCCTTGTACCGTGGGTTCAGAAAGGTGGCCAACCAGTATAGGTTGTTGCATAAAATGGGTATCACATGGGGGTCTGCCACAGACACTTAAACATGAACTGTGCCATGTGGGCCAAGCTGCAAACAGGCAAAGGTTCTGTGTCCCAACCATGAGAAACAATCCCCTTTCTCTCCTTACACTGACTTGCCGCCTCCTCCTCCTCCTCCTCTCCGGCCCATCCATGCAGGACAGACATGAAGCTGGGGTTGAGAATCCCCTGTGTAGCATTGGGAGTCCCCTGGGTAGCACAGAAAAACAAGTCTTCTTCCTCCTCAACTTCCTCATCATCACCCAATATTGCCTCAGAATATTGGCTGGGCTGGGTAGTATCATCCATTGGGAAATCTATCTCCATAGCCACATGCTAGGCACTCAAAGCATCCCCTTTGAGATTATGCAGTGATTGTTTCAACAGACACAGCAGCGGAATGGCTAAGCTGATAATAGCCTGATCACCGCTCATGAGCTTGGTTCAGTACTCAAAGTTCTCAAGAACCTCACAAATGTCAGCAAACCACGCCCACTCAACAGTTATGTGTGGTGGCTGACTCTCAGTCTGACGGGCATGTTGAAGCTGGTTTTCAGCTACTGACCTCTACTGCTCAGTAATTCTCACCAACATAAAGAATGTAGAGTTCCACTGCGTGGGCAGGTCGCACATGAGTCGGTGATTTGGCAAATTAAAGCGCTTTTGTAGCGCTGTAAGACCAGTAAAAGCAGAGTAATGGCAGAAATGGGCACTAATACAGCGCATGTTCTTAAGTAGGTACAGCAAGTCAGGGTATGTTTTCATAAATTTCTGAACTAGGTTCAGCTCGTGGGCCATGCATGGCATGTGTACCAGTTGCTAAGTAACCACCAGGCTATGCCCATTATCGCAAATGACCAGGCCAGGTTGGAGGTGTAGTGGGGAGAGCCACTGATCAGTCTGCTATTTTATACCTTGCCACAGCTCTGCTGCAGTGTGTGGTTTGTGACTTAAACAGATCAGCTTCAGCAGAGCGTGTTGCCACTTTGCCGATGCGCTGCTGTACAGCTCCCAGCTTGGCAGTCATGGGAGGGTAATTTAGCAGAGGATGAGGAACAGAAGGAGGAGGAGGGGAGAAAGGAAGTGGCATATGATGAGACGCATACACTGGTAGCAGTTGGGCCCGCTATTCTTGGCGTGGGTAGGATGTGTGTTGTTACAGTTTGCTACTTTGTCCCAGCCCCCACCAGTTTCACCCAGTGTGCTGTGACAGATATGTATCATCCCTGTCCACAACAACTTGTTAATGTGTCTGTTGTTAGGTGGACCTTCCCGGTTACAGCATTGGTTAGGGCACGGTTGAGATAGTTTAACACGTGCTTGTGTAACTCGGGGACAGCAACGCGGGCAAAATAGTGGCGGCTGAGAACACTGTATCATGGGGCAGCCACAGCCAAGAGATCACGGAAATACTGTGTTCCCACCAAGCCTAAACGGCAACATCTCCATGGCTAGCAATTTGGCAATGTGTGAGTTTAGGTTTTGTGCCTGTGGGTGCGTGGCTGCTTATTTACGCTTCCTTTCCAAGATCTCAGGCACGGACAACTGGACGCTTCCCAGGGACAAGGAAGTGGATGTGATTGATGTTTGCTGTGTCTGTGCAATTGCACCTTGTGGGCAGGATGTATGAATGCCTGCTTCCTGGACAGCAGATTGTGAAGGACATACCACAGGTGACATGGCAGTGGTTTGACCCGCAGACACAAATTTGGTACCCTGGTGTTTTGCCCACATACTGGGGTGCTTGGCTGCCATGTTGTTCTGCATACTGGTGGTGCTCAAGTTGCCTTTGCCCTGGCCTCTGCTCAACTTGGTATGGCAGATGCTATAGATTACAATGTTTTTCTCTGAAGGACTTTCAGAAAAAAAACTTCCAGACAGTGGTTGAATGCCCCCTTGCCCTGACTTGGGCCACAGTGGGGGTGCTTTTGGGGACAGTTGACCCAGTTCTCACTCTGGGAAAACCACTACCCCTTGGTGCCTGTGTTGGTGCTACATATCCATCTTCCTCTGTATTGCTGTGCTGGCTATGCATGTCAACGGTCCAGGTCAGATCACTGGACTCATCCTCGACCATCTCGTCTTCCTTCTCATCCTCCTTCCCACTTGAGATTGTAGGCTGACCTGATGGCAACTGTGTCTCATCGTCATCAGCCTCCACCTCTGGGGACAGTAAATCATGTTTCTCAAAGTGACTTTCTTCTGGCCATAGGTCCTCAAATACTTGAGCAATAATGCATGCCACCTCTTCAATGCTGTTAGGGCCAGGTGGACGGGCAGACCCAGGAGGTGGATCCACTGGGCCGAACTCCTTGATGATGGTAAGGGGTCCGGTAGCTGGAGCACTATAGGCAGCAGAACAGTCCGTGCACAAGAGTATAACGGAGAAGTCCCTGGGACCACGGAGTCACTGATGGTGGTCCGGGTGACGGAGCTCAGGTTCGGAAGCCGAGAAGATGTCAGGCGGGGTCCGGAACCTTTGGAGCGAGATGACGGGTCACCGCAGGGATCCGAGATGGTACGGACTGTCAGGATGGCAGATAGGCAGCGTTCGGGATTCGGCAGGACCGGATGGCGAGGCAGGCTCGGCTCTAGGAAGAGAGAGAGGTGAGTATCTCAGGAACACAAGGAGACCTGACTCCTAGCTTGAGAAACACGAAGATCAGGCCCCGCCCACTTGGACATTAAACCCCTTTATACCCTGTACCTGTTTGCATCATTTCCTGTTAATGGACGCTGGCCCTTTAAGAAAGGGTCAATGACCGCGCACGCGCCCTAATGCGCATGCGCGCGGCCCGAGTGCCAGAAGCCAGGGCAGGAAGCTGAGAGGAGGAAGCAGCAGGGCCGGGCTGGGGCTGAGAAGCCGACGGGCGCCGGGAGCGGGGACCAGGACGCCGGGGACGCGCCGGCAATGGATGCTGGAGAGCGGGGAGCGGCGGTGACCGGACCGAGGAACCGGGAAGCGAGGCAGGAGGGCCGGGAAGCGTGACAGGTGAGCCGGGGGGCAGCGCAGGGGACCCGGGGAGCGTGACAGTACCCCCCCCCCCACGCCCCCCTCCCCGCAACCGGGACAGGAAGGCACGGATCAGCGGAGTACCCACATTCTCCCGGGGCTCCCAGGACCTATCCTCAGGACCATACCCTGCCCAGTCCACTAGGAAGAACTGTCGACCCCGTACGGTTTTCATGGCCACGATATCTCTTACCGCATAGATGTCGTCATCGGCAATAGGAGGAGGAGCCGAACTGGCAGCAGCGGAGAAGGGACCAAGGACAACCGGCTTGAGCAGGGAGACGTGGAATGAGTTGGGTATCCTCATCGTGGCCGGGAGCTGTAGCTTGTAGGAGACCTCATTGATCTTGTTGAGGACTTTAAACGGCCCGATGTAGCGAGGACCCAGCTTGTAGGATGGTATCTTCAATCGGACGTACTTGGAAGCAAGCCAGACTAGATCTCCAGGAGAGAAACACGGAGGGTCCAGACGTCTCTTGTCTGCGTGTCTCTTCATCCGCAGGGAAGCACGCCCAAGGGACGCCTTGACAGAGTCCCAAATGGTTGCAAAGTCACGGGCTACAGTATCAGCAGCAGGGACGTCCAAAGAAGGGGATACAGGCAATAGTACGGAGGGCTGAAGTCCGTAAACAACATGGAAGGGAGAGCTGGAGGACGACTCACTGATGTGGTGGTTATGGGAGAATTCAGCCCAAGGAAGAAGCGTGGACCAGTCGTCGTGATGGGCGTTGACGTAGTGACGTAAGAAGGAGGTCAAGATTTGATTGACCCTTTCCACTTGGCCATTAGACTGAGGATGGTAGGCAGAAGAAAAGTCCAGAGTCACTCCCAGATGTTTGCATAGAGCCCTCCAGAAGCGGGAGGTGAACTGAGTTCCTCTGTCGGATACGATGTGTGATGGAAAGCCATGCAAGCGGAAGATGTGATGTATATAGGCGTCCGCGAGTTCCTGGGCAGAGGGCAATCCAGCCATAGGGACGAAATGAGCCATTTTAGAGAACCGATCCACCACGACCCATATGACTGTGTGTCCGGAGGACAATGGCAAGTCCGTAATAAAGTCCATCGCTATGTGTTGCCACGGAACTGAGAGTATCGGCAGAGGCAGAAGACGGCCATATGGCAGGTGTTTGGGCGTCTTGTTCCTGGCACAAGAGGAGCAGGCAGAGACAAAAGCAGCGACGTCCGTGCGAAGGGATGGCCACCAGTAATGACGTACAATCGCACCCCATGTTCTCTTCTGACCAGCATGACCGGCTGTTTTCGAGGCATGTCCCCAGTGTAACACTTTTTGCCTGTCAGTCTCAGAGACATAGGTCTTCCCGGGCGGTATCTGGGCCAGGGTGACAGGAGCCACCGGAATGATTTTGCTAGGACAGATGATGGGTTGGGTAGTCTCCTCCTCCTGCTCCATGGGCATGAATGACCTGGACAAGGCATCTGCGCGTACATTCTTGTCCGCGGGTCGGAAATGGAGCTGGAAGTCAAACCTGGCAAAGAATAAGGACCACCTGGCTTGCCGTGGGTTCAGTCGCTGAGCGGACCGCAGGTATTCCAGGTTCTTGTGGTCCGTGTAAATAATCACGGGGTACACTGCTCCTTCCAGAAGGTAGCGCCATTCCTCCAGAGCCAGTTTGACTGCCAATAACTCTCGGTCACCGATGGTGTAGTTGCGTTCAGGCGCTGAGAAGCTCTTGGAGAAGAAACCGCAAGTCACCATCTTCCCGGAGGAGGACTTCTGCATCAGCACTGCTCCGGCTCCCGAGGAGGAGGCATCCACCTCCAAGGTGAACTGGCGGTTTAACTCCGGACGGTGGAGCACAGGAGAGGAGGCAAATGCCCGCTTCAGAGAGCCAAACGCGGCGTCGGCCGCAGGTGACCAGTCCTTTGGATTAGCCTCCTTCTTGGTCAAGGCGGAGAGAGGAGCAGTCAGAGCAGAGAAGTGAGGGATGAACTGGCGGTAGTAGTTGGCGAACCCCAGGAAGCGTTGGATTGCCTTCAGTCCCGAAGGGGGAGGCCAGTTGAGAATGGAGGAGACCTTCTTTGGATCCATCTGCAGTCCGGTATCGGAGATGATGTAACCCAGAAAGGGGAGAGAAGACTGCTCAAAGACACACTTCTCGTACTTGGCGTACAGACGATTCTCTCTCAGTCTTTGCAGAACCAGCTGCACGTTCTCTCTGTGGGTCTGGAGGTCCGGAGAGAAGACAAGGATATCATCCAGATACACCACCACACAGACGTAGAGAAGGTCCCGGAAAACGTCGTTCACCAATTCTTGAAAGACTGCTGGTGCGTTACACAGGCCGAAGGGCATCACGCAGTATTCATAGTGCCCATTGCGAGTATTGAACGCGGTCTTCCACTCGTCCCCAGAGCGGATGCGGACTAGATTGTAGGCACCCCGAAGATCCAACTTGGTGAAGACACGAGCTCCTCTAAGCCGGTCAAACAATTCGGGGATGAGCGGCAGAGGGTACTTGTTTTTCACGGTGATTTGGTTCAATCCCTGGTAGTCTATACATGGGCGTAAGTCGCCTTCTTTCTTCTTCACGAAGAAGAAGCCTGCTCCAGCAGGAGAGGAGGATCTCCGAATGAATCCCCTTGCCAGGCTCTCTGTGATGTAAGTAGACATGGCCCTTGTTTCGGCTGGAGACAATGTATATATCCGTCCTCGAGGTGGTGTTGTTCCCGGGAGCAGGTCGATGGCACAATCGTAAGGACGATGTGGCGGAAGAACCTCAGATTCCTTCTTATCAAAGACGTCCGCGAAGGACCAATAGGCCGAGGGCAGTCCCGGTAGGTTCTCTGGAACCGGCGGTCGTCGGATGGGTTGTATGGTCTTCAGACATTTATCATGGCACGAAGAGCCCCATCGGGTGATTTCACCAGTGCCCCAGCTGACTGATGGTTCGTGTGTCCGTAACCAGGGAAGTCCCAGCAAGATTTGATGGGACATGTGTGGGAGGACGTAGAGAGCGATGTTCTCGGTGTGCAGGGCACCGATACGCAGTTCGACCGGCCTGGTAATCCAGGAGATGGTGTCAGAGAGGGGTCTCCCATCCACAGAGGCAATCACGAGGGGCTTGTCGAGTGGAGTAACCTGCACCTGGTACTTGTCCACCGTGGCCTGCTGGATGAAATTGCCTGCGGCCCCAGAATCGAGGTACGCCTCAGCCGTGAACCGCGTCTCTCCCGTTGTCACTTGCACAGTCCACGTAACCGGGTCTGAGAGAGTCCCAGCACCTAGGGTGGCCTCTCCTACCAACCCTAGGCTTTGGAGTTTCCCGGCCTCTCTGGACAGGAGCGTAGCAGGTGTGTGCCTTCTCCGCAGTAAAAGCAGAGGCCCTTGGCGAGCCGCTCGGCTCGACGTTGTTCAGACTGCCGCACTCGGTCGATCTGCATGGGCTCGTGGACGGGGGCCCCAGATGCGGTTGACTGCAGTACGGAGGGCTTCTGCGGAGGAGGGGAATGCCGTACCGGACGTCTCTCACGGGACACTTCCTTGGATCGCTCCTGAAAGCGAATGTCCACTCGAGTCGCTAGGGTAATCAGGGCATCCAGGGTGGACGGTACGTCACGACCCGCCAGCTCATCTTTAATTCGCCCCGAGAGTCCTTCCCAGAAGGCGGCGGTTAGGGCCTCGTTGTTCCACCCGAGTTCCGAAGCCAAGGTGCGAAACCGGATTGCGTATTGACCCACCGTCAGAGTCCCCTGATGTAACCGGAGGAGGGATGAAGCAGACGCGGAGGCGCGTCCGGGCTCGTCAAAGGTGCCACGGAATGCCTGCAGGAACTCCTGGATGTTCGTGGTCACAGGATCCCTCTTCTCCCACAAGGGGTTCCTCCACGCCAGTGCCTCACCCTCTAGGTGGGACATGATGAAGGCGACCTTGGCTTGGTCGGAGGCAAACAAATGCGGCAGCTGTGTGAAGTGGAGGGAGCATTGGTTTATGAATCCCCTGCAGGTCTTGGGGTCTCCGGCGTACCGGGGTGGTGAGGCCAAACGAAGTCTGGAAGCATCCGAAGAAGTCGCCACGGGAGCTGGAGCCGTCGATTGACTAGTGGAAGCCCGGGATGCTGAAGACGTAACTGCCGCTTGTAGCGTGTTCAGGCGGGCGTCCACAGAAGACATGAATTGCAGCATGCGGGTCTGAGTCTCACGCTGGCGTTGGAGTTCCTCCTGTACGGCTGCTAGTGCTTCAGCGGGATCCATGGCCTGATCTTACTGTTAGGGCCAGGTGGACGGGCAGACCCAGGAGGTGGATCCACTGGGCCGAACTCCTTGATGATGGTAAGGGGTCCGGTAGCTGGAGCACTATAGGCAGCAGAACAGTCCGTGCACAAGAGTATAACGGAGAAGTCCCTGGGACCACGGAGTCACTGATGGTGGTCCGGGTGACGGAGCTCAGGTTCGGAAGCCGAGAAGATGTCAGGCGGGGTCCGGAACCTTTGGAGCGAGATGACGGGTCACCGCAGGGATCCGAGATGGTACGGACTGTCAGGATGGCAGATAGGCAGCGTTCGGGATTCGGCAGGACCGGATGGCGAGGCAGGCTCGGCTCTAGGAAGAGAGAGAGGTGAGTATCTCAGGAACACAAGGAGACCTGACTCCTAGCTTGAGAAACACGAAGATCAGGCCCCGCCCACTTGGACATTAAACCCCTTTATACCCTGTACCTGTTTGCATCATTTCCTGTTAATGGACGCTGGCCCTTTAAGAAAGGGTCAATGACCGCGCGCGCGCGCCCTAATGCGCATGCGCGCGGCCCGAGTGCCGAAAGCCAGGGCAGGAAGCTGAGAGGAGGAAGCAGCAGGGCCAGGCTGGGGCTGAGAAGCCGACGGGCGCCGGGAGCAGGGACCAGGACGCCGGGGACGCGCCGGCAATGGATGCTGGAGAGCGGGGAGCGGCGGTGACCGGACCGAGGAACCGGAAAGCGAGGCAGGAGGGCCGGGAAGCGTGACAGGTGAGCCGGGGGGCAGCGCAGGGGACCCGGGGAGCGTGACAAATGCTGCAGGGTGAAAGGCCAGATCCAACCAAAGGATACGCACAAAACAGATCCTCACAGTGGCCAAGCTTGGGGTCATATCTCTCTTGTGACTGATGAAGGGGGGAGGAAAGAGGACCAGGTTGAGGACTGGATGGGCCAGCCTTCTGTGTATCCACAGTAGACTGTGTGGTCGTGGAAGATTGGTTGCTGCTTGACAAATGCGAAGAGGCCTTGTCTGCCATCCAAGACAGAATCTGCTCTCGCTCTTCTGGCTTCCACACATGTTTACGTTCCAGACCGGGAAATTTGGCAAGGAACATAGTGGATGCATCAAGCTTCTTCGGACCTGACAGACTCAGTGCCTTGTCACCCACCACTGACAACATCACGCCCACGTCCATGTCCCTGTAACTTAACAACTGCCTTTTTTGTCATTTTGGGTTTTGGTGACATATTTGCAGATGTTGATAGCCCAACCCAAGGAAACTTTGATCCCAAAAATATTGTGGAGAAAGTACAATTGAGTACTTTGTACCAGGCAGCACATAATGGTAGAGTCCTGCTTTGTATGTGCAAAACCAACTAGCAAAATATTAATGTGGCTGATCTGGATGCCACAAGGCAGGCTGTGAACCCCTAAATATTGTGGAAACAGGACCGCTGCGTTCACTGTATCAGGCTGCACTAAATGGTAGAGTCCTGCATTGTATTTGCAAAGGCCACTGGCAACGTATTAATGTGACTAATGTGGATGTGGATGGACAGCACAAGTCAGGAAACAGGAATGGTGCTTTACTGTATCAGGCAGCAGTAAATGCTAGAGTACTGCTTTGTAACTATATGCAAAAGCCACTAGCAATGTATTAATGTGGCTGATGTGGATGGGCGGCACAAGTCAGGCTGTGAACCCCTAAATATTGTGGAAACAGGTTCTAATTCCCTACATAATCCACAATCTCTCCTGCCCTGCTGGGACTTTGTTCAGTGCTATCAGCTCTTAAAAAAGCTATTGTATTCTGGATTCTGGACAATACTATGGAGGTAGTGACACACACTGCTTTAAACACTGTCCATGCTCAGAAATCTGTCCCTCCGTATGCTACACTGCAGGTAGCTCTGAAAAGGGTTTTTGTGTTATTAAGAGGCCTACACTCTCCCGAGCAGCTGCTCGCTCTATCCCGATGCTGATACAATGCTGGCTCCGGACGCAGACCTCAAACCAATCAAACACTTGTGGGTAGAGTTGAATAAAAAGCTGTATACTTTCCCGTGAACCTATAGAAAAGCCCTGGGATCAGATTTCAGTCAAGACTTGCTTGAATCTGATCATGAGCATGACAAGAAAGATTCAGGCAATGTTGAAAGTCAAAGGTAGATTTATAAAATGCTAATAAAATAATTAAAATTTAAATTAAGATTTTTAGGAGCAAAACAGTAACATGACAAGAATCTGTATAACTAATCATACGCTAAATAACTGCAAGTCAGATTTATGCCTGAGACAACCAAAATGATTGACTATAAAATGAAGGTAGTCTGACGCTCAAAGATATAGTGAATGTTGAAATATAGAGCCTGAAAATCAAAATTCAAAACATTGTTACCGTTTTGCTCATCAGTGTAAGTTCCTGGGGAGCTTAATCCTATCAGTACACCTGACCCCTGTATGTTTGATTCTCTCCTGCCTGTCTTCAGTACCAATACTTGTCATGTCTGTTCCTGTACCTGAACTCATCCTGCCTGCATTTTTTACCTGTCCATCAACCTGTCTCCTGATTGTACTCCTTTCAGACAGCCTCCACTACCAGCCTGCCCCTACTACAGCCTTGGTCCTGCCTGTCCTCATTACTGCATATGTGGCGCCCCTGACCTGGTCAGGCACCACTGAGTACTGCACCCATGCTGGGAACAGTACAACACAGGTAATCCAGAAGGCTGACTGGGGTGTGGTACACAGGCGCATAGTGATCAGGTCTCACACATGTACCCATGAGAGGACCCCTGGGGATCCCAGGAGGGGGAAAAGCCTTCACCTTCACTGGAATAGTGGAGGGGGCCAAAAGCCTCCATCTCCTCTCAAGGGGTGTGGTAAGAGAGTCTGGTTGCTAGGTGGCGTAGGCAAGAACAGGAGAGGAGGGGCAGTGAGCCAGAGCAGTGTAGAGTCCAGGGAGCTCGAGTGAGGAGCAGATCCCTGGGGCTGTGCAGTCTGACAGCGCCCGCGCAGTGGCTACTGACGGGGGAGAACGGTCAACTAGGAGGGCTACCCGAAATCCATCTTCAGCTAAAGAGAGAGCACGGAGTGGGAAGTAAGGAGACTGCTAGAGAGTACCAGGCCCAAACGGGCGGCAGATCCCGAAGCGGAGATAGATCCAGCTTTCTTTTGCTAAACCTGCCGGTGTGGGGCTCTCAAAGCCCACGCCACAACACTACAAAAGCCGCAGCCACGTAGCCACAGTTAGGGCCCATAGGTCACAGGAGGCAAGCAGCTGGAGTGGCCTGGTCCAGGCGACAAGCAAACGGCAACCGAAGGGGAGAGAGGCTGCAGCATCTTCCCTGGGTGACCCCCATAGGGACTCAAAGTCGGGGTTACCCCAAACCACCAAGGGCTAAGGAAGGCGAGTTAGTAGTCACCCTCACAAGTCAGCCTGAAGGACACCTGGTTCCCACTTGGTTCATCCCAGCTACGCCCGGGTCACTCACCCTGCCATCAACTGTGAGTAAAAACCCTGAAAGACATCCTGCCTGTGTTGAGTCATTCTGCGCCTTGTAGTTCTACACATCTACACAGGGCCCTGGGGCTTGCCTCACTCTCAGGGGGCTATTCCAACTAACTGCACTCACCATCAGCCCCAGGCGTCCCTCAACCTGCAGTGGCGGTCCCCCCCCCCACTGACCGCAATACTGAGAGTGGCGTCACGACAAGAAGAAGATCTCCTACCTGTGACAGATCCAGCCGAGTGGAGTCCCTGAAGGTAATGCACCGACACTACACCTGTGGGGCTTCACATCTGGCGTCACGAACAGGATAAGGACTAGACCTGTTCAGACAGGTGACCATGTGCCTGGGCGGTCCGCTTGAAAAATTGGAAGCGCCGCCATATTGCCACCATGAAAAGCGCGCTGAAAAACAACAGCAGCCCGCGCTGGGAGAAGTTACCGCCCACGAAGAGGTGTGGCTACCCAGAGATCCCCTGCGGAGTTCTGACCTCGCTTGTGAAGAGAGCGGAAGCGTTCAGAGACGGCGGGAAGGAAAGAGAGCCACAAGCCTGCTGCTGCAGAGAGAAGAAATGGAGTCCGGACGTGGATACCCAGAACCAGGCTCTGCTGCCTGGTGGTGCCGGGAGCTTGCTATCTTCTGCGATCAGCTGGAGGCCAGGATTATGCGACAGCTCAGAGAGGAACGCATGGAGCTTCTGGAGATGGCTGCGGCGGTTCGGACCTACGAGGAGGGAGCCGCGCGACGCCTGCCAGATCGAGCGGCGACGACTCAGATCCCGATGGTGCCACCGATGGGTGAGTCCAGAGTTGCCCCGGCCAGCGCAAGTGCTCCGACCCCTGCTGCTACGACCGCGGTCCCAGAAGAGGCGCCTGGCGCGGCGACGCTGAGCGAGGCCGCAGCCACGCTAGGTGCGGCCCGCCAAATCCAGGCCGCCGCAGCGACACCCCGCCTGGCCCGCAAAGGTCCGACTGCCACGGCGATACTCATCCGTGCCGCAGGTGTGACGCTGACCCAGGCTGCCACCCTGCTGAGCCCAGTCCGCCAAGACCCCACCGCAGCAGCGACGCTCGTCCGAGCCGCAAGTGAGATGCTGAACCAGGCCGCAGCCCCGCCAGGTGCGGCCCGTCAAGCCCCGATCACTGCAGCGACGCCCAGCTCTACCTGCACGGCCCCCATTGAGGATGCGACGCCAATTCAGACCGCGGCTGCAATGCCCAGTCCGGCCCGCCAAGAACTGGCCGCAACAGCGACGCAGATCCAGGCCGCCGCCACGCCAGGCTCGGCCCGCCAAGACCAGGCCGCCGCCATGCCGGGCGCGGCCCGCCAAGACCAGGCCGCCGCCATACAGGGCGCGGCCCGCCAAGAGATTGCATCACCATTTACCCCGGCCTGCAAGGCCAGAGCAGACACCGCTCCCCAGCCTAAGGAAGTCCCTACTAGGAAATCCCTGATAGGTGAAGACTCCGCATACTGGCAGCTGAAGGCTGACCTGGAGGCCAAGTTCCCACAGGAGATGGTGGACCGATACATGCTCCCTCCGCACACCCCTAAGGCAACCCCTGCAGCAACCACGCTGAAGAGTCCACCGCCTGGGCCAGCTGAGGAACACTCATCCCCGGCGCTGCCACGACCAGAGTGCAGCGAAGAACTAAGGGGGAGAGGAGGGCAAGAAGCTGAGGAGTTGCCCCCGGAGCCAGCAGCAGTGCTAGTCCCAGAGCCGGAGATGCTGCCATATTCCCGCTGGGACGAGGAAGACCTGACACCTCCTGCTGACGAGGAAGACCTGACACCTCCTGCTGACGAAGAAGACCTGCCCAACCGCCCTACCTGGGAGCTTGTAAGCTGCACTTCGCAGAATCCAGCCCGCAGGACACAGCGCCGCAGCAGAACTCAGTTTTCCCCTGCACCGCCATCCCCAGAGCAGAGAGATGACATCACGGCCAGAGACCTACAAGAAAAAAGGTTCCTGAGAAGAGCCAAAGCACAGGTCCGAGGACCCCTTTGCAGAGGAGTAGTGGAGGACTTCAGCCTCAAGTCAGGATACGGGTTCATCGTAGCACCTGGTATCAAAGAAGGCATTTTTGTCAATAGGAGAGACGTCAGAGCTAATCTGCCCAGAGGACACCCTGGCAGAAACTTAAAGATGGGAGACTCCGTACAGTTCACCATGCACCAAGGAGAAAGAGGGTGGTATGCGCTAGATGTAGTACCATGTCCCAAAGAAGAAAGGAAAGACAGTAATAAAGAAAGAAAAGACCAAAGACCTAATGATGAGACCATCTACAAGGTGCTGATTGGGATTCCAACCGCCAAGCCCAATACAAGAAAGTACAAGAGTGTGTGGAGCGAAGCCTGACTCAGCAGCGTGAGAAACAAGAAAAGGCCTACAATCGAAAAGCACCTGCTGTTCCTTTGATGCCAGGAGATATAGTTCTCAAAAGAAAGAGAAGACGTCATAAACTTGACAATCACTGGGAAGAAGAACCCTATACTGTGTTACCATCGACGCTTAGCAATGAAAAGACATGCCTTATCAGCAAGGATGGAGGAAAAACAACAGCTGTCGTTTCTAGAGATCGCCTAAAGAAATGTCCTGAACAACTAAGAATCCCTGAAGAAATTCCCAACCCTTTGCCAGTTCAAGAACCAAAAGAAAAGATGATCCATACTGTACTTGGAGATTTTCCAGCAAGTTGGCCTCAATACAATGGAGCAGTAGTTATTCCGGTTATTACATTCCCTCAATCTGGAGAAGTAAGAGACCCAGAAGAACCTGTTCAGAACTTGGAAGAGCCAAATGTAGCTGAAGCAGAAGACCATGCACTGGTATCAATACCCAGTACACCCATTATTCACATTGAGACACATACATCGGGTGGGAGGACACAACCTCAGACAGATGATAGTGTAGTACTGCGTAGATCAACCCGCAGCAACTTTGGTCAGCTCCCATTACGCTATAGAGAAAGTACAGTTTAGTTCAAAGTGACTGTATGAAATGTAATGTTTAACCTGTTTACAGTTAAGTAACGTTTAAGCGAAATGTGCCCACATAAACTATTGTGAGAAATAAACCTTAAGGCTATGAACTGGCTATAGCCACAAACTCTCGCAGTGTAAATAGTTACACCAAAAGGGCACCACCACCACCAGAGTCAGCCTGTTTAGGGGCTTGGCTCGTCTGCAACCAGGAGGAGCCCGTCCGTATATAGGGCCTTGGCTCACCTGTGACCAGAGAGCATGCCTGTTTATGGGGCCTGGCTCTCCACCACAAAGAGGGTACCTGGTCAGCACCAACTGTGGAGGCCGCCTCTACATCCTGCCAGAAGTGGCTGAAGGCGCGGTTCCACCAGGCCGGGTATACCCTGAAGACCACCAGCCCATGAAAGCCGCCTCTACATCCTGCCAGAAGTGGCTGAAGTCGCGGCCAACGGGAGAGGCAGATTGGAGGAAAGGTCTGGGGAAGTAGATGGCCCAGATCTGGTTACCAAAAGGACCGGTGACCTGCCTCCTGAAAGGGTTTGGGTGGGTTAACGGACTTGTGGGTGGAGGGTGGTGATGTATGGTACCTGGTGCTTTTAAAAATGTTTTACATGTTTTAATGTTTTATGCATTTTTAAAATGTTGTCTTGCAGCCCGAGGACGTGCTGGTGATAACTAAGGGGGAATGTGGCGCCCCTGACCTGGTCAGGCACCACTGAGTACTGCACCCATGCTGGGAACAGTACAACACAGGTAATCCAGAAGGCTGACTGGGGTGTGGTACACAGGCGCATAGTGATCAGGTCTCACACATGTACCCATGAGAGGACCCCTGGGGATCCCAGGAGGGGGAAAAGCCTTCACCTTCACTGGAATAGTGGAGGGGGCCAAAAGCCTCCATCTCCTCTCAAGGGGTGTGGTAAGAGAGTCTGGTTGCTAGGTGGCGTAGGCAAGAACAGGAGAGGAGGGGCAGTGAGCCAGAGCAGTGTAGAGTCCAGGGAGCTCGAGTGAGGAGCAGATCCCTGGGGCTGTGCAGTCTGACAGCGCCCGCGCAGTGGCTACTGACGGGGGAGAACGGTCAACTAGGAGGGCTACCCGAAATCCATCTTCAGCTAAAGAGAGAGCACGGAGTGGGAAGTAAGGAGACTGCTAGAGAGTACCAGGCCCAAACGGGCGGCAGATCCCGAAGCGGAGATAGATCCAGCTTTCTTTTGCTAAACCTGCCGGTGTGGGGCTCTCAAAGCCCACGCCACAACACTACAAAAGCCGCAGCCACGTAGCCACAGTTAGGGCCCATAGGTCACAGGAGGCAAGCAGCTGGAGTGGCCTGGTCCAGGCGACAAGAAAACGGCAACCGAAGGGGAGAGAGGCTGCAGCATCTTCCCTGGGTGACCCCCATAGGGACTCAAAGTCGGGGTTACCCCAAACCACCAAGGGCTAAGGAAGGCGAGTTAGTAGTCACCCTCACAAGTCAGCCTGAAGGACACCTGGTTCCCACTTGGTTCATCCCAGCTACGCCCGGGTCACTCACCCTGCCATCAACTGTGAGTAAAAACCCTGAAAGACATCCTGCCTGTGTTGAGTCATTCTGCGCCTTGTAGTTCTACACATCTACACAGGGCCCTGGGGCTTGCCTCACTCTCAGGGGGCTATTCCAACTAACTGCACTCACCATCAGCCCCAGGCGTCCCTCAACCTGCAGTGGCGGTCCCCCCCCCCACTGACCGCAATACTGAGAGTGGCGTCACGACAAGAAGAAGATCTCCTACCTGTGACAGATCCAGCCGAGTGGAGTCCCTGAAGATAATGCACCGACACTACACCTGTGGGGCTTCACATCTACATGACCCTTGAGTCAGCTGCAGTACCAGGGACTTCCCTGGAGTTGAACCTGTCGTCTACCCGCAACCCAGTCCATCCTCACCACCATAGGTTCTGGTGAGAACCCAGTAAACACACCCATTCAGGGTAAGCTCGATCCATGGCGCAGTGCAGGGCTGTATTTTGCCTTCATGCTGCCCTAGGCACTTTAAGTGGTCGCGCCCCTTAGTGACAACGTAAAACTGAGTTTTCGCACCAGACATCTGTTTAAGGCAGATCTACTCTGTAGCACACTTTAAAAAGTATCAATAAGAAACGAACCCCCCCCCCCCAATGGGGATCACCACAGGCACATCAAAACATAGCATGAGTATAAAATATTCCCACCACATCGTCCCCACTTATATACTGTGACTGTGACACTGCCCCTAATAAACACCACACTGCCCTCCCTTATAAACTACTGTATATGCACCACACCTTCCTCGATTATGAAATATGATCTGTACATTGTGAGGAGGGAGCAGCATGATGTGAGGACAATGTGCCATGCATGCTGCCCCCTCCTCACAATGTCCCATGCATGCTGCCCCCTCCTCACAATGTCCCATGCATGCTGCCCCCTCCTCACAATGTCCCATGCATGCTGCCTCCTCCTCACAATGTCCCATGCATGCTGCCCCCTCCTCACAATGTCCCATGCATGCTGCCCCCTCCTCACAATGTCCCATGCATGCTGCTCCCTCGTCACAATGTCCCATGCATGCTGCTCCCTCCTCACAATGTCCCATGCTTGCTGCCCCCTCCTCACAATGTCCCATGCATGCTGCCCCCTTCTCACAATGTCCCATGAATGCTGCCCCCTCCTCACAATGTCCCTTGCATGCTGCCCCCTCCTCACAATGTCCCATGCATGCTGCCCCCTCCTCACAATGTCCCTTGCATGCTGCCCCCTTCTCACAATGTCCCATGCTTGCTGCCCCCTCCTCACAGTGTCCCATGCATGCTGCCCCCTCCTCACAATGTCCCATGCATGCTGCCCCCTCCTCACAATGTCCCATGCATGCTGCTCCCTCATCACAATGTCCCTTGCATGCTGCCCCCTCCTCACAATGTCCCTTGCATGCTGCCCCCTCCTCACAATATCCCATGCATGCTGCCCCCTCCTCACAATGTCCCATGCATGCTGCCCCCTCCTCACAATGTCCCATGCATGCTTCCCCCTCCTCACAATGTCCCATGCATGCTGCTCTCTCCTCACAATGTCCCATGCATGCTGCCCCCTCTTCACAATGTCCCATGCATGCTGCTCCCTCCTCACAATGTCCCATGCATGCTGCCCCTCCTCACAATGTCCCATGCATGCTGCTCCCTCCTCACAATGTCCCATGAATGCTGCTCCCTCCTCACAATGTCTCATGCATGCTGCCCCCTCCTCACAATGTCTCATGTATGCTGCTCCCGCCTCACAATGTCCCATGCATGCTGCTCCCTCCTCACAATGTCCCATGCATGCTGCTCCCTCCTCACAATGCCCCATGCATGCTGCTCCCTCCGCACAATGTCTCATGCTTGATGCTCCCTCCTCACAATGTCCCATGCATGCTGCTCCTTCCTCACAATGTCCCATGCATGCTGCTCCCTCCTCACAATGTCTCATGCATGCTTCCCCCTCCTCACAATGTCCCATGCATGCTGCCCCCTCCTCAGTGTCCCATGCATGCTGCCCCCTTCTCACAATGTCCTATGCATGCTGTCCCTCTTCATGAGCTCCTAATGCTGCCTTCCTCTTTTCCATAATGAGACCTTCATGTTGCCCCACTCATGCTAAGACCACCACACTAACGCTTATGCTGAGACCCCCCCACACACACACTACCCCACTCTTGATATTGACTCCCCTACATTGCTCCACTCCATACTGATCCCACACATGCTGCCCCTTCTTCACAATGAGCTCCCAATGCTGCCCCCTCTTATTCTGAGTCCTTACACTCCCCCCACCCAATCGATTTTGTCATTGCACTATCCCTCATCCCTTGTCCTCTGTCTCTAGCATTAGCCCCTCTCTCCCACTCCCCCAGCATCAGCCTCTCTCCCCCCCAGCATCAGCCTCTATCTTCCCTCAGCATCAGCCTCTCTTCCCCAGTCTCAGCCTTTGCCTCCCCCCAGCCTCAGCCTGCCCCAGTCTCCGCCTCAGCCTCCCTCCAGTCTCAGCCTCAGCCTCCCTCAAGTCTCAGCCTCAGCCTCCCTCCAGTCTCAGCCTCAGCCTCCCTCCAGCCTCCCCCCAGTCTCTGCCTCTGCCTCCCTCCAGCCTCCCCCCAGTCTCAGCCTCTGCCTCCCTCCAGTCTCTGCCTCTGCCTCCCTCCAGCCTCCCCCCAGTCTCTGCCTCTGCCTCCCTCCAGCCTCCCCCCAGTCTCAGCCTCTGCCTCCCTCCAGCCTCCCCCCAGTCTCTGCCTCTGCCTCCCTCCAGCCTCCCCCCAGTCTCTGCCTCTGCCTCCCTCCAGCCTCCCCCCAGTCTCTGCCTCTGCCTCCCTCCAGCCTCCCCCCAGTCTCTGCCTCTGCCTCCCTCCAGCCTCCCCCCAGTCTCAGCCTCTGCCTCTCTCCAGCCTCCCCCCAGTCTCAGCCTCTGCCTCCCTCCAGCCTCCCCCCAGTCTCTGCCTCTGCCTCCCTCCAGCCTCCCCCCAGTCTCTGCCTCTGCCTCCCTCCAGCCTCCCCCAGTCTCTGCCTCTGCCTCCCTCCAGCCTCCCCACAGTCTCAGCCTCTGCCTCCCTCCAGCCTCCCCCCAGTCTCTGCCTCTGCCTCTCTCCAGCCTCCCCCCAGTCTCTGCCTCTGCCTCCCTCCAGCCTCCCCCCAGTCTCTGCCTCTCTCCAGCCTCCCCCCAGTCTCTGCCTCTGCCTCTCTCCAGCCTCCCCCCAGTCTCAGCCTCTGCCTCTCTCCAGCCTCCCCCCAGTCTCAGCCTCTGTCTCCCTCCAGCCTCTTCCCAGTCTCTGCCTCTGCCTCCCTCCAGCCTCCCCCCAGTCTCTGCCTCCCTCCAGCCTCCCCCAGTCTCAGCCTCTGCCTCCCTCCAGCCTCCCCACAGTCTCAGCCTCTGCCTCCCTCCAGTCTCAGCCTCTGCCTCCCTCCAACCTCCCCCCAGTCTCAGCCTCTGCCTCTCTCCAGTCTCAGCCTCTGCCTCCCTCCAGCCTCCCCCCAGTCTCAGCCTCTGCCTCCCTCCAGTCTCAGCCTCTGCCTCCCTCCAGTCTCTGCCTCCCTCCAGTCTCTGCCTCCCTCCAGCCTCCCCCCAGTCTCAGCCTCTGCCTCCCTCCAGCCTCCCCCCAGTCTCTGCCTCTGCCTCCCTCCAGCCTCCCCCCAGTCTCAGCCTCTACCTCTCTCCAGCCTCCCCCCAGTCTCAGCCTCTGCCTCCCTCCAGCCTCCCCCCAGTCTCTGCCTCTGCCTCCCTCCAGCCTCCCCCAGTCTCAGCCTCTGCCTCCCTCCAGCCTCCCCACAGTCTCAGCCTCTGCCTCCCTCCAGTCTCAGCCTCTGCCTCCCTCCAGCCTCTCCCCAGTCTCAGCCTCTGCCTCTCTCCAGTCTCAGCCTCTGCCTCCCTCCAGCCTCCCCCCAGTCTCAGCCTCTGCCTCCCTCCAGCCTCCCCCCAGTCTCAGCCTCTGCCTCCCTCCAGTATCTGCCTTTGCCGCCTCCCCCCCCCCCCCCGCATGCACAGATCTCCGGTCTGCATTAGAGACACTCCCACGCTCCTTATGAATCCACTTACCTGCTCCAGTGCCCGCCGCCATCTTCCTGGCTCACGTGAGTATCCTCTTCTGACACCGGCTTCCATCACGGCGTCCTCCGCGGCGTCCTGCTGTGAGCTCTGCATGTGACGTCCACACAGCAGTGGACGCAGCACAGAGGAAGGAGCTGATTCGCGCGCGCCTGTGACCCCGGAAGTGCAGGCGCCGGCAGTTCCGGGGTCAATCAGCTCCCTGTGCTCGGCGGCCACAAAAAAAAAAATGTAAAAGAAAAAAAAAAAAAAAAAAAAAAAATTTTTTTTTTTTTTTTTTTGCTGCCAGAAGGTGCCGCCCCTCACAATCTGCCGCCCTAGGCACCGGACCACGGGTGCCTAATGGTAAATACGGCCCTGGCGCAGTGGCTTCATACTTGCTAGCGTAACACACATATTTGCTAATTTCCGTTGGTATATTACATAAAATCCGAATAACATACATTTATATTTGAGGGTATAAAGTGAAAAAATATCTAAAAGTATATGGGGTATGAATACTTTTTCAAAGCATTGTATATCAAAGACCCTCCTGTTCTATAATATGCTGTCTGCATATTAGGATTGAATTTTTAATGTAATGGGATAGATTAGAGAACACAATTTAAACATAGAAAGGTTGTCAAATGAGATGATGATAAACATATACTGTAGATGATCATGAGAAAATTATGTTTAAAACCTTAAAGTAATCCCCAAGCAATTTTCCATTATTCAGTTTAATTTTTTCCTCCTCTTCTTCCAAGAGCCATAACTTTTTTATTTTTCTGTTAATATTGTCATATTAGAGCTTATTTTTGCTGTAATTTTGAAAGAAATCATAAGTTTTTGTATACTGGAAAACGAGAAAAAAATTCCAAGTGAGGTGAAATTAAAAAAAAAGCACTTTACAATGGTTTTGGGGTCTTTTATTCACCGTGATCACTATATGGTAAAACTGATGTGTCCATATGATGCCTCACATTGGTATGAGTTTTTAGATATCAAACATGTATACTTTTACTATCTAAAGGGTTAAAAAAAAATCATAAGTTTGTCCAAAAAAAAAAATAACACTTTTGTCGCCATTTTCCAAGACCCATAGCGTTCTCATTTTCCAGGATCTGGTGCTCAATGGTGGCTTATTTTTTTGCTTCTTGAGCTGCCATTTTTATTTATACAATTTTGTATGGATGCTATGTTTTGATGGCCTATTATTGCATTTTTAAATTTTTTTGCAGCAACCAAAAAACTTAATTTTGTCATTTTTTTAATTTTTCATATTTTTAAAAACTTTATTGGACTTTATCACTGCACAGTCCGTTGGCCTGTGCAATTCTCCTGATCAGAGCAGCATCGCATTGAACAGTAGAGCAGAAATGCTGCTTTCCTGTGAGTGCTGGCGCTCTGTTGGCTCTCATAGGAAGTGAGTCATGGTAGCATTAGTGGTCATCTTGGTCATCAGCTGTCCCCGCGCTACCATGGAAATGTGATCATGTCATGGGGTTGCCAATGGCAGCTTGGAACCAGCAGTGTTTGCCACCACAATCTAAAGGGTTAAGAGGTGCGGGCGGATATCAGGTGTAAACTTCCTGGCTTCAGTGAGGTATAGTGCGCATGACCGGAAGTGCTGAGGACTCCGGATCATGCCCTGTGCGCATCCATCCTCCGACGGCCACCATGAGCAGTGAGGTATGTGCGGCGGCGCTGCGTATTAATTAGCATACACCCACAGGGGCATGCTAACGTGTTATGTGAGCCAACTAGGCAAGGGAAGAAACGCCCTTGGGACTAGTCCCCTCTCTCAGAAGCATATGATAAAAGATCTTTAAAAATATTTTTTCTATCTCTTTATCTATGCTAGTGTATACAGGGACTGTTAGACAGGGATTAGCAATATGCACCCAGAACTGCTCATGGTTCTGGATGCATATTAGACTTGACAGGTTCCCTTTAATGAGCTACTCAAAATGAGAGCAAGGAAGAACTAGCCAAAGCACTAAAGCAGAAGAAGAATCTTAAGTACATACCAACCTAGGGATGTGTACATTATATTTATGACTGAGGTCCAGTCTCAAAGGTAGAAGCCTATTGACATGTCTTCTTCCATGACAAAATCTCGAAATCCACTCGTGACCTTATCTGGTTGCAATTCAGACTTCTGAACAGTGAGAATTTGCCCACCAGCATTCCTCTAGCCATTTGACCAAATAACAGGTGCACATCCATCTGCCTCATGACAACGCCAACACACCTTTTTCCACTGTGTAGCCGTGCTTTTAAGGTAGACTGTTCCAGACACCAACATCAGGGAGTCTTATCATATTCTCCTCTCTAGGACTTGGCAACAGGACATCTCTTAAGGCCCAGTCACACGCAACGACTTACCAGCGATCCCGAAAACGATGCGACCTGATAGGGATCGCTGGTCGCTGGTGAGATGTCACACAGTCAGCCCTTACCAACGATGAAGGAACGATACAAGTCGCAGTAGTGACCTGTATAACGATCTCAGCGGTCACTGTGACCCTGTCACACAGTGTCAAACACAGCGATGTGTCCTGCCCAGCAGGACATCGCCTTTGAAGAAAATGGACCAGGACATTCAGCAACGACTAGCAATCTCACAGCAGGGGCCTGATCGCTGGTAGATGTCACACATAACGAGATCGCTAACGGGATCGCTACTGCATAACAGAAACCGTGACTCAGCTGCCATCTCGCTAGCGATCTCGTTATGTGTGACGGTACCTTTACAGTCTCTCTCATTTCCTTCTTCTAACCCAATGTTTCCCAAACTCCAGTTCTCACGGGTCCCAACAGGTCGTGTGTTCAGGATTTCCTTAGCATTCCAGAAGTGAGAGAACCTGTGACAATTTCTGATGCATTGATAATAATTGAATCCCCTGTGTAATAGAAAGGAAATCCTGACAACATGATCTGTTGGGAAAACGTGGGGACTGGAGTTTAGGAAACACAGTTCTACCCAAATATCACTGTTAAGCTTTATATAGCATCCACTTGGCTTGGAATGTTCTCTCAAAAAAGGACAACTCCACTTGAGCCATTATAGTCCAATTTTTTGCGGAATACTGCCATTGCACATGCTATAATCAACAGAAACACAGTTTTGTTTAATCAAGTTGGTTTTCACACCCTTTAAATCTCCCAGCTACAAACTACTTGTGCCATTTTTGCGACAGCATACGTTAAACATAAATAATCTCGCACAAAGGATTGGATAATTGGCACGTAAAAGTGAATTATTGTTGTCAGAATTATCTGCAACCATATTTATTTTTTCAGGCATAGAAAGCAATTAATAATACAATCTAAACTAAACCCCTCAGTCTTGTGAACACTAAACATTATTCAGTCTTCCTCACCAAGATCTAAAGGGGGCTTTACACGCTACGACATCGCTAATGCGAACTCGTTGGGGTCACGGATTTGGTGACGCACATCCGGCCGCATTAGCGATGCCGTTGCGTGTGACACCGATGAGCGATTTTGCATCGTTGCAAAAAGTTGCAAAATTGCTCATCGGTGACATGGGGGTCCATTCTCAAAAATCGTTACTGCAGCAGTAACGAGGTTGTTCCTTGTTCCTGCGGCAGCACACATCGCTCCGTGTGACACCGCAGGAACGAGGAAGCTCTCCTTACCTGCCTCCCGGCCGCTATGCGGAAGGAAGGAGGTGGGCGGGATGTTACGTCCCGCTCAGCTCCGCCCCTCCGCTGCTATTGGGCAGCCGCTCAGTGACGTCGCTGTGACGCCGCCCGGACCGCCCCCTTAGAAAGGAGGCGGTTCGCCGGTCACAGCGACGTCGCCGGGCAAATAGGTATGTGTGACGGGTCCGGGCGATGTTGTGCGCCACGGGCAGCGATTTGCCCGTGTCGCGCAACAGATGGGGGCGGGTACCCACGCTAGCGATATCGGGTCCGATATCGCAGTGTGTAAAGCCCGCTTAAGTCTATTGCCCAGCACCTCAGAAGGAAAATTAGTTGGCACAGCCTGTAATTTTCTAGATGGAACTGAGCCTTCTTTGCACTGCCCCAAACTAAATATTACATTTGAGAATAAAATTACATTTTAGTGGCAAAAATCTGGTGTTTCAACAGCTGCATAGCCACTACATACAGTATGTTGATTTCTTCTTATTTGTGTTTTCCTAGTTTATATATTGGCTGAACATCATATGCAGAAAGTTTCAGTATGATGTCCCCACAGTTCCCCCAAGCACATTATGAAGCTCACCACTGTGACCCTCACCCCTAAATATTATACACCCAGAATTTGCTCACAGACATTATGAGGCCCCCAGTGACCCCCTCCACAATGTGATGTCCCCACAGACCCTCACACATAGTATGATATCTGCACAGCCCCAACAAAAACCCCTACACAATATGATCTCACTACAGTGACGCACACACAGCCATCAATATAGTATGATGGCCACCACAGTACCCCACACAGTATGACGGCCTCTATAACCCCCCCACACAGTATGATGGCCCCATAGACCCTCGCACAAAGTACGATGACCCACACAGTATGATGGTCTCCTCAGACCCTCACACACAGTATGATGTCCGACCCCACACATAGAATGATGCCCCCGCAGCTTCCCACACAGTATGATGACCGAATAACCACCCCACACAGTATGATGGCCACCACTGTACCTTACACAGTATAATAGACCCTATAAACACCCAACATGGTATGATATATTTTTTTTTTATTTATTCATTTTTATATAGCGCTATTAATTCCACAGCGCTTTACATATATCAGCAATACTGTCCCCACTGGGGCTCACAATCTAAGGTCCCTATCAGTATATTTTTGAATTGTGGGAGGAAACCGGAGTACCCGGAGGAAACCCACGCAAACACGGGGAGAACATACAAACTCCTTGCAGATGGGGACCTTGGTGGGATTTGAACTGAGGACCCCAGCGGTGCAAGGCTGCAGTGCTAACCACTGAGCCACCGTGCCGCCCTATGATGACCCCATAGACCTTTACACAAAGTACGATGACCCACACGTTATGATAGTCTGCTCAGACCCTCACACACATTATGATGTCAACAAAATGAACCCCACACATAGAATGATGCCCCCACAGGCGTCAACACAGTATGATGTCCACCACAGCCCCCACACAGTATGATGGGCAGTGGGCACCAAAGCCTCCCCACACACAGTACACTGGCCCCCATAGACAGAAAGAGTATGATCACTCACACAGTACAATGGCCTCCTCAGCCGCCCCACACATCCCCACAAATTTTTTCTGAGTTGTTTTTTTGATTACCAGTAAAGAAGATGCATTATGTTAAGGCATGATTATTACTGCTGATTTCTTCATTCCCATACTGGCCAGTCTCGGGTGCTTATGCTCCAGAGGTGTGTTTGAAAAAATTGCTACAGTGAGGATGAATACAGAGACATCCGTCCACCAAGAGACCAATTCTAAAAGAAATCACATACTGCAATGTATGTGGTTTTTGCAGTGGCTCTTTGTATAGGAAAGTGCAGGCTGATGCGTATACCTATACAGTTAAACAGTATGCAAAGATGGAGGCTAAAAGAACATGTTTTGGGCCTTGCCTGGTATATGGATGACTATGGGAACTTTAAAGTACACATTAGGAAAGAATACCCAACATATACTTTAGGCTAAGTGTATACACGCAGGGTGCACTTAACAGAAACAAAACAGTAAATGTATACTGCATACAGTTGGATAAGAACTACATGTGAATTTCCATTGCACTATATGCAAAAGGTACATACAGTAGCTTTTCCTTCCTCTGAATCATAACATGCTGCCCATGTATCATGTTTGAGAAAAACAGCAATTCCACTCTCCATTAACTCTTTCCATACAAGTAAATAAAATCTTGGTCAAAAATGTATGTAGCAATAAACTATAGGTATAATTCAAGAGGACGTTTCACTAGTTAGAGCATGTTAAACTGGCCAGAAAGCATAGTTTTCATTCCTATAATTTCAGCTCTCCGTTGCAGAGATATTGGCTTGTAAAGTGTAGACTACATTTTGTGTTAGGTGGGGATCAGACGAACATATAGCATTGAATATGAGAGAATTGTATGCGATAAACTAATGACATTTGGCTCAAACTATGCTGAGCATAGCGTAAGCAGAGCATCTTTCTACTGTGATCTGATTCTCTTGCATCTGAGAATTGGAGCAAAGGTGAGAAGAAGATAGAGAACTTCCCGTATTTTTCGGATTATAAGACGCACTTTTCCTCCCAATAATTTGGGAGGAAAATGAGTGGTGTGTCTTAAAATGTGAATGTAGCTGACCGGGAGGTGGAGAATGGGGGCTGTGCAGGCTGCGGTGGGGGCTGTGCTGGCTGCGGTGGGGACTGTGTGGAGCAGGGTGGTGCAGGCTTCAAATAATGGCACCTGGAGTCAGCACGTGGGCAGATGCAGTCCTCGCCTCAAGATCTTATCCGCTCACGCGCTGCCTCCAGCCCATTGATCTCCCAGCAGTGGACTTAAGGAAAATGGTGCCCGGAGGTGGAGCGTGCACAGATGAGATCTCGGCTTGTCATTGAGCCGAGAGCTCAATCTGTGCACGTGCCGACTCCAAGGCGCCATTTCTTTGAAGCCCGTGTGTCGCCCTGGGCAAGCCAGGGGACACAGGTCACACACCACCACACCCTACATCCCAGTTAGGAACACCACAGCTAACCAAAAATCCTTGTTGCTTTCCTCCAGAGGCTGATGATTCACACCAGGGGGTGGGCCAGGCGGTTGGCTCCGCCCACCGAGGAGGTCACAGCTCTGGAGGCGGGAGAAACCAGGCAGTCCAGTGAGGGACATGAAGGAGTAAACAGCTAAGATGAGCTAAGGAAGTGAAAGTAGAAGGAAGTAAAGTAGTAAAGGAGGAAAGCAAGAGTGGCGACAGAAAGAAAGCCTGAAGTAGTCCAGCTGTGTGCAGGACAGGTCAGCAAGGTCAGCAACGGCGGTGACTGTTTGGAGGGGGACCGTGTGGAAGTTCCTGGAAGGACCGCGGACGGGTAGTGGCCCGGCGGTCTGGAGCAGTGTACCGAAGGACAGTCAGCACCAGGGCAGGGGCCTCTCGGACCCTGGCAAGGCTAGGAGTCGCCATAATTTGCCAAATCCGTCAGTGAAGGGGACGTAGATCCCCCAACAACCAAGTCCCGATTGAAGGCAACAGTCCAACCAGAGTAGAGGAGACACCGCCACCGCCAAGGCACCAGTCTCTCAGGGCCAGCGCCTGCGGGCAAAGAGTAGAGCTCCTCCGGCCCAGCTTGAAGCCGGGGAGCGGGTTACCGGTGGGAATCCATCGCTACCAACACAGAAACAAAGGTGCAAGGAAAAGGGACATCACCGTCACCTACTGGGAGAGCAAGTGCAGCCGTCCGTGGGAACCGTCTTTCCAGCCGTGTGGTTTACCGTAAAACTGTGTCAACGTCTCAGGCTGAGTGAGTACCACAGTGCCGCAAGGCACAGCGCTGCCCCCGCGTCCCTGCGCCCACCAGGCCCTGCACCTCCCTCTCCATCACCGGGCCCCGGGATCACCAACCCCTACCCACGGAGGGGCAACACAACACCTGGCTGCTCCACATCACCATCCCCGGGATCCCCGTATTGAGCAGCGGTGGTGAAATCACCACAACCGTGGGTGGCGTCACGGACAATAAACTATTCCCACACCCAACAACCCCCTTTCACTCACGGGCGAGGAGTGCCGCTCGAGAACCCCCGGGATCCGGCCCACAGCTCGAGCCACCACTGAGCAGCAGCCGCCGGACCCGAGCAGAAGGGGTGAGCGTAGTGTGCTGACACCCTCCTCCCCGCCCGCGACAACTTGGCGTCACGAACAGGATCTTACCGCTCTGCCGTTTGGTAGAGGTGCGCCTTGTTACCGCCGGAGATATCCGGCAGAAAAATTTCAGAAGCCGCCATCTTTGGCGCGAAAAGTTCCCGCTCGAGCGTCTTCTCGAGTAGCAGAGGCGCGAAGGCCAAAACCCCGCCCCGAGAGAGGAGGGGCCGGAAAGAGCTAAGGGGGACGCGATGGCGGCTGGACGCATGTGAGTGTGGCGGTGCAGCGAACACACTGGGACCCCCCCCGGTCCACCGACCCTAATGGGAAATGTCCGCCCCACCTAATTCTGCAGAGACTACCGAGCTGGTGTCTGGAACAGCGGCATGGCTGAGGGCCTGGGCGGCGGAGATCTGCCGTCACTATCGGAGTCAGATCGGCGGGCTGATGGAGCAGTGGGCCGCGGAGGTGGAGGTGCTAGTTGCTGTGGCACGGGTGTATGGAGTGGAGGCCGTGATGGAGGAGCTGGAGAGTGACCCACGCCCCTGTGTCCCCGAGGGACCGGCCGCTGCGGCTGAGGGACCCGGTCTGCCCCTGGCTCCTGTGTTACCTCCGTCCTACTCACTTGCGTGCTGCACCGCACCTGGCCCGTCGGGTGTGCCTCCCTCTGTGACTGCGGCGGGGGCAGAAGATAGCGACTCCGGGCCTGACACTGAGCCTGTGTCAGAAGAAGAGGAGGGGGTCGTTGCCCTGCCTGGCATGGAGGCCACTTATATTCCCCGAACCGGGGGCAACGGGTATCGGGCGGCCCTTCCACGCCGTGCTTGCTATGCACTGGAGGGGCTGGTGCCCGTGTCCTTCCACCCCGAGCCGGGTGAGGAGGACGAAAATACCCAGTAGGGCAGCGGACGCCCGCTGCACCGTCCCCGTTGGGACCACCATTTTGTTGAAGTTGAAAAGTTTGGAAAGTTCTGAAAATGATGAAAAATGATTACCGAAGTTTAACCTGATTATCTGTGTGATTTGCAACCGGCCGGAGCCGGCACCGTTGTCCCCGTGGGGACCGTTTAAAAAAAGTTGTTTTGCATGGAGGACTATCCATGGACAAGCCCGTGAACTTGCAGGGCAACCACAAACGTTAAGTGGCTTGTAAATAAGTTGTTTGCCGTTACCGTTTCCGCAATGCCGCCTCCGGAGAGGCAGGTTGGAGGGAGGGCCCTCAGCAGAGCAGGCTGGGGCCCAGCCACCAAAGGAACCGGTGGCTACCCTCTGGAGGGGAAGGACAGATCCTGCTCGGGTAACTTGTGCTGGACTGTGGGTCAAGGGGTGCTGCCTGGGCTTTAGGGGCAGCATCAGGGCCAGGTTGCTTGGGTGGGAGAGAGCGGAAACCGTAACCGTAAACCGTTTGCAACGTTTAAGAAATGTGCCTCCCGTTAAGGGAAGATTTATTAAAAATGTACATATGTTATTTTACCATGTTATCTTTTACAGAAAAATAAAACCGGTGTTGGACGGCAGCCCGCGGACGGTCTGCATTTTGCTAAGGGGGAATGTGTCGCCCTGGGCAAGCCAGGGGACACAGGTCACACACCACCACACCCTACATCCCAGTTAGGAACACCACAGCTAACCAAAAATCCTTGTTGCCTTCCTCCAGAGGCTGATGATTCACACCAGGGGGTGGGCCAGGCGGTTGGCTCCGCCCACCGAGGAGGTCACAGCTCTGGAGGCGGGAGAAACCAGGCAGTCCAGTGAGGGACATGAAGGAGTAAACAGCTAAGATGAGCTAAGGAAGTGAAAGTAGAAGGAAGTAAAGTAGTAAAGGAGGAAAGCAAGAGTGGCGACAGAAAGAAAGCCTGAAGTAGTCCAGCTGTGTGCAGGACAGGTCAGCAAGGTCAGCAACGGCGGTGACTGTCTGGAGGGGGACCGTGTGGAAGTTCCTGGAAGGACCGCGGATGGGTAGTGGCCCGGCGGTCTGGAGCAGTGTACCGAAGGACAGTCAGCACCAGGGCAGGGGCCTCTCGGACCCTGGCAAGGGTAGGAGTCGCCATAATTTGCCAAATCCGTCAGTGAAGGGGACGTAGATCCCCCAACAACCAAGTCCCGATTGAAGGCAACAGTCCAACCAGAGTAGGAGAGACACCGCCACCGCCAAGGCACCAGTCTCTCAGGGCCAGCGCCTGCGGGCAAAGAGTAGAGCTCCTCCGGCCCAGCTTGAAGCCGGGGAGCGGGTTACCGGTGGGAATCCATCGCTACCAACACAGAAACAAGGGTGCAAGGAAAAGGGACATCACCGTCACCTACTGGGAGAGCAAGTGCAGCCGTCCGTGGGAACCGTCTTTCCAGCCGTGTGGTTTACCGTAAAACTGTGTCAACGTCTCAGGCTGAGTGAGTACCACAGTGCCGCAAGGCACAGCGCTGCCCCCGCGTCCCTGCGCCCACCAGGCCCTGCACCTCCCTCTCCATCACCGGGCCCCGGGATCACCAACCCCTACCCACGGAGGGGCAACACAACACCTGGCTTCTCCGCATCACCATCCCCGGGATCCCCGTATTGAGCAGCGGTGGTGAAATCACCACAACCGTGGGTGGCGTCACGGACAATAAACTATTCCCACACCCAACAACCCCCTTTCACTCACGGGCGAGGAGTGCCGCTCGAGAACCCCCGGGATCCGGCCCACAGCTCGAGCCACCACTGAGCAGCAGCCGCCGGACCCGAGCAGAAGGGGTGAGCGTAGTGTGCTGACACCCTCCTCCCCGCCCGCGACACCCGCACCGCCAACAGAGCATCTGTGACACCTGCTGCAATGCCCTGCTCCACACAGCCAGCACAGGGCCCACAGCCAACAACACCCCCACCGCAGCCGTGACAGTACCCACCGCAGCCAGCATAGCCCCCTCTGCAATGCCTGCAGTATCACCCTACTCCAGCACCGCCCCTGCCTCTTGTGACCCCCACTCCACCACCGCTCAGCCCACGGTAAAACACTACCGGAGTATAAGACGGACCCCTTTTTTTTTACCTTTTTTTATTTCTAAATTTGAGGTGCGTCTTATAATCCAGTGGGTCTTATAAAACAAAAAATACTGTAATTTCTCCCGCTTCTCAACTGCCTGTCTCTGGGTATATCGGATAGCACTTGTATATCATCAGTGCAGTTTGATGTTTCACAAGCATCCATAGACTTGTATGGTGTGCGTGATCTGAGATACGCTGCCAATAACAACATGTAGTGATATTTTCCTCAGCCCAATTACAGCTGCCAAAAAACATGCAGATCTGACCTGCATCATTGAATAACATTGGGCTGCGTTCAATGCAAAATTTTCATCTGATTCATATGCTCGTGTGACTCCAGCATTATAATTCAACTGGTTGATACCAGAGATTTGTCTCTGACTGTGTGTGTACCTCTCCCCCTGCATGAGGTTGCCCAATCACAGTTCACGTACAGACCACGATATATGGTCTGGCCATGGGTCTTCTAACCAAAACTCAACAGCCTCATAGACATATATGAGCCTGTTGAGCTCAAGTCAGGAGACTCCCAATCAGTCCAAATATACCACTTTGTACACAGACTTTAGATTCTGAATATGTGAAACCAGGCTTAAGGCCCCCATATACATTAATGTCGCCAAACTCGGTGCTATCAATGGATTTCTCCAGTCACACCAATTTGTTTGGTAGAGCTGGCCAACTGATTGTCGGGAAAGATGTTGATTGGAAATGTCTGATTTGGAACTGTTATCACATTGTTTTCCCACAGATAAGCCATCAGCAGAGATGTCTGTCGGCAGCTTTCTCATAGAACGAGCTCTATAGTGCATGGAGAGGCAGCCGAGATGAAAGTATCATTTCGGACAACAGACATCTATAATATCCAAACAGTAATAAAGAAGTATAGTAACACTCACCAAGTCAGATGTAAAAATCCCTTATTTCTTCCAGATTCAGAAGACCTGATGAAGTGCAGACATACGCTATTGTCCTAAAGTTTGCTGCAATTTCTTCTTCTGAATGTGGAAGAAATTAAGGATTTTTTACATCTCACTTGGTGAGTGCCACTATACTTATTTCTTACTTTTTGTGCTTGAAGTTGGCTGTGGAGAGTTGAGCACCACCATTTGTTCTAGTTACAACATCCAGATTGGTAGTACCATTGAATATAGTGACCTTTTTGTCTTTGGTACCGGACACTGTGTTTTGGCTTTGACATCTGTAATGTGTATGGCCGGCCCTAGAATGTTGACACTAAGGCAACTCCAGAAAAAGCCCAATTCAGCGGAATAGTGACCACCTTGCCATTGATACTGGACACTTGTTCTTGAGAACTGTTAAGTCTTCTGTTAGACCCTTTAAGTCTGAATACAAGTAGGACAAAAAAATATTCCATTAAACTGAAATGAGACTGGATTAACAATTCGGATTGACAAACTGGAGATTTAAAACCTGCAGCGTCCTCAGATATTGCAAATATTCTCCATATAGCCAGGAGAGTCCTTGAAATCTCTTACTCAATGCTGTAGAAAATCTGGTACATTTTCACGTCATGGAAGTGTCTGAATGGCTGGCAAATGACAACAAATGGATAGATGGCACAGGGCGTCCAACACACTTCTAAGTTTTACCACGTGAATCCATGCTCGTCCTATTGTGCTGTACGTAGCACACATTGTATGGTTTTAGGAGCCATCCTCCATCCATGTGCCAGTATAAGTCATTACATTTTTCTTCTTACATTGCCCTGTGACAGCCCACCAATATGGCCTTATATACTCTATATTATGTGCATGAGGCTCCTGTTAGTATGATATGACATTTTCCTGATTTTTTTTACATAGAAAACCATAATGAATGAAAGTAGTATACGATATGCATGATTAAGATTCCGACCCTATGTAAGGTCTTACGTGTGACTTTAGGCTGACTTCCTCTTGACCTCACAAAATTATGAGTGTGCGCTTCTCAGGTCATAAATCTCTTCTATGTATAAATATTAGTGTCATTCTATGTGACTTTATGCTAATTAGTAACATGTGGCAGTAAGGGTATGTGCGCACGTTGCTTTTTACCTGCTTTTTACCTGCTTTTTTGCTGCTTTTTCTTCTGCGCTGTTTAATGCCAAAATGGATGTGTTCTTCTATTCAAGCAAAGTCTATGGGAATTTGGGTTTCTTGTTCACACTATGTTGTTCAAAATGCTGCCTTTTTGAGGCAGAACTTTGGTCAAAAACTCAGCTTTTCAAAGAAGCAACATGTCAATTGTTTTTGCCATTTGGGTTTTGCACTGCAAAGCTGAGTTTTTGACCAAAGTTCTGCCACAAAAAGGCAGCATTTTGAACAACATAGTGTGAACAAGAAACCCAAATTCCCATAGACTTTGCTTGAATAGAAGAACACATCCATTTTGGCATTAAACAGCGCAGAAGAAAAAGCAGCAAAAAAGCAGGTAAAAAGCAGGTAAAAAGCAACGTGCGCACATACCCTAACAGTATCAATGTATGAGTTAACCTTACCATGCACGTCTTATTGATATGAAGCAGAACCAATGCCATAAGGTTCAATACACAAGTTGCGCATTTGCTGAAGATTTTGTTCTAAAAGTTCTGAAATTGTCCAGATGAATGGACCCAATTTTCAGTTGGGTGGGAATTTACCCTTACGATGCATAAATATCTAAAAAACTGCAATACAAGCATTGAGGTGAGAAAGCATGCATTAATGAATTGTAGCACAGGCGTACTTACGGGCTGTTCTGTGCTCTAGTCAGGCTGCATACAATTCCCAAAATCCACAGAAGAAACATATTCAGCAATAAGCAATGTCCAACACAGGACTTCACCCAGTGCCCCTCCAGGGGTAACTGTCTTCCTCTCTAAACACTCAGACAGGAGGGGTGAGTGTGCCCTGGGGGTGGAAGGAGCAATGTGTGCTCTGCTCTCTCCCCCCTCCTCACTTTGGGAAAGAATTAACCCTTGTTCCGACTTGCCCTTATGCAATGCTTGCAACTGTAAGCAATCCTGAAATGATATGTCTTCCCTTTGTTCTATCTTTGTACTTTTGTATCAGAAGAGTATCCTCAGCTTTTGTACTGAGTAGAGTCGCTCCCTGCGCGCAGTATATAGTCTTTTTCCTCGATGACACGGTATAGATTACCTGTCTAATCCCCTAACTGTATCTCCTTCTCCATTCTCTCCGTCTTTGCCTCAGATATAAAACTAGAGGAGCCATAATGAAGAAGTATGCCAGTCTTTTTATAACTATGTGAACTCTCTACTCCAGCCAGTGTGAAGGGAGTGTAAGGTTTCACCAGCCAAGCCCCAAAACTGAGGAGGGCTGGGCATTCAAGGAGGGAAAAGAAGGAGGGTGCTTGGCCCCATAAATCACTAGGAACAGAAGTTTTAAAACAAGATATATGGCATGCTCCTATTTCCCTCCTCCCTCATTGCTAAATGAATGACCTTAGCTGGAAGAGGTAGAATAGGAGGGAGAAGAGGATATCAAAAAGCCCCTAAGGGAATTCCCTTTCATCCCCATGGTATTCTTCAGGTCCAATACTTGTTTCTTGGATCTTCTCCATTTATTTTCATTTTATATCTATGTATAAACAATTTATGATAAAACTACTAATCTAGACAGTGCCTAAACATATAGGATAGATCTCCTCCCCTCGTTTCCTTTTAGTAAGTTTTATTTGTTTGTTTATTGATATTTTTATTTCTGTAGTCGATTGTTATGTGATTTGTGTATGTTATACATTTTCAAAAATGTAATAATAATAAAAACCATGCTTACCATGGCATACAGCTTAAAGCGAGGGGTTATAAGACGGCAACAGTAGAGTGGGGTTTACATATCATTGTAGGGTCATTTATACATGCAGATTTTATGGCAGTTTAAAGCCTGCTTTACACGTTGCAATTTCACATACGATATTGTATGCGATTTGTAACGCCCCCATCGTATGTGCAGCACGTTCAATTTGTTGAACGTGCCGCACATACGACTAACCCCCGTCACACATACTTACCTACCATACGACCTCGATGTGGGTGGCAAACGTCCACTTCCTGAAGTGGGAGGGACATTCGGCGTCACATCGACGTCACGCGGCAGCCGGCCAATAGAAGCGGAGGGGCGGAGATAAGTGGGACGTAAACATCCCGCCCACCTCCTTCCTTCCGCATTACCGGCCGGGAGCCGCAGGACGCTGGTAAGATCTGTTCATCGTTCCCAGGGTGTCACACACTGCAATGTGTGCTACCCCGGGTACGATGAACAATCTGACGTACAATTCATGAGGAATGTACGACGTGCGTGCGATGAATGTTTTACCGTTCATTCGCAATCGCAGTAGCTGTCACACACTGCAATGTAACTTACAATGCCGGATGTGCGTCACTTACAACGTGACCCCGCTGACACATTGTAAGATACATTGTAGCGTGTAAAGCAGGCTTTAGATGCAGGTTTTTTTAAATGATTGAAAAGAGAAGAGTCAATTTATCCTTTTCTATTACTTTCTTTGCTCATCCACTTCTAGTTTTGGCTCAAAAAGCTGCATAAAATCAACCACAAAGACGGCGTGGTTCCAGCTGTGGCTTTTCACACAGCGTTGTTTGTGAAAATTCTGCTACAGTAATTCTTTTTTTGTTTTTTTTCTTTTAAGACAAAGCCAAAAATGCTTCAAGCAGGAAACAAAAGTTTTGGGAGGAAGGTAATTTATGTGATCTATGTTAATATTCTGGCAGAAAAAAGTCACAAATTCTGTTGTACCTTTGTTTTGTCACTTTTTTGTTTTTATGTTGCAATTCACACTTATTAGAAAAATGAGTGGGCTTAGTGAGAGGGGCATGAACTCTCACAGCCTGTGAGATATACACTAATTTAAATTATAGTGCAAATCTGGTCCAGCCCATATCTTGCATAAATTTGTTTCTTATTTAATAAATGCAAAGAAAGACAACCAATAAACCCATGAGACAGAAGCATGGGTACTTAAGGCTCATTGATGGATGGGGAAGGGGAGTTGCCAATAGAATTAAAAGCAATAATGAGAGAGGGAGCGGGAGGGGCGCTGCCTCTCTCATATCTGAGCTCAACACAGCGGAGAACGATGACATCACTACTGCGCATCTGCTGTGCTGAGATGAGGAGACCAGAGCAGTAGTGGAACGAGGAGAAGGTAGTATTTATGTATTTAATCATGGTGGCCAGAGAACAATTGGGGTGCATTAAATGATATGGGGGCTGTCTACTGCATGAGGATGCATAATACTATATGGGGCTGCATAGTGCTATATGGGGCTGCATAATGCCATTTAAGGGCTGCATAATTCTATATGGGGGCTGCATAGTGTTATATTGGGGCTGCATAATGCTATATGGGGATGCATAGTGCAATATGGGGCTGTATAGTGCTATATGTGCCTCTTTACGATGGTTGTGAGGACGGACGGCTGTGCGAGCCCGGGTCCGGTCACCACTCGAGCCGCAGCAGTAACCCAGAAGCGCCAACAGCCCCAGAAGCGGCAGCGCCCCCCACCCGCAACAATACACAGCAGTGTCAATGAGCTCTGTGTGTGCCCATATCTGTTAGTGATGACCACCAATTAGCACGGCACAGCCTCATGCCCAGGAGGAGCTGGACGGAAGAGAAGCGGGATTGGTGAGTGAGGCTGCTGCTGGATTCCTCATATTAGAAATATCTGTAATATGTCTCTGTGTGTATGTAGAATGTGTGTATCTATGTATGTCAGTGTATTTGACTGTGTATAGATTTATGTCTATTTATATGTGTTTTTCTGAATTTCTCTTTAAATATGTACAGTACAGACCAAACGTTTTGGGCACACCTCATTCAAAGAGTTTTCTTTATTTTCATGACTCTGAAAATTGTAGATTCACATTGAAGGCATCAAAAGTATGAATTAACACATGTGGAATGAAATGCTTAACAAAAAAAGTGTGAAACAACTGAAAATATGTCTTATATTCTAGGTTCTTCAAAGTAGCCACCTTTTGCTTTGATTACTGCTTTGCACACTCTTGGCATTCTCTTGATGAGCTTCAAGAGGCAATCTCCGGAAATGGTTTTCACTTCACAGGTGTGACCTGTCAGGTTTAATAAGTGGGATTTCTTGCCTTATAAATTGGGTTGGGACCATCAGTTGTGTTGTGCAGACGTCTGGTGGATACACAGCTGATAGTCCTACTGAATAGACTGTTAAAATTTGTATTACGGCAAGAAAAAAGCAGCTAAGTAAAGAAAAACGAGTGGCCATCATTACTTTAACCCCTTCAGCCCCGGGGCACTTTCCGTTTTTGCGTTTTTGTTTTTTGCTCCCCTTCTTCCGAGAGCAGTAACTTTTTTATTTTTCCGTCAATCTTGCCATATGAGGGCTTGTTTTTTGCGGGACAAGTTGTACTTTTAAATGAAACCATAAGTTTTACCATATGGTGTACTGGAAAGCAGCAAAAAAATTCCAAGTGTTGAAAAATTGCAAAAAAAGTGTGATGGCACAATAGTTTTTGGGATCTTTTATTCACGGTGTTCACTATATAGTAAAACTGATGTGTGGGTATGATGCCTAAGGTCGGTGTGAGTTTGTAGACACCAAACATGTATAGGTCTACTTGTATCTAAGGGGTTAAAAAAATTCACAAGTTTGTCCAATAAAAGTGGCGCACGTTTTGCGCAATTTTCCAAAACACGTAGCGTTCTTATTTTTTGGGATCTATGGCTCAGTGATGGCTTATTTTTTGCGTCTCGAGCTGATGTTTCTAATGGTACCATTTTTGCGCAGATGCTACGTTTTGACCGCCTGTTATTGCATTTTGCGTAAAACTTGCGGCGACCAAAAAACGTAATTTTGGCGTTTGGAATTTTTTTGCCGCTACGCCGTTTACCAATCAGATTAATTGATTTTATATTTTGATAGATCGGGCATTTCTGAACGCGGCGATACCAAATATGTGTATATTTATTTATTTTTTAACCCTTTAATTTTCAATGGGGGGAAAGGGGGGTGCTTTGAACTTTTAGGTTTTTTGTTTTTTTTTTAATTTTTTAAAACTTTTTCTTTACTTTTTTTATTTTATTTTATTAGTCCCCCTAGGGACTGATCGCTATCTGCTGATCACAGCTATACCGCTGTAAACAGCAGAAATAGTCACTTTCTTTTTTCCTCTGCTCCCGGCCGAGGAAGAATGAAAGTGAAACTTCGTACCAGCAGGCGTCATCACATGACCCTGTGCTACGATGGCAACCACCGAACGTCACGTGATCACTCACGTGACGTCCGGAGGGGGCGGCGGTAAGTAAAAAACATGGCCGCGCGCATATAGATCTTAAGGGGTTAATGTTCCGGGTGGAATGCGATTCCACTCGGAACATGTAGGCACACATGTCAGCTGTTGAAAACAGCTGATATGTGTGCCGATCCACGCCGCCTGCCCGCGGCAGGGGGCGGGGCTTACCGGGACACGATCCATGACGGAAAGATCCGTCCATGGTCGTGAAGGGGTTAAGAAATGAAGGTCAGTTAGTCCGAAAAATTAGGAAAACTTTGAAAGTGTCCCCAAGTTCAGTGGCAAAAACTATAAAACGCTACAAAGACATTGGCTCACATGAGGACCGCCCCAGGAAAGGAAGAGCAAGAGTCACCTCTGCTGCGGAGGATAAATTTATCCGAGTGACCAGCCTTAGAAATCGCAGGTTAACAGCAGCTCAGATTAGAGACCAGGTCAATGCCAACTAGAGTTCTAGCAGCGGACACATCTCTAGAACAACTGTTAAGAGGAAACTTTGTGCAGCAGGCCTTCATGGTAAAAATAGCTGCTAGGAAACCACTGCTAAGGACAGCCAACAAGCAGAACAGACTTGTTTGGGCTAAAGAACACAAGGAATGGACATTAGACCAGTGGAAATCTGTGCTTTGGTCTGATGAGTCCAAATTTGAGATCTTTGGATCCAACCACCGTGTCTTTGTGCGACGCAGAAAAGGTGAAAGGATAGATTCTACATGGCTGGTTCCCACTGTGAAGCATGGAGGAAGAGGTGTAATGGTGTGGGGGTGCTTTGCTGGTGACACTGTTGGGGATTTATTCAAAATTGAATGCATACTGAACAAGCATGGTTACCACAGCATCTTGCAGCGGCATGCTATTCCATCCGGTTTGCATTTAGTTGGACCATCATTTATTTTTCAACAGGACAATGACCCCAAACACACCTCCAGGCTGTGTAAGGGCTATTTGACTAAGAAGGAGAGTGATGGGGTGCTACGCCAGATGATCTGATCCACAGTCACCAGACCTGAACCAAATCGAGATGGTTTAGGGTGAGCTGGACCGTAGAGTGAAGGCAAAAGGGCCAACAAGTGCTAAGCATCTCTGGGAACTCCTCAAGACTGTTGGAAGACCATTTCCGGTGACTACCTCTTGAAGCTCATCAAGAGAATGCCAAGAGTGTACAAATCAGTAATCAAAGCAAAAGGTGGCTACTTTGAATAACCTAGAATATAAGACATACTTTCAGTTGTTTCACACTTTTTTGTTAAGTATTTCATTCCACATTTTTTAATTCATAGTTTTGATGCCTTCAATGTGAATCTACAATTTTCAGAGTCATGAAAATAAGGAAAACTCTTTGAATGAGAAGGTGTGTCCAAACTTTTGGTCTGTACTGTATATGTACGTATGCCTGTATGTGTGTTACGCTCACCAGGCGAGCAGGGATTTTAGTAAACTCACTGGGACGCAACACACAGAAACCCAGAGGGGCTTGACTATGAACTTTAGCCTGGTTTTCTCCACAGCCCCTAAAGGTGGAGGTGTTAGGCTATGTGCCATTGTGTATGCGCTCTGCACCGCAGCGTAATGTCACTGCATGTCCGATTCAGAGCGCAGCTACAAGCTCCGTTCTGAAACTTTGGTGACTGCAGAATTTGTGCGCTCTGGATGCTGCCTCTCTCTATAGACAGAATGTTAACAGCATGCAAAGTGCACAAAAGAAGTGACATGTTGCTTTTTAGAATGCAGCGATTTGGCAGCATGCAAATCGCTGCGTTCTAAAATGCCACGTGGGCATGGATTATGCACAATCTTCATAGATTGTGCTGGGGACGCAGGACGCATGCAGTTACGCTGCAGTGCAGATCGCAGCTTATTGCTTGCAATACGCACACATGGGAACATAGAATTACACTGCAGGGATTGGTCCGGATGGTACTCGGGAGACTGGTGTTGCGTCGGTTGGCCTCAAGGGTATGAGATCAACAGTTACTGGCAGTAGATGAAAACGGCAGCAGAATAGAGGCTCCGTCCAGGATGGATGGATGGACGGATGGATGGATGGACGGCAGCAGGTGGTGACGATACTTAGTGGCAGCAGGTATCCTGGAAGGCGGCCAAGTGGCCGGCTCACAGCAGCAGCAACAGGTAGATATAATGGCAGCAGCACTCTGTAAGGCCTAAAACACACTTCCGCATAAAAAACGTCCGTGTGACACGGTACGTTTTTCGGGTCCGTGTTCCGTTTTTTTGGGGCGTTTCTCCGGTACGTATGGCATCCATGTGATGGCGTATGCGAGCCGTGTGTACGTGTAAAATGTCCGTGTTTGTGTGTAAAATGCCCGTGTATGTGTACGTGGAATGTCCGGGTGGAATGTCCGTTTGTGTGTTGCACAATGTCGTTGATACATGTCGGCTGACTGTAATAACCTGCAGGTAACGGGATACGCAAGGACTGCACGGAACCACGGGGGTTAATCAATGCAAATTTAATAACATATTGCACAACACAGGTGGAGGAATAGTGCGGGAAAGGAGGGAGAGAAAAGCGGGAATGTGCACAGCAGTAGATATAATGTAATATACATACAACCACTCTGAATAGCTTGTCAAGGGTGGGAAGCCTCAGATTGTACTCCCAAAAGCAAAACACAAAAATCCTTATTAAGCAAAAAAAACCGCAGGGTCCTTGTTACCTTACTTGCATAACACAGTGCAGAGTCTTTTCCTATCTGTCCCTAACTAAAAATAGTGTGCACACTTAACTGCAGGTTTCAGCGTGGGGTACCTCGTCACCGTTGGGGCCCGTATTCCGCCGGCAGACACCTCTAAAGTTCAGTCTTTGTCCCGTCTCTGTAATTTGCCCGTGCTGTCTGGCACCTCGCTCCACATCCAGCCTTTCTTGGATCTGTGTCTTGGGGAGATGTCACGCAACACTCAGGTACTTGGACTTTGTTCAGCAGGGCAGAATGCGGCCTTGCCTTCTTCAGCACGTCCGAACACACACACCTCAGCATAAACAGCTGCCAAACAAAACTAGCTCCTCCTCACATCCTGTTCAGGACTGTACCAAGTAAATCAAGCAGCAGGGGTTTGTGCCTGCTGTTCTTTGTTTTGACAGCAGGTGGCAGCATAACAAGGAAAAGTTCACAGTCTTCTAACCTATATATGTAATTGTTAACAGGTCTTACATTTCCCCCCATCTTTAACCTCGGCCGTCCCGGCCGATACTCTCCTGAGGCGCTCTGCACAGGGGCACATGGTGGCAACTCCTGCCCTGCTTCACAACCTGTTGCTTGGGAGCCAATGTCTTAAAACAGGATCCAGTGACAGAACACACAAATTCATCTGCCAAGTACCGATCAGGGGGAATACCAGCATTAGCCCGCTCAGTCCGGCGTGGTACTACGGCTAAGTCACCAGACGTCGGCGCCGTATCAGGGAGTACAGTATTCTCGTCCCCATCTCTGGCGATTGGTGACTCCTGCTCTGCAGGGGTGGCACCTGTGTCTTGAACGGATGGGGGCGTGGATCTCTCCCAGTCTGCTGGGTTGGTCGGGGCCCGCCACCATTCTTCATCGTCAGAGCCCTCTTCGAGGGTAACAGGAACGGGCATGGGCACCGTCTCCGAGGTACTTTGTCTGGTCCTGTCTTCTGAATAGCAGGGCCTCAGCATATTGCGATGCAGGATGAGGGTGCTGCCTCTTTGCTCGCCTCTCACTTCGTATATTGATCCGTGGGGCGAGATTCTTCTGATCACAATGTAAGGCTCTGTTTTCCAGCGCTCGCTCAACTTGTATCTCGGGTGCTTCTCTGCAACTAGTACTCGGTCCCCTGGCAAGAACGGGGTTTCACACACAGGTTTCCGCTGTGGATGTGTCTTTTCTTGCAGCCGCTTGGTGACAATTCGATGGATAGTCTCCAGCCGTCGACGGTGACAGTCAACCCAGGAACCCACACTCTGACCTTCACTGATCTCGGGGGGAGCTAGATTCAGCTCTTCAATGCCTCTTCCGGCTCTTCCAAACAGTAGCACGTACGGGGTGTACCCAGTGGTGGAGTGGACACGATTATTGTACGCCCACACGAGTTCTGCGAGATAGCCGGGCCAGTGATTCTTACGATCATCCTCTAACGTGCGTAGCATTTGTAGGAGGGTCCGGTTAAATCTCTCGCAGGCTCCGTTGCCCTGTGGATGATAAGGCGTAGTCCTTGACTTCTGCATTCCGTAAATCCTTTGCAGCTCTCTCATGACACCGCCCTGAAAGCAAGCCCCTTGGTCGGAATGTATTCTTTTGGGGCAGCCGTACATCCGGATAAAGTCATCACTGATGGCTCGAGCAGCTGATTCAGCCGTCTGATCTCTGGTGGGCGTCACCACCGCAAATTTGGAGAAGTGATCTGTCATCACAAGACAGAACTGATTGCCCCGGTGGGAGTGACCAATCTTCAGATAATCGATCATGTGTACTTCCAATGGCTCTTTGGTTGAAATAGTCTGTACTGGTGCTCGCTGTGGGGGAGCTTTACTTAACTCATAGGAACGGCACAGTTTACAGGCCTTCTCTACTGCCCGAAGCATCTGAGGACAGTATACTATTCTTTGCAACCACTGGTAAGTCTTGTCCGGTCCGAAATGGGCTCCCTTCTCATGCGCCTCTCGGGCCAATGGTACTGCCATCTTCTGGGGTATCACTACTTGCCACCGTACTTCCAACTCTGTAGCTAGGTTGCACCTTCCGATACAGCATCCCTTCCTGCACCGACAGCTTATCCCACTGGCTGAGAATCTGGAGAGTCGTGCCAGCCACCTCTGTTCCATTGCTCCCAGTTTGGCGGTGGAGATGTGAGCCAGGGGATTATTATCCGTATAGACTCAATTTGGGCTCCCGTGAGATATTCCGAGAACCTTTCGGTTATTGCCCATACTAGTGCCAGTAACTACAGCCGAAAGGAACTGTAATTCTCGGGGTTGCGCTCGGCTTCCCGTAACGTCCGACTTCCATATGCAATCACCCGTTCAGTACCATTCTGTACCCGGGCCAGTACTGCACCCAGGCCGTAGAGGCTTGCGTCTGTATACAACCGAAAAGGGAGGTTATAGTCTGCATAGGCAAGCACAGGGGCGCTAACCAAGGCCTCTTTCAATCGGTGTAAGGCTTCTGCTTGTCTTGGTCCCCAGCAAATTTTCTGTGCTTTTGGTCCTTTCGCAGTCCCTCGGAGCAATTCGTGCAAAGGTTCTGCCTCCTTCGCGAAATCTTTGATAAAGCGACGGTAATATCCGGCTAGCCCCAGGAAAGCTCGAACCTCACGCACTGTGCTGGGTGTGGGCCATTGTAGCACTGCTCTCACTTTCCCATCAGAGGGCTGTACGCCGGCTTCCGACACATTGTGTTCGAGATATTCAATCTCTTCCTGAAAGATCCAGCATTTTTTTGGTTTCAGTTTAAGCCCATGGGCCCGTAACCGCTGAAACACTTGACCCAGGTTTTCTAGATGTTTTTCGAAGGTTGCAGAATACACTACTATGTCATCCAGGTAAATCAACATGGCCTCGAAGTTCATGTCTCCAAGGCAACTTTCCATGAGGCGCTGAAAAGTTCCTGGGGCATTATTTAGTCCAAACGGCATGCGATTGAACTCGAAGAGTCCCATGGGTACAATAAATACGGTCTTGGCCTTGTCTTTCTCTGCCACAGGGACCTGCCAATATCCGCTGGCCAGATCAAGGGAGGAGAAGTAACGTGCCTTTCCCAGCGCCAACAGGGACTCCTCTATCCGGGGCAGAGGGTAGGAATCACGAACCGTGCATCCATTAAGCTTGCGGTAGTCAACACAGAAGCGGGTAGACCCATCCTTTTTCTTGACCAGCACGATTGGGGCAGCCCATGGATTCTGACTTTCTCTTACCACCCCGCTCTTCAGCATCTGCGCCAAGAGCTCTTTTACCTCTTGGTAGTACTTTGGGGGTATTTGTCTGTACCTTTCCCTGATCGGTGGGGCATCTCCAGTGGGTATTTCGTGCTGAATCTTGTCAGTACAGCCAAAATCTTCTGCGTGACGGGAGAACGTGGCTTGATTCTCCCAAATAAAGTCTTCTATGGCTTGGGCTTGCTCCGAAGCGAAGGGGCTCAGGTCCACTCCCATCTCCCCTAAGATGACGCGACTGTTCCACTGATCAGTGGGTTTCTCTTTTCTTTCAATAGAAACAGCCCAAGTCCAGGCTTCCCCTGCCATGGGCTGTAATTCAATCGATTCTGCGGTCGCCACCTCTTCAGGCGCCAGGTAGACATGGGCCAGAACAACTCCCGAGGTCAAGGTGTAGGCCTGTTCACCGGTGTTCACGCAACGGAAAGGGACTCTTCCATTTCTTACTGTTGCTAAAGTGCGAGCCACCAATGGTTCATCTGCGTTCTATTCACCACGGTAAGGCTCCACCAACACCTCCATCCCCTCGAGTGTACGGTGGGCTCCAACTGGCAAGGTGAGGACTGTCTCACGATTTGGAGGTAGAGTAATTGTTGTCTGTCTTGGGACTCGAACCCTCCCCACCATTCCTCCACAGTCCTCGAGCACGGATAAGGTGTTGGAAGACCTTTTGGGCGGGCCTGTTAGCAACTGTCGTCTTCCAGTAATCACAGCCCCCCTTGTTGAAGAGCAACTGGTCTAATTCTTTCAGGATGTTCATACCCACGATAGCCGGCACCTCTCTGTCGTATTGGCCCTCCGTTAACACAATCCCTTTTTTGCCTAAGTTCTGGCCACATGCACGTATGTTCATCCACACGACCCCTACAACCGGAATGGGAAGATTGTTTGCAGCCCTCAGTTTGATATGTGCCCCTTTGTCAATGGATACAGTTTGTCCAAAATGTTGGTAGAAGACCTGTTCTGGCATGGTGGTCACTTGGGACCCAGTATCCATCAAGCATCTTACTTCTTTCCCTTCAAATTCGGCCATGATCGTCGGCGTGCTGGCTGCTATATCTTCAGGGCGTTGGTTTTCTCTAAGCTCAGTTGGTCTCCCCGCCATGTGCCCATCCATGGAGGGAGGCACTAGTTTAACGGCGGTCTTTCTTGAGACGTCTTCCTCTCCGGACAGTGTCGGAATAAATGGTTCTGATTTCCACAGTTCCAACACTGGTACTCTCCAGCGGGTCTCGATCGTCTCTGCTCGATCTGTCCCCTATCTTCTTGATAGGTATGCGTGCGGGTATTTGGCCGCGGTGCTGTCGTTCTTACTTCTGACGGCGGGGCTTGCATATTCTTCAGCAACTCTTGTAGAGCAGTAACCGTCTCTTGTAACTGATCGACTTTAGCCTCAAGTTGGCTCGGTTCTCGGTTTTTCTCACCCGGGACTATCTTATGCATACAAACTTATCCCCAGGCGTTCTGCGGGTCGCAATTTTCAGTTTGTGCGCGGGAGACTGCTTCTTCCAATATTTCCTGGAAAGTTAGTTTTTTTTCTACCCTGAGCCATTCACGGATGGCACCTTTGATCTTGGGGTTATGTAATCCGCGGAGGAATTGATCTCGCAGGGTACGGTCAGCATAACCGGGGGTTTGTGCTAGCTCTGGCTCTGCTGTAAGCATTTGTCTCATTATTCTCTGGAGTGCATTTGCATACTGTGGCAGACCTTCTTCTTCACCCTGCAGCCTGTAGAACAGTTGCGCCTGTAAATCTCCTGCTTCTGGTTTCCCGCCATACACTCTCTCAAGAATCTTCACCACCTGCTCTAACGTCTTTCGTTCACTCTCAGGGCGCAATAAAATAGTCTCTTGAGCATGGCCTTCAAGGGCAATCAGCAATATCTCCCCTTGATTTTCTGCAGTCACTCCTGCTACTCTCAACATGCCCCTCACTCTCTGCGCCCAGTCATGGAGAGGTACATTGTTGCCAGTAAATTTTGGTATATGGGTCAGCATAGCTCCCAGGGACAGCTGTCTTGCTGGTATTCCCCCATCAGGTTGTATTAGAACACCTCCATCAGCGACACCCCCATCAGCGACACCCCCCTGTCCGTCCATGGTTCCGTACCAGCCTGCGTATCCTGCCGACTACGCCAAATGTAATAACCTGCAGGTAACGGGATACGCAAGGACTGCACGGAACCACGGGGGTTAATCAATGCAAATTTAATAACATATTGCACAACACAGGTGGAGGAATAGTGCGGGAAAGGAGGGAGAGAAACGCGGGAATGTGCACAGCAGTAGATATAATGTAATATACATACAACCACTCTGAATAGCTTGTCAAGGGTGGGAAGCCTCAGATTGTACTCCCAAAAGCAAAACACAAAAATCCTTATTAAGCAAAAAAAACCGCAGGGTCCTTGTTACCTTACTTGCATAACACAGTGCAGAGTCTTTTCCTATCTGTCCCTAACTAAAAATAGTGTGCACACTTAACTGCAGGTTTCAGCGTGGGGTACCTCGTCACCGTTGGGGCCCGTATTCCGCCGGCAGACACCTCTAAAGTTCAGTCTTTGTCCCGTCTCTGTAATTTGCCCGTGCTGTCTGGCACCTCGCTCCACATCCAGCCTTTCTTGGATCTGTGTCTTGGGGAGATGTCACGCAACACTCAGGTACTTGGACTTTGTTCAGCAGGGCAGAATGCGGCCTTGCCTTCTTCAGCACGTCCGAACACACACACCTCAGCATAAACAGCTACCAAACAAAACTAGCTCCTCCTCACATCCTGTTCAGGACTGTACCAAGTAAATCAAGCAGCAGGGGTTTGTGCCCGCTGTTCTTTGTTTTGACAGCAGGTGGCAGCATAACAAGGAAAAGTTCACAGTCTTCTAACCTATATATGTAAATGTTAACAGGTCTTACATGACAGCAGACAGAGTTGCGCGATGAGAATGAACTCGGGTGAACTTCACCCGACTTCATTGTCATGCCGCGGCTCTGTCTGTGTGCCATGTACTGATTAGCGATCGCCTGTGAAGGATTCACCAATGACCGCTAATCCCTCGAGTGACTGAAGTGAGCAGCCCTCTCTCATACTTACCTCTCCCCGATCACCAGCACGGCGAGGAACAGCTGTGCAGAGAATACGCGGCAACAATTACTTTGAATATGCCGGCCGCTCATTAATCAATCTCGTATTCCCTGCTTTCCCCACCCACAGACGCCTGTGATTGGTTGCAGTCAGACACGCCCCCCACGCTGAGTGACAGCTGTGTCACTGCACCCAATCACAGCAGCCGGTGGGCGTGTCTATACTGTGCAGTAAAATAAATAATTTAAAAAAACGGCATGCGGTCCCCCCCAATTTTAATACCAGCCAGATAAAGCCATACGGCTGAAGGCTGGTATTCTCAGGATGGGGAGCCCCACGTTATGGGTAGCCCCCCAGCCTAACAATATCAGTCAGCACTCGCCCAGAATTGCCGCATACATTATATGCGACAGTTCTGGGACTGTACCCGGCTCTTCCCGATTTGCCCTGGTGCATTGGCATTCGGGGTAATGAGTTTTTGGCAGCCCATAGCTGCCAATAAGTCCTAGATTAATCATGTCAGGCATCTCCCCGAGATACCTTCCATGATTAATCTGTAACTTACAGTAAATAAACACACACACCCGAACAAATCCTTTATTAGAAATAAAAAACACAAACACATTCCCTGGTTCACCAATTTAATCAGCTCCAAAAAGCCCTCCATGTCCGGCATAATCCAGGATGGTCCAGCGTCGCTTCCAGCTCTGCTGCATGAAGGTGACCGGAGCAGCAGCAGACACCGCCGCTCTTGTCAGTTCCAAACGGCAACTGAAGACAGCTGCGCAATCAGCTGAGCTGTCACTGAGGTTACCCGCGGCCACCGCTGGATACAGCTGATCGCGCTACTCACCTCAGTTGCCGCGTGGAGCTGTCAGGAGGAGCGAGGCTGCTCACAAGACAAAGCAAAGAAACACAAGCGATGATCAGGCCACGCCCACATAGAAAGGCCAGTCTTATATACCCAGCACAGCCCCAGGTCATTTCCTGTTGCAGCAGTGCTGGGCCTATAAGACCAGGTGAGTGGGCGCGGCCCGGTACTATACAGAGGCATCAGTCAGAGTCAGACTCCTGAGACCTGGAACAGGACTCAAGGGAGCGGGAGCAGCAGGCGTGACCGGTGGACGCATGGACTGGACCAGTGAGCAAGGAGCGGTGGTGCGATGGTGAGACTGGATCAGTGAGCACGGAGCGGTGCAATGCAGGTGCGACCGGATCAGTGGGTACGAAGCGGTGCCTGGATGGTGAAACCGGCTCAGTAGGTAAGGAGCGCTGCTGGGACACCGGGAGCGTGACAGCTGCTCTCTTTTCACACTGTGTGCTGTTGTTTACCTGCAATGTTTGTTTTAGCTAAGAAAATTATTATTGCTGGACTAAGTCAGCTAAAGGTAAGCTAGTCCGAAATGCTGCCTGCTATGACAAGAACCTCCCTGTCTATAGACTTTGTGTATACAGAGCCTGGTGTGGTCGGGGGCAGCTTTCTGAGCTCTGAAACATGCTAAATCTAAAAACTGATTGCGTCAGAACCACTGCACCCAGGAAACTAAGAGATACATAGTTGGATTCAGGGGACCACTTTGCCAACATCATGCTGCTCTGAAATGAGGTAGCAAAAACCTGCTGACAGATTCACTTTAACCCCTTCACAACCTTGGATGTACTGGTACGTCCAAGGTCATGTGCCTGCATTTGATGCAGACTCACACGCCGAGCCCACTTCATTCGCTGCACACATCAGCTGATCTGATCAGCCGACCTGTGCATCTAACAGCTGCGGATTTACATCTCATGGGAAAAAAATCATTGATACCACATGCGTTTTTGATGTAGTTTTAGTGCGTTTTTTGCCAGGAGATGCAGATGCAACCAAATATTGAAAGTGCGCACATTGCCTAATCCAGTAATCCAGCATTGAGTTCAATGACTTCGCCTGAGGTGAGTCACTGAGTTCAATGACTTCACCTAAGGTCACTTCACCTGAGGTCACAGCTGGGGCACCGTGGGAACCTCCAGCTGTGACCTGAGGTGAACTCAGTGAAGTCACTGATCCCAACTGCAGACCCATCAGTGTGACACTGACGCTACAGTGAGTGGTCATATATTCTAATGTGACCACGCACTCCGACCTCAGATGTAGCAGTCGAGATCGTCATGGAACTTCATATTTGTGTATTACATCAGACCTGCAGGGGTGTTTTGGGGGTTAATAAATTGGAGAAAGAGGGTGTTTGTTTTTTTTATAAAAAAGGATTTTTCTCTACGTTTTATGTTCATTTCTTTTTACTTACACGATCTCAGACCCCTCCCCATTACGAACCTCAGGCCTGATGACAGCTGTGATTTTTTTTTTTGACACATCACAGCTGTCATTAATCCCCTTACATTACCTCGATTGCCACCGCTCCAGAGCAATCGGGATGTGCCGGGTAAGTGCCAGAATTGGCATATGTAATGGATCTGCCAATTCTGGGGAGGCTGCAGGTTGCTATTTTTAGGCTGGGGAGGGCCCAAAGACTATGGACCTCCATAGCCTGAGAAAACCAACCCCAGCTGTCTGCTTTATCTTAGCTGGGTATCAAAATGTAGAGGGACCGTGTAAAGTTCCGGAGAGGGGCCGTCATGAGCGAGGGATGCAGTCCTCAACCCACTCCAGCACAGTACAGACATAGGGGGCAAAGTGGTGTATGGATTGAGTGTGGAGGTGGTACCTATCCGCTGCTCCTTCTGCTCAGAGTCTTCAGTCGGCTTCTCTGGATCCCGTTCACTACAATAGGCCTCGCACGCCGCAGAGTTAGTAACAAATCCACCACCGGTTAAAACTCTTAACTTTACTGAACAGCTTGTTGGCAGACAATTTCCATCTTTTCAATACAGACTTTGCAACAACATTATTCACAAACATTGTTTTCCTTCCCAAACCCAGCTCTGCAGTAACGGCAACCAAGGGGCGGCTTACCCTCTTCTCTCTGACCCAGTCAATAAGCATGTTGGCTTGTCTGACAGCTCGGCTTTTGATCAGCGGTTGGAACCCTGATGATGTCCCCGCTGTGCTAGTGTTCCCACTGGTACTAGTAGCTGGTCGGCCTAAGAAAGAGGCGCCCTCCTTCTTGACTCCTTCAGACTGGAATTACACCTTGCTACAGACGAACTCTCCTGCTTTTTCTTCCTCTTCTCTCCCTTTACTTCTTAGCCTTCTGTCATCTCCACACAACCCACTCCACTTCCTCCGACCCTGCAGGTCCTTTCTCTTGTCACTACTCACTGGCTCATCATCTCCCTATCTGCCTAGAACCAGGAAATGTCTTCCCCTATCTCCTTTTACTGTGGGTCAGACCTATTCAGCTAACCTTATGTGTACTGCCACTATACCTTCAATCCGAGCCTCCCTTCCCTGCTAAGGAAACCATTGCCATCTAGTGGTAGCTGGTCTGCGACATAACCCACATGATAAGGCATTTTGACCTTTTACATTACCAAATATTACACTTAAAAATGCACAAGCCAATAGCATTTATCTTAACCACAAATCTAAAAGGCACAACGTCTTGAGGAGCAGCATGGCACTGGGCATCCTATTACAACCGCATGGCGGTTTTTAACATTATGTATTTAGGGCTGCTGCCTGTATCTGTCTGCATTATCTGTGCTAGGTATCAAATTACAGGGGACCCTACCCCATTTTTCCAATTATTTATTAATTTTTACACTCCACTTTGGGACCCAGATAGCTACTGTGAGGGCAACCAATTACAGACGCTGGCATACTGGCAGTCTGACTGCAACCAATTACAAATGCTATTGCAGAGTGTGGTGCAGGGAAGCAGTGAATACTGTGATAACACGCTCCGGGATCGCCTTTGCTGGGTTCAAAGGGCACGTATTCACCTCAGGCAGACAGCCGAATTCAAGGTGTAACTGACGCTTGGTCAGGTTTATTGCAGTGAAGCATAAACAAAAAGAAAAAAAAACACCAACAAAATAAATCCTTGCCTGTCCGGCACTAACTATACACGGTGTTATCCTAACTATCAACTGGAGGGCTTCTCCCTTCCAGCTAAACCATACAAACATCAGGCACTGCTCCTCACAAGTGTCTCCTACACAGACAGGCTTACTGTGTTCCCAGATGGAGACCCTCCCCCAACTTCCCAGATTCCTTTTACCTCCGTCCTTCACCTCCCATTAATCCATTAGTAGCCAGGTGATCCTGGCCAGGCTAAGTCACATAGGACCGATACCGGGGTGAGATATACCTGCCCTCATCCACTAATCCCACATTAGTCTCACATATCCCCCCCCTCTGCTCAGACCACTGCAGCTGAGCAACAGCACCCACAAAACAGTGTACACGAGACAGGGCATCAGCATTCCCCATCCGCACCCCCGGGCGGTGCTCCACTGTAAAACGGTAGGCCTGAAGTGCAAGGAACCACCAGGTCACTCGGCCATTCCGTTCCCTATTCAAGTGCATCCACTTGAGAGGGGCATGGTCAGTGATCAGCCGGAACTTCCTACCAATCAAGTAATATTTAAGGGACTCTAGAGCCCACTTAATGGCTAAGCATTCTTTTTCCACTATGGCATAGTTGCGTTCATGCTTATTAAGTTTCCGACTAAGATAAAGGACCGGATGTTCCTCTCCGTCCTTTAGTTGTGACAATACAGCCCCTATACCGGCATCAGAAGCATCCATTTGGACCACGAACTCGCTGCGGAAGTCAGGAGTCATTAGCACAGGTTGAGAGCAAAGAGCTAGTTTTAAGTTATGGAAGGCTTCTTCGGCTGCCGTGGTCCATTTGATCATGACAGAGTCTTTCCCTTTGGTAAGGTCCGTCAGGGGAACAGCGGTAGCCGCAAAATTGGGAATGAACCGTCGGTAGTAGCCGGCTATTCCTAAAAACGCTCTCACCTGCTTCTTGTTGACTGGTTGCGGCCATTTCTGAATGGCTTGTATCTTGTCAATCTGGGGTTTAACAATTCCCCTCCCAATTACGTATCCCAAATACCGGGCTTCTTCCAGCCCGATATGACATTTCTTGGGGTTTGCTGTTAGGCCTGCCTCCCGCAGGTCCTCAATCACGGCCTCTAGTTTCTGGAGGTGCGTCTCCCAGTCCAGGCTGTAAATGACTATGTCATCCAAATACGCAGAAGCATACTGCCTATGGGGCCTCAGGACTCGGTCCATCAACCTTTGAAAGGTTGCCGGTGCCCCGTGTAGTCCAAACGGCATATACACATACTGGTATAAACCTTCCGGTGTAGAAAACGCAGTTTTTTCTTTAGCGGCCTCTGTTAGCGGGATCTGCCAATAGCCCTTCGTTAAGTCTAGGGTCGTGATATACCGGGCTTTTCCAAGCCGATCTATTAATTCATCAACCCGTGGCATAGGGTATGCATCAAATTTGGAGACCGCATTTAATCTCCTGAAGTCATTGCAGAATCTAATGGAGCCGTCTGGTTTCGGTATTAACACAATCGGACTCGACCAGGCGCTATGCGATTCCTCGATTACACCTAACTCTAACATGGTCTTCACTTCTCGGGAGACAGCTTCCCGCCGAGCTTCCGGTATTCGGTAGGGCTTTACCTGAACTGTTACCCCAGGCTCTGTTATGATGTCATGTTTAATGAGAGTGGTCTGCCCGGGCTTTTCCGAGAAAAACTCGTGATTGTTGATTACAAACTGCTTGACGTCTGTCTTTTGCCGCTCTGACAGCGTCTCCGCAATCCCGATATCCGGTATGGTCTGCTTGCAGACCGGAAGGGCCAGACCTGCTGACAGAGCTGGACGGTCCTTCCAGGGTTTTATCAGATTCACGTGATAAATCTGTTCAGGCTTCCTTTTACCAGCCTGGTACACTTTGTAGTTTACCTCACCCACCCGTTCCTTAATTTCAAAGGGGCCTTGCCACTTTGCCAGAAATTTGCTTTCTGCCGTGGGGACCAGGATCAACACCCTATCTCCGGGTGCAAAAGTACGGATCTTGGCCCCCCTATCATAAATCCTTTTCTGTGCTCCTTGAGCCTGTATCATATGCTCTTTAACGATGGGCATCACCGCCACAATACGGTCCTGCATTTGGGTTACATGGTCTATTACGCTTTTGAACGGGGTGACCTGTCCCTCCCAGGTTTCTTTAGCGACATCTAACAGTCCACGGGGACGTCGGGCGTACAGAAGCTCGAAAGGAGAGAACCCGGTGGAAGACTGGGGCACCTCCCGGATGGCAAAAAGCAAATACGGGAGTAAGTAGTCCCAGTTCTTCCCGTCCTTGTCTATCGCCTTACGGAGCATCTGTTTCAAAGTTTTGTTAAACCGTTCGACCAGTCCGTCCGTTTGAGGGTGATACACGGAGGTGCGTAACTGTGCTATTTGTAACAGCCTGCAGAGTTCTTTCATTACTTTAGACATAAAGGGGGTTCCTTGGTCTGTGAGTATTTGTTTTGGGACACCAACCCGACTAAACACATGGACCAGCTCCTTGGCAATGGTCTTGGTGGCTGTGTTACGCAAAGGGATGGCCTCGGGGTAACGAGTGGCATAATCCAAGATGACAAGGATGTGCTGGTGTCCTCGTGCAGACTTGGGGAGGGGTCCAACTAAATCCATCCCAATTTTCTCAAATGGGATCTCGATGATAGGCAGAGGTACTAAGGGGCTACAGAAACAGGGCCTAGGCGCAGAGATTTGGCAGTCGGGACAAGACTCGCAATAGGTGCGAATATCGTGATGCATGCCGGGCCAAACAAAACAGTGTAATATCCTTTCGGTAGTTTTCTGGACCCCCAGGTGTCCCCCCATCATGTGTCCGTGTGCCAGGTCCAGCACTCTCCGCCTGTAGGCTCTCGGCACAACCAATCGTTGTACTGTGTCATCCCCCTTCTTCTCTATCTGATAGAGAAAGTCATTCTCCAGTGCCATGTAGGGGTAAGACAGCCTAGTACCTGCATCCACCTGCACCCCGTTTATCATTTTAACATTTTTTATAGCCTGAGAAAGGGTAGGATCTCTCATTTGCTCACTTTGGAAGTCATCTTTCTGGACTTCCAAATTCAGCCAAGAGGAAGGGGGACAGCCACCCATGTCCGCCTCTGCCCCGGGTTCATCGGAATCACCCGCCAGAACTGAAAAGGGGAACTGGGGGTTGTTTTCAGCGGATTCCTCCTCTGAATCCTCTTGTGGGGCATCCTCTAGTGGCTCCGGGCCCACACAAGGTGTGGGAGAAGGATCATCCGTGCGGCTACCCTGGGGTACTAATTGGTTCTCCCACAACTGCCAGAAGTGGGGAAAATCCCTGCCCAAAATGATATCATGCAATAGTGCTGGTACTAGTCCCACCTTATGATGCACAGACCCATAGGGCGTAGTAATGCAGGAGACCGTTGTGAGGTACGAGCAGGTGTCTCCATGCACACATGTCACAGAAAATTTATCTGACGGTCCCATCGGGACTGCTACCAGACTGGCCTTTACCAGAGTCACCACACTTCCCGAGTCTAATAGTGCAACAACAGTATTGCCATCAATGGACACTTCACACAGGTGTTTTTTCATATCGCCTTGACATGCAGCAACACACACTACCCGTGCAACCATAGCCCTGCGTTTTTCAAAGACCGTGACATCACACTGCATCGGTTCTGCAGTTACTGGACAGTTTGCAGCAATGTGGCCCACCTCCTGGCAGCGGAAACACCTCACGGGCCCCTTGCTAAGACCATAGTTTGGCACCTTAGCCCTCACAGGGCCAGCAGTCCTGTTTTCCTCCTCCACTGCCTTAGGATATTTTCCTCCTCCCCATGACCCTGGAACAGTCTTACCAGATCCTCGTCGAGAAGGGGAAGAGCGAGGATGTGTAGCATCGTCCATAAGTCCTTCTGCCAAGGAATAACGCTCCACTAGATCCACTAGCTGATCCGCTGTCGTGGGGTTTCCATGGCTTACCCACCTCTTCAGAGATGGCGGTAGAGCTCTTAGGTATTTATCAAGAACGATTCTTTGTACCATCTCTGGCGCCGTCAAAACCTCGGGCTGTAGCCATTTCTTGGTCAAGTGAATGAGGTCAAACATCTGTGATCGCGGTGGTTTATCGGGCTGATAAGTCCATTGATGAACTCTCTGTGCTCGCACGGCCGTCGTCACTCCCAGCCGGGCAAGGATCTCGGCTTTTAGTTTATCAAAGTCATGCGCTGCTTCAGGCTCAAGATCAAAGTAGGCTTTTTGGGCCTCACCTGCCAGAAACGGTGCAAGCAAGTCGGCCCATCGCTCCTTTGGCCACTTTTCCCGCTCCGCCGTCCGTTCAAACGTGGTCAGGTAAGCTTCCACATCGTCCTCTGTGGTTAATTTCTGCCAACACCGACTCACATGAATAACCCTCTGGTCAGCCTCCGCATTACTCTCCGGTACGGTCGCCAGACGCTGCGCCACCTGCTGCAAAAGTTGGCGGTCTTTAACCGTCGATTCCACCAGTTCCTTCAACTGTGCCGACATCAAGCGATTAGCCTCCTGCTGCACAGCTGCGGATTGTACCAGCGCTTTCACCACGTCAACCATTATGATGCGCTGTAACGTGCTGCCCGCGTTCTCCACCACAATGTGATAACACGCTCCGGGATCGCCTTTGCTGGGTTCAAAGGGCACGTATTCACCTCAGGCAGACAGCCGAATTCAAGGTGTAACTGACGCTTGGTCAGGTTTATTGCAGTGAAGCATAAACAAAAAGAAAAAAAACACCAACAAAATAAATCCTTGCCTGTCCGGCACTAACTATACACGGTGTTATCCTAACTACCAACTGGAGGGCTTCTCCCTTCCAGCTAAACCATGCAAACATCAGGCACTGCTCCTCACAAGTGTCTCCTACACAGACAGGCTTACTGTGTTCCCAGATGGAGACCCTCCCCCAACTTCCCAGATTCCTTTTACCTCCGTCCTTCACCTCCCATTAATCCATTAGTAGCCAGGTGATCCTGGCCAGGCTAAAGCTGGTGTCACACTAAACGACAGCGACAACGACGTCGCTGTTACGTCACCATTTTCGGTGACGTAACAGCGACCTTGTAAGTCGCTGTTATGATCGCTGCTTAGCTGTCACACACAGCAGAAGCAGCGATCATAAGGTCGCTGTGCTACATGTTCAGAGAGCAGGGAGCCGCGCTTAGCGCTGGCTCCTTGCTCTCCTGCAGCACACATCGGGTTAATTAACCCGATGTGTGCTGCAGCTACATGTCACAGTTCAGAGAGCAGGGAGCCGCGCTTAGCGCTGGCTCCTTGCTCTCCTGCAGCACACATCGGGTTAATTAACCCGATGTGCGCTGCAGCTACATGTCACAGTGCAGAGAGCAGGGAGCCGCGCGCACTGCTTAGCGCTGGCTCCTTGCTCTCCTTGCTACAGTATACATCGGGTTAATTACCCGATGCGTACTGCAGCCACATGTCACAGTGCAGGAGCCGGCACTGGCAGCAAGAGCGGAGGCTGGTAACCAGCGTAAACATCGGGTAACCAGGGAAAGGTCTTCCCTTGGTTACCCGATGTTTACGCTGGTTACAGCTTACCGCAGCTGCCAGTGCCGGCTCCTGATCGCTTCATTTCGTCGCTCTCTCGCTGTCACACACAGCGATGTGTGTGTCACAGCGGGAGAGTGACGACCAAAAAATGAAGCTGGACATTCAGCAACGACCGGCGACCTCACAGCAGGGGCCAGGTCGTTGCTGGATGTCACACACAGCGACAGCGACGGGACGTCGCTGCAACGTCACAGAAAATGGTGACGTAGCAGCGACGTCGTTGTCGTCGTCGTTATGTGTGACACCAGCTTAAGTCACATAGGACTGATACCGGGGTGAGATATACCTGCCCTCATCCACTAATCCCACATGAGTCTCACAATACGCATGAGGTTTATTGAGCAGCTCCAGAAGCAGTGTGACAGCAGTGCAGGAGACTTGATAAGTATAAGTCTTGCTTTATCCACATTTTGCCTTTTCTTTTTATCTGAGTGGTCGAACCCGGACAGTAACACAGACTTCCATGAGAAGTCCAGATTCGGGGTCCGTGCACAGACACTAGGTGTCTAGTAGGGACCCTGAACTTTACAGTTCGGGTTCACCCATCAGTACATATACAACATAATTGTTCATGAACAGAGATCAAAAAGAAAAAAAATAGTTATAGCTTTACAGAACATGCCTAGAATTAAAGGGAACCTGTCACCACTTTTTTTGGCTATAAGCTGCGGCCACCACCACACTGCTCTTATATACAGTTCTAACATGCTGTATATAAGAGCCCAGGCCGCTGTGACAACATAAAAAACACTTTATAATACTTACCTAACGGTCGCGCTGCGGTGAAATTGGGTCACGGAGGCGTCTCCGTTGTCCGGTGCCGGCTCTTTCGGCCATCTTCGTCCTCTTTCTGAAGCCTGTGTGCATGACGAGTCTACGTCATACACACTCGCTGGTCCTGCGCAGGCACACTACAATGCTTTGATCTACCCTGCTCAGGGCAGATCAAAGTGCGCCTGCTCAGGACCTAAATGGCGGCGAGTGTGGATGACGTCGGATGCGTCATGCACCGCGGCTTCAGAAAGAGGAGGACAAAGATGGCCGAAAGAGGCGGCGCCGGCACCGGACAACGGAGACGCCTCCGTGACCCAATTCCACCGCAACGGGACCGTTAGGTAAGTATTATAAAGTGGTTTTTATGTAGTCACAGCGGCCTGGGCTCATATATACAGCATGTTACAATACTGTATATAAGAGCCCTGTGGTGGTGGTTGCAGCTTATAGCCAAAAAAAGTGATGACAGGTTCCCTTTAATAAGAATGAATTCTTTCTAAATGTGGCGCCGCTGAGGCTCTGGTAACCATAGGGTTTTGCTCCTCAGTTAAGGTGCGGTATCTATCTCAGGTAAAGGGGGATTAATCACCGGTATACCACATTCACAGTCTACATACAGCTTAGGAGCCTTCACACAGGGTGGGATGGCTCAGGATAGGCACGGGGTGGTCATGACGATCATGGGACTTCCCTGGTCACTGAAGTCAGCCACATGGGGGGCGGGTTCTACTGGGGGTACAAATAGGTGCAACACACACATCAAGAGCAGATCCGTCTGAACCATAGTTCTGACAAGACATCACTGGAACGCTTAAACTTTACTAGGCCCGTGGCTTGGAGCGGGAGCTCAGTCAGGGTACCTAACTGTGGAGGGGGACATCCTAGGAATAGGACACTCTCTCCTGCTTTCTTAAAACACCGGTTGTGGCCCTTTTACTTGCCTGGGATTGACCGGAGCCCACGACGACAGGGACCATCACCTGGGTGCAGCTTGAAATCTGTGAGTAAAAGAATCTTGCCGAATCAGAATCTGATTAGCGAAGCCGTCGCCCGTGCTCCGGCGCTCCCAAGGGACCGCCAACCTCCCGTTATCAACCTGGGGCCCGCTCCGTCTGTGGGGAGCGACACTATGCCGGCTGCCATAACACCTGCCCTGGTGAGAAATTCTTCAGCAGCGGCTACTTCCTGACCGCATACACAGGCGTCACAACAAAGTTTCCCAATTACAACGCTTCCCCTTCATTTAATGTACGACTCGGGGCAACGGAACCGGGCAAGGTCATCCGTGACATCGCCTGACCCGACCCGAAACAGCCCGGCAATGTGTAGGTTAACCACCTGCCCCATGGGGTGCTACACAAACATAAATATAAAACTGTTGTTTGCCAACAATAGGAGAACTGAGTATACATAAAGCACCAGGGCCTGACGGGTTCAATGGGGAATTCTATAAAGTACTAAAGGAGGAAATATCACCGACGCTGACACGTATGTTTAATAAAATGTTAGGGGGTACGGGAATTTCTAGCCACCTTAACACGGCATATATCAAACTTTTACCCAAGGGAGACAAAAATTTGGACAATCCAACGAATTATAGACCAATCTCACTAATCAACCAAGACCTTAAACTAGTGGCCAAATTGATGGCCAATCGATTGGCAGAGGTATTACCAAGGCTAATCTCTCCCGCCCAATCGGGGTTTGTAAAGGGGAGAGCAGCCGTGACAAACGTAAGAAAGGTCATGATAGTAATGGACGCCATCAGACACAGGGATCTACAAGGAGGGGAATTTCTAGCCATGATCACGTTGGATGCTGAAATAGCAGTCCTAGATAACATGGGCTTCAGGGGAGCATTCAGAACATTTATAGGTATACTATATGCAAACCCTCAGGCAAGAGTGGCGACACCCGGATTTTTGTCACGACCCTGTCCTTGTCCTTGGTTACCCGATATTTACCTTTGATACCAGACTCAGCTGCTCTCACTGTCAGTGCCGGCTCCTGCTCTGTACACATGTAGCTGCAGGACACATCGGGTTAATTAACCCGATGTGTGCTGTAGCTAGGAGAGCAAGGAGCCAGCGCTAAGCAGTGTGCGCTGCTCCCTGCTCTGTGCACATTAGCTGCAGCACACATCAGGTAATTAACCCGATGTGTGCTGTAACTAGGAGAGCAAGGAGCCAGCGCTCAGTGTGCGCTGCTCCCTGCTCTCTGCACGTGTGGCTGGACACTGGTTGCTGGTGAGCTCACCAGCAACTCGTGTAGCGACGCTCCAGCGATCCCTGCCAGGTCAGGTTGCTGGTGGGATCGCTGGAGCGTCGCAGTGTGATAGCTCACCAGCAACCTCCTAGCAACTTACCAGCGATCCCTATCGTTGTTGGGATCGCTGGTAAGTTGCTTAGTGTGACTGGACCTTTACATAAAAATGGAAAGTCAGTACTGTAGACCATGGGACTTGGAGGCAATATTACACACGTCATTAGCCAATATTCCGAGGAAAATTAAGCACTCCCTGGTATGTAGAGATACGATAATGGCGTGGAAAGCAGTGAGGAAAATGTTTAACCTGTCCTGGCGAATCTCCAAATACCTAAATATATGGAATTTTCCGGAATTCCCAGCGGGGAGGGAAAACAAATTATTTCTAGAATGGAGAAATAAGGGGATCGGTGGGGTGAAAGATCTGCTCCATGAAACGGAACATAGGTGGTTGACCCTTGAGGAGTTGGTGAACAGGTACGGGCTTTCTCCATTCCAAATCATACAGTACAAACAGGTGGAAAAGGGAATAATGGGACTATTGAGGGATGTTAGAAAAGAACAGGTAATGAATGAAATGGACCAATTTATAATGAAGGACAAACAGGAGATTACTATCTCCTCCCTGTACAAAGATTTGAGAACAGCACTGGTACCACTGCACTCTGACCAGGTCTGGGGAGCATGGGCACGACAATTGAAGGATACAGAGGCAGGGGAAAAGATACGGCAGGGATGGATGAGGATGAAGAAGGAGGTGATTAATGAGGGCTGGAGGGACACACAGTTTAGATTAATGCATAGAGCAATTTATGGTTTTAACATCCCTACCAAGCAGACGATGAATAAAATAGAACATTGCCCCAAATGTAAACAGCCGAAAACGGACTTATACCACGGGATTTGGCAGTGCCCAGAAAGTCAGAAATTTTGGGGAAAAATTAAGACACTTACAGAAAAAATATGGGAAATGGAACTAGACCCATTGTTATGGATTTTCCATCACAGGACTAAAGAAAAGGAAGAGGGAGGAGATACACGGGGGACCACGATTCCAAGACTCTTTCATAATATTGCTATGATAGGGGAAAAGGCCCTACTACGCAGATGGCTAGAGGAATCTGTTCCATCAGAGGAAGAGGTGGTCAATCAGATTAAAAAGCTGCTCAATATTGAACAGTTGGAAGCCGAAAGAAATAAGGACGAACTAACGGGAAACTTTTTTAAAAAATGGAAGGGTGGGTAAACCGGTAAGGTGAATTTACTCTTGTTCAAATGTTAGACATATTGTAATGATTCTGAAAACTGAAATAAAAATTTGTGTTTAAAAAAAACCAAACTGTTGTTTGCTTCAGGCATTGGTGATTTCAACACTTTTAGTTGTGGCACAGTAGTGGCCGCCCGAGGGGTAGTAGATGTTAAGAAGGGGAGAGTGCCCGTAAGGGTGTTAAACTGTGGGGAGGAGGAGGTCAGGCTTCCCCGGTACGCTACCCTTGCCAAGCTGCTTACCGTAGACCCCCACACCATCCAGGAGGCCGTTCCCCCGACCTCACCGCCTTCTGCCAGTCACTACACATCCCCTGAGCAGTTAGATGAGTGGTGTCAAAAGTTACATGTAGGCACTGATGTTACCCCCACACATCACAAAGAAGGGGTATACCGGGTGGTACAGGAGTACGAGCAGGTTTTCAGCAAACATTCACTAGATTTTGGGTGGATTAAAGAAGTCCAACACCACATCCCCACCGGCGAGCATCCCCCCATTAAAGAGACATACAGACCAATCCCACCCGCACACTACCAATGCGCCAAAGACATGTTGAGGAACATGAAGGAGGCGGGGGTTATTCAGGATAGCTGCAGTCCCTGGGCCGCTCCACTGGTGCTGGTAAAGAAAAAGGATGGCACTATGAGGATGTGTGTGGATTACCGGAAGATTAACCAGATAACTCATAAAGATGTCTATCCTCTGCCCCGTATTGAAGAGTCACTGGCCGCATTGAGAACCGCTAACTACTTCTCCACCCTGGACCTCACCAGTGGGTACTGGCAGGTGGCCGTGGCGCCCGAGGACCGCGAGAAGACTGCCTTCACTACACCCATGGGACTCTGAATTCAACAGCATGCCGTTCGGGCTGTGCAACGCCCCTGGAACCTTCCAACGGCTGATGGAATGCTGTCTGGAACATCTGAATTTTGAGACCGTCTTGCTGTACCTGGACGATGTAATTGTATACTCACAGACGTATGAAGCCCACCTGGAGCACCTAGCTGAGGTGTTCGCGTCCCTTGCCAAGTACGGGATGAAATTGAAACCCTCCAAGTGCCATCTATTGAAGCCCAGGGTGCAGTACCTCGGACATGTGGTAGGCGCGAAAGGCGTCGCCCCAGATCCCGAAAAGATCACTGCCATTCAGGACTGGCCGAGGCCGACCACGTTGAGAGAGGTGAGACAGTTCCTGGGTCTGGTGGGCTACTATCGCCGCTTCATTAAGGGGTACACGAAGATGGCCGCCCCCATGCAAGACCTCCTCGTGGGACAGACCAAGGGTGGCAGGTCCCCTGGAACTCCGTTGGCGTGGGAAGAAAAGCATGAAGAGTCCTTCCGTCAGCTGAAGACGGCCTTGACCGGGGAAGAAATCCTGGCGTACCCCGACTACAGTCTCCCGTTCATCCTCTACACCGATGCCAGTAATGTAGGTTTGGGAGCAGTCTTATCCCAGGTCCAGGACGGAAGGGAGAAGGTGAAAGCTTATGCTAGCCAGAAACTCCGACCTACAGAAAGGAACCCTGAGAACTACAGCTCTTTCAAGCTTGAGCTCTTAGCACTGATGTGGGCCATCACCGAGCAATTCCGCCATTACCTAGCGGCAGCCAAGTTCACTGCTTATACGGACAATAACCCGCTAACCCATCTGGACACAGCTAAGCTGGGTGCATTGGAGCAGCGGTGGGTGGCCAGGTTGGCTAACTATGACTTCACCATCAAGTACCGAGCCGGCCGTAAAAATGCTAACGCAGACGCACTCTCCCGGATGCCCCACCTGTTGGGAGAGGGGCCGGACGATGATGACCTCGAAGAAATAGAGTTGCCTGCATTCCACCGGCCACCAGCCGAGAAGTTGCATGTCCAGCAACAACAAGTGAACTTAGATCCGCTGCCCAGCCAAGGGTGGCAAAAAGCCCAGGACCAGGCACCTGCTGTCCGCTTGGTCAAGACCCTGGTGGACCAAGGCTCTGCCGGAATAGACCCTGTGCCCCCGCCGAGGCCCAACGACTGTGTAGGGAACGAGCCCGGCTGTACCTGCACCAGGGGAAGCTGTATCTGGAATTGATCAACCCAAAGACCCATGAGAAGGTTCGCCAGCTGGTGGTTCCCCAGCCTAACGTGCCCACTGTTCGGCAAGCATACCATGACGGTGCCGGGCACTTTGGGTGGAAGAAGCTGGAGATGCTGTTGAGGGAACGGTTCTATTGGAGTGGGATGCGGGAGTCAGTAGAGGCCTGGTGCCGGGAGTGTGGTCCCTGCACGCTGAGGAGAAGGGATGAAGCTAGCCAGAAGGCCCCCCTACGCCCATTACCCATCAACCGCTGGAGCTGGTCGCCCTCGACCACGTGAAGCTCACCCCTAGCCGAAGTGGGTACACCTACGCTGACCATTGTAGACCACTATTCGAGGTTCATGGTGGTTGTCCCAGTTAAAGATCTGACCGGGCGTACTGCAGCCAGAGCCTTCCAGGCCTACTTTTGTCGACCACATGGGTACCCGGAGAGGGTGCTGACCGACCAGGGTCCAGCTTTCGAAGCAGAAGTGTTTCAGGAATTCTGCCAGTTATACGGCTGTAAAAAGATCCGGACCACCCCGTACCACGCCCAGACCAACGGCATGTGTGAAAAGATGAACCATCTGGTCTTGGACCTCCTTAAGACCCTGCCGTTGGAAGAGCGGAACTTATGGCCGGAAAAGCTGCCCGATCTAGTAGACACGTACAATAATATAGAAAAAACAAAAAGCCAGCACCAAATGTGCACTACAGCACTAAACATTCCAAACTGTACTTATTATAAAAATTTTTTTGAGATTTTTGGCAAAAAATTGCAATTTCTTGAGCTGCTTCGCCACGTCACGGCAAATCTCATTTGAAGCAGTCCTACACTAAAATATTTTTATAAAATGTGCCATACGGCCTCACATATGAATAGTAGAACTGCTCTTAGCAGCACTCACCTGGTCTATTTCAATCCCGTACCCATGACTGAGTCATGGCTGTGGGCGGGACAGGTCCAAGCAAATGCTGCATGAAGTAAATAGCCTGTGGACAAAGCCTGATGACTTAATGTGAACAGTCACCAACCGCCAAAATCCAGACAGATGGAATACATCCCAAATTGGGGTGCATAGCAAGGTGGAGGTCAACCACCGACCAATTCAATGAAGAAAAAACAAAAAGCCAGCACCAAATGTGCACTACAGCACTAAACATTCCAAACTGTACTTATTATAAAAAAAATTTTGAGATTTTTGGCAAAAAATTGCAATTTCTTGAGCTGCTTCGCCACGTCACGGCAAATCTCATTTGAAGCAGTCCTACACTAAAATATTTTTATAAAATGTGCCATACGGCCTCACATATGAATAGTAGAACTGCTCTTAGCAGCACTCACCTGGTCTATTTCAATCCCGTACCCATGACTGAGTCATGGCTGTGGGCGGGACAGGTCCAAGCAAATGCTGCATGAAGTAAATAGCCTGTGGACAAAGCCTGATGACTTAATGTCAACAGTCACCAACCGCCAAAATCCAGACAGATGGAATACATCCCAAATTGGGGTGCATAGCAAGGTGGAGGTCAACCACCGACCAATTCAATGAAGAAAAAACAAAAAGCCAGCACCAAATGTGCACTACAGCACTAAACATTCCAAACTGTACTTATTATAAAAAAATTTTTGAGATTTTTGGCAAAAAATTGCAATTTCTTGAGCTGCTTCGCCACGTCACGGCAAATCTCATTTGAAGCAGTCCTACACTAAAATATTTTTATAAAATGTGCCATACGGCCTCACATATGAATAGTAGAACTGCTCTTAGCAGCACTCACCTGGTCTATTTCAATCCCGTACCCATGACTGAATCATGGCTGTGGGCGGGACAGGTCCAAGCAAATGCTGCATGAAGTAAATAGCCTGTGGACAAAGCCTGATGACTTAATGTGAACAGTCACCAACCGCCAAAATCCAGACAGATGGAATACATCCCAAATTGGGGTGCATAGCAAGGTGGAGGTCAACCACCGACCAATTAAAAAAAAAAAAAAAATTTTTTTATAATAAGTACAGTTTGGAATGTTTAGTGCTGTAGTGCACATTTGGTGCTAGCTTTTTGTTTTTTCTTCATTGAATTGGTCGGTGGTTGACCTCCACCTTGCTATGCACCCCAATTTGGGATGTATTCCATCTGTCTGGATTTTGGCGGTTGGTGACTGTTCACATTAAGTCATCAGGCTTTGTCCACAGGCTATTTACTTCATGCAGCATTTGCTTGGACCTGTCCCGCCCACAGCCATGACTCAGTCATGGGTACGGGATTGAAATAGACCAGGTGAGTGCTGCTAAGAGCAGTTCTACTATTCATATGTGAGGCCGTATGGCACATTTTATAAAAATATTTTAGTGTAGGACTGCTTCAAATGAGATTTGCCGTGACGTGGCGAAGCAGCTCAAGAAATTGCAATTTTTTGCCAAAAATCTCAAAAAAATTTTTATAATAAGTACAGTTTGGAATGTTTAGTGCTGTAGTGCACATTTGGTGCTGGCTTTTTGTTTTTTCTTCATTACGTACAATAATATTCCTAGAAGCTCCACCAAGTGTACGCCCGCGTACCTAATGAGAGCCCGACCAGGCCGGTTGCCGGTGGACCTAGAAATGGATCTGGAGGCTCCAGAGGCCCTTCCTTCCACTGCTGACTGGGACGCCCGGCGGAGGGCGCAGTACCGACAAGTCCAAGAATACGTAGAAAAGAACTTGTGCCGAAGTCGGGGACAGCAAGAACAGTGCTTCAACAGGAAGGCCCCTGCGGGGCCCTTTCAGCCTGGGGATGTAGTACTGAAGCGAAAGAGAAGAACCCAAAGGCTGGATGACCAATGGGAGAAGACCCCGTATTTTATACAACCCACTGAATGGGAGAACGGGAAGGCCTACCAGATCAGTCGTGACCAGGGGAAGTCTTCGGCCATGGTTTCCAGGGACCACCTGAAGAGGTGCCCACCACCGTTGAGGGTGGCAACTGAAGTTCCAGCCCCCAGACCGGCTGGGGAGAAAGAAAAAGAGGTAATCCACACCATGATGGGCGATTTCCTGGCAGATTGGCCTACGCAGAACGACGCAGTGATTCTTCCCGTGCTACTGTTCCCACAACCTGTGGAGGAAAAAGAAATGGAAGTAGCCGCCAATGAACCAGTGCCCAGGGATGCATCTGTACCCAGCTCCCCTGTGTCTCCGCCTGCCCCACACGATAGACGGGAAGAGGAACCAGTTGTTTCCTCCGCCCCACTGCCTGTCCCCACTAACAGTGGGCCCCGAAGGTCCACACGCCCCAACCTAGGCCGACCCCCGCTTAGGTACAGGGAAACTACCATTTAGGGGTGTTATATGTTGAATGTGTAAATGAGTAAATGAATGACTGTGAATCAACCGAGTGAATCATCTGATTATCCGTCCGAAGAGAACCGTCCCCGTTGGGACTGGAGTTGTTGTCCCCTGATTAACCGTTGATTACCCCCCACCGTGCATAAGAAACTGGTTATGGACATGCTTGAGAACTTGCAGGGCACCCACGAACTTGTGGGATTGTAAATATGTGGGGGCATGTTTCCGTTGCCGCCTCCAGAGAGGCTGATTTTGAGGATGGGCCTGGAGGAAAGTGATGGCCCAGGCCCGCCACTACCGCAACCAGTGGCGATCCTCCGGGGGTCAGGGGTCCCCCATTGACGTGGGGTCCCCTGAAGTGACAGTCGGGTGCGAGACACCGTACCCGTTCCCGCTCGGGCAGCCTGAATCTGGACTGGGGTCAAGGGGTGCTGCCCATTTTCTTAGGGGCAGCATCAGGTCCAGGTTGCTTGGGTGGGAGAGTGGAAGCCGTCCGTTATTATTAAAAATGTAAATATATGTGTTTTTGCAACGTTCAAGATGACCTGAAGTATGCTTAATGTTTACCGTTACATGTTATTTATTATTTTTACAGTTAAAAAGAAAAATAAAACCGGTGATGGACGGGCAGCCCGCGGACGGTCTGCATTTAACCAAGGGGGAATGTGGCGCCCTGGACTAGCCAGGTCGTCACAGGTACTACAACATACACCCCCACCCTGAGACAGGCACATCAGCCAGACACAAAATCCTTGTTGCCTCCCTCCAGAGGCTGATGTCCACACCAGGTGGGGTGGAGCCAGGCGGTTGGCCCCACCCACTGAGGAGTTCATAGTCCTGGAGGCGGGAAAGGTGTCAGTCAGTTAGGGAAGTACAAGAGAGAGGAGTGGAGTAGTAGTAAAGGCGCGAACTGACCGTGTCCGGGTGTGTGGCCCGGGCACCAAGAGCAAGGTTGGCAGACGGTGGTGGCAGTCTGCAGGAGAGGCAGATCAACGCGGAACCGTAGGACCGGGGACAGGCGGTGGCCCGCCGGTACCGAACCGGGGAGCGAAGTGAAGCCAGCACACACAGGCAGGGCCTATCGACCCCGACCAGGCTTGGAGTCGCCATTAGAGGTCAAATCCGTCAGTGACCGGAACCCCAGGGGTTTCCTAACAGCCAAGACCCGATTGAAGGCAACCGTCCGACCAACAGAAGGAAATACAGCTGCCGCCACAGCTAGAGTTCCAAGGGCCAGAGCCTGCGGGCAAAAGGGCTCCTCCGGCACATATACACGCTGGGGAGCGGGTTACCGGTGGGAATCCATCGGGACCGAACATACGCAAAGGTGCAGGGAAAGGCAGCCACCACTAACCGTCCAGGAGAAGCCACAGCAGCCGGCTGCGGGACCCGTCCATCCAGCCGTTTGGTTTACCAGAGACTTTGCGTACATTTGTGGCTGAGTGAGTACTACCGTGCCGTCCGGCACCACGCTGTGCAGTCCAAGCAACCCAGCACCTTCCCGACCCTGCCTCCCCGTCATCTCCCCGCGCCCCGGGACCACCAACCCCTACCCACGGAGGGGGAAAACAACATCCCAGCTGCTCCCCGCCATCGCTCCCGGGATCCCCGTCACCAGCAGCGGTGGTGCCCAACCTCACCACAACCCGTGGGTGGCGTTACGGACCAAATCCCCAAACCAAACTACCCCCTTTCACTCACGGGCGAGGAGCGCCGCTCGAGCCCCCGAGTCTAGCCCACCGCTCGAGCCACCGAGCAGCCACCGCAGCAGCGCCAGACCCGAGCGTTAGCGATGGCAGCGCAGCGGCGTCCTTCCCCGCCCACGACACTCCCATATAGTTTTGGGCTGATTCCTGATCGATCTTTCTCAGAATCATCCTTACCTCATGAGGCGAGATCTTTCATTGAGCCCCAGACAGAGTATGACTGACAGTCAACTTGTGTTTCTTCCATTTTCTAACAATTGCACCAACAGTTGTTACCTTCTCACCAAGCTGCTTGCCTATTGTCTTGCAGCCCATCCTAGCCTTGTGCAGGTCTACAACTTTCTCCCTATTGTCCTTAGACAGCTCTTTGGTCTTGGTCTTGGTCATGGTGGAGAGATTGCAGTTTGATTGATTATGTGGACAGGTGTCTTTTACATAGGTAACGAGTTCAAACAGGTGCCATTAATAAAAAGTAGTGAGTGCAGAGTAGAAAGGCTTCTAAAAGAAAAAATAGGCCTGTGAGAGTCAGAATTCTTCCTGGTTGGCAGATGATCAAATACTTATTTCAAGCAATAAAATGCAAATGAATTATTTAAAAATCATACAATGTGATTTTCTTTATTCTTGGGGCAAGTCTGTCTTCCACAGTAGAAGTATTTCCATACTTTTGCTTTATGTATGTTTACAATTAAATACTACAGATGAAAACAATTTCTATGAACGGAAGATTCATTTCCAAGCTTTAAATTGGATAGATTGTGGTGTATCCCCCCATATTGTTTGCTCCTAATCTGCTTTATGAGGAACTGCAATCTCTGGCTGCCAAGTCTTACATATTTATGTCTTTGTGACAAGTCTTTTGCATTCGTTCTATTAAGACAATAGGGTAGGATGAAGCAACCTATTCCTGCTGACAGATATGGGCATCAAGATGAATTTTAGCAGCATAAATAAATAATTGCTTTATGTCATTTACGTTCACTTGTACTTGGGTTGTTTTATTACACTGCAAAACTATCATTAGAGGTTTCCGTCAGATATATTCTATACATAGAGAGTAATGTGTAACGTAAACCACAGACTTAGACATGCGACACAGAATAGGCATGCAGTGGAATCTATTGCCCATAGACTTTTAAATTAAAAGGAGACCTTACATGCTATGAAATATATACACACACACACACATATATATTACACACACATATAGATATATATATTCACATATATATATATATATTCACATAGATATTATATAGCGCATACACGTATGGAGCTTTTTTCAGCATATACACAACATGTAGGGCTAAAAATCTTATCCAAAGCCTTTAGGGGGCTTTACACGCTGCGACATCGCTAATGCGGAGTCGTTGAGGTCACGGAATTTGTGACGCACATCTGGCCGCATTAGCGATGTTGCTGCGTGTGACACCGTTGAGCGATTTTGCATTGTTGCAAAAACGTGCAAAATCGCTCATCGGTGACATGGGGGTCCATTCTCGATTATCGTTACTGCAGCAGTAACGATGTAGTTCGTCGCTCCTGCGGCAGCACACATCGGTATGTGTGATGCTGCAGGAACAAGGAAGCTCTCCTTACCTGCCTCCCGGCGGCCGCTATGCGGAAGGAAGGAGGTGGGCGGGATGTTACGTCCCGCTCATCTCCACCCCTCCGCTGCTATTGGGCGGCCGCTCCGTGACGTCGCTGTGACGCCGCACGGACGCCGCACGGACCGCCCCCTTAGAAAGGAGGCAGTTCGCCGGTCACAGCGATGTCGCCGGGCAGGTAAGTATGTGTGACAGGTCTGGGCGATGTTGTGCGGCACGGGCAGCGATTTGCCCGTGTCGCGCAACAGATGGGGGCGGGTACCCACACTAGCGATATCGGGACCGATATCGCAGTGTGTAAAGTAGCCTTTACTCATGTAAACATATTTTTCTCTTATGTTAATAAAGTCACAGTACCTACTGTAGTTTTATGCAAAAATGACAGAATATGAGAAAAAGGCAAAAGTAATATAGCCCAATTCGATCTCAGGTTGTAATATCAAGGTAATGGGGTTATAGGTGGTTAAATGTTATATGCATAAAACACACAACATCGGGAGCGGTTTGGTTAAAAATAAGGGAAAAATGACCCAACACCCTATCATATGGAAGCTTTCCACTCACTGCAGAAGAATCCAGAGACAGGAATCATTGTGTATGCTTTGGCAAGTATTCTATGGACATACTGAGTAACACAGCACTGTTCAATGGCCCATTCACTGGATCAACTATACATCTAGTAACTTAGTTTTTTCTTCATTATAGAAATAACTAAACAGTCATAGATGTAGCGCCCCTGAAGCCATCAGGGTGCTACAAGGTTCTGCATCCCCACAAGGATGCAGGGCCTACCCCCTAGGGTCCCGGAAGACCAGTGCCGGTAACAACAAAAACCCAGGTAATCCCAGTTTTCCCCAACAATCCCCCATACAATGGTACATAGCTATGGTCGGACCAATGGATGGCCACCTGAGGTGGAATCAATCCAGTCCACTAGCTGACCAGGTGGGAGGGGCAGACTGTGGAGAGTAGTCGGAGTAGTAGGAGAGGAATAAAGGTGGACGTGAGGAGACGTTCTGACTCGGGTCAACGGTAACCTGGTACCCAGGAAGAGAGTAGTTGCCGGTGGACGGTGGAGTACGGTGGAGTACTGTACCCCGACGGGGTAGAGGACCCTAGGATAGGAAAGAGCTCCAAGCCGACCTGTTAACACCTGCACAGCGAGGGGACCATCAAGGACTTTTCTGACCCTAAAAATCCAAAGACTCAGTAGCAAAGGGAGAACCGGGGACAGGACCAGAGACTCCATTCCCATAGGGTTCACGCTACCGTCAGGCGGACAGAAGTGGACAAACCAGCGGACGGGGACCCCCAGTTGCTCTATGCCACGGGGACCCATTTACCAGGGACAGGTGCAGGGGAAGAAGGTATCGAAGTACTAAACTGGCACTGGGACGAAGGGGACCTGGAGGTGAAACCAGCCGGCCTCAGGTAACCAGTTACCACCTACCAGCAGTGAGTAAAAACCAGTTGCACTAAACCTGTGTGGACTACCTTCTTCTGATGCCCACCGTCACATCACTCATCCTCTGGGGCCCGTCCCTGCTTGTGGAGGGTCTACCATCTAGCCTGCAATTAACACCAGCCCCAGTAGTGACATTCTGCAGCGGCGGCTCCATACCTATAGCTGCAACACCGCAAGTGGTGTCACGTATGAACACTAATCTAATCCACTGTAAATACACCATTACAAAAAGGGTACAGGGCACGGAACTGGGCAACGGCCACCACAGTGACATTCCCAAAACACATACTGCCTGGAACCGAGTACCCCATATCCCTGGGCGGGACAATAGACATAATAGAAAAAGGTACAACACAATAGTAAATTAGCCCAAAGCACGGTAACAGGTTTCTGTATTATTATGATGCAGTCTTGAGCAAAGTTACTTTGTATTGTTTGCTAAACCATTATGCATGGTTATTTCCTTAAGAACTATAGTTTTTATGCCTGCATTATACGAGCAGTCGAGTCCATTGCTTTTGTAACTGAGTTCAACAGCATCATCTGGTGTCCATATACATCCAGTGCATTGTAAACCAAGTCAGAAATGCAGCAGGACATTAAAGAACGAAGAGAAAGATCTAGGTACTCTCACATTTTCACATTCACAGCCATAGTCAGAATATCACAGAGAGATATGGACAGAGAATATAAAAATGTTCAAATAAGCAAAGTAAAAATCACAGTAGTAACATTGCATGGTAAAACAAAAAATAGAAAATCATCTCATTCAACATTGATCAATCAAGCCTCAGATCAGGCTCAAATGGGTAGAAGCAATTTTTCGTATCAGTAATTACAATATTAGGACAACCTGACAAGGATATCCATACCTCCAAACAGGCTCTAGCATGAATTTGGGAAGCTGTATCAAGAGGTCAGGTGTTTGTCTCAACTTCAACTGTATTTGTGTTCTGGTGACAAAGATACAACTGAAAACACGAGTGGAGCAGGGAAGCTTCAGATCCCTAAAGAGAATCTATAAGCACAGAATAACTGTTCAAACCAAATACAGGCTCTCGGTGCATCAAGGCAGAGCCAAATATTTAAGTCCACCTGTCCTCTTGCTTGTTTTCCATCTAACTCTGACCTTATGAGGTCACCGCAGGTCACAGCATGTGGGTCACACAGTAGCATGTGACCCACTGTGGGCATTGACGAGCGCTGACGGTCATGACTCAGTTCACTGCCTGCTACAGTTCTCGCACACAGTATTGCACAAAGTCGCTGTGATGTGAAGGAAATCATGAGTTCATCGCAGTTCATTGCTACTGACTCTTCAGATACTTGCGAGAACGTGAGTACTATGGCCAGCAGTGAACTGAGTTGAAGTCATGATGTCACCATTCGTCACTGCCTGCAGGTCACAGCCACAGTTCTTATGTCCCAGCCAATGGTGAACATTCTGCTCTTCATTGGCTGGAGTATTAAGTCGTGGGACCTCACTATGGATTACGACAGACCTTTTTTTTTTCCTGAAATTTTAAATAAGTTGGTGAACAAAGGCTGTATTTATTAGGGTATTTGTTCAAATAAAATGTTATTTTCCATTTCCAACTTCTGGATTAGTAATGGGGGTGCCTGATAAACGTGTACCCATTACTAATGCCAGGGCTAGATGCCAGCTGGCATTTCACAGCTGGCATCAACCCCATATATTGCCCCGTTTGTCACCACACCAGGGCAAAGGTAAGAGCCGAGTACAGTGCCAGATTTGGTGCATCTAATACATGCACCACTTCTGGGGTGACTGCAAGTTGCTATTTTTAGGATGGGAAGGGTCAAATAACCATTGCCATTCCCACCTTAATAATATGAGCCCCAATTAGCTGCTGTTGCTCTGCTGGTCTTGAAAGAATGGAGGGGACTGTATGACATTTTTTAAAATTATTTTTTCAAATAATTAAAAAATCAGCTTGGGATCTCCTCTATTTTCAGAACCAGCCAAGGGCCAGCTGAGGGTTGCAGCCCATAGATGCTGCTGTACCTATGCTGGTTATGAAAATTAGGGGGACCCCCATGTCATTTTTCTTTTAAATTATTTATTATTTCTGCTAAATAGCTGTACAAGTTATCTATCAATCATTTGTCTGGCTTTGCACACTTAAAAAAAAATCATGCTTTTTTTTTTTCCGGTACCGCTCACACAGATGTCACACGGACTTCACACAGATGGCCATATGGATGGCCAAAACGGACCGTGCAACACGTGCGTTCTGTTACACAGATGTGTGAAGGGGGCCTACGGCTCATTGCTGGCCCGATATCAGCAAGTGTAAATGCGGCATTAGGATATATATTGTGTGTTCCGCAACCAATAGATTCCTTTATGTAGCTTTCTGTTGAAGCTGCAAATATTGTTGCTCCCCGGAAGTAAGCACTGTTGCCTTGCAGTACTAGGGTCCTAGAATTTACATGAGACATTTGCACATAATTTCTACGTGCTTGTGTGACGCCCTGGACTAGTCAGGTCGTCCCAGCTAGTCACACACACAAACACACACACCCCATCCCCGAGTAGGTGACAGCAGCCAACCAAGAAACCCTTGTCACCACCCTCCAGGTTTGATGTCCACACCAGGGGGGGCCGAGCCAGGCAGTTGGCTCCACCCCCAGAAGAGTTCACAGGCCTGGAGGCGGGAAAGACACAAGTTCAGACAGAAGTTCTAGAACAGTGTGAGGAGTAGCCTTGACAGTGAAGGAGTGAGGACGAGTTCAAGGGCAGACCTGTGACCAGGCCTGCCAACAGACTACTTCAGTGGCTGGGTTGGAGCCCAGTCACCTTTGGCAAGGAGGCATACGGTGGTGGCAGCCTGCAGGAGCTGGGATTACAGCCGGTTGAACCGTAGGGACCGGGGTCAGGCGGTGGCCCGCCGGTACCGAACCGGGGAACAGATTGGAAACCGGAGCACCAGGAGGGGTACTCACACCCAGTACAAAGCCCTGAACTGACAGGGCCGAGTCAAATCAACTGATTGAGGACTGGACTTTAGGACCTATCCCACATAAGACCTGTTAGAAGACAACAGCCCAACCATACAGGGTAAAGCCATTGCCAAGGCATAGAGACCCAAAGGGCCAGCGTTTGCGGGCAGACGGGCTCCTACGGCATATACCAGTCGGGGAGCGGACTACCGTTGCTTAGGCATAGGAGTCAAACATTCATACAAGGAGGTGCAGGAGAAAAGCGGAAACCACCAACCTTTTCTGGGAGAAGCTGCAGCCGGCGGCGGGCCCCGTTCATCACCCCGTTTTGGTTTACCAGAGACTCCAGTGTATTGTGTCATAGTGAGTACACCAGTGCCTTCGGGCCGCGTACCGCGCCGCACCGCATCAGCACCCAGCACGCACCCGCTCCCACGCCTCAGCAGCTCCCCTACCCACGGAGGGGTCAACACCAAGCTGCACAACACAGTCCTTGGGAGGCCTAGTTAACGGCAGCGGTGGTGTACATCTATTCACCACAACCCGTGGGTGGCGTCACGAACTTACATCCCAAACCAAACCACGGTGGCCCCGGCCGTGGAACTCCCCAGTCAATTCCCTGCGTGTAGCGCCAACTCCCTTGCAGAGCGACGTGACCCCCGGGTCCGTGAGAGGCTCGAGCCACCACCCACCATACGAGCACGGATCCGAGCGGCTCGGCGGTCGCAGCCGGGCCCGCGGGGCGGTACACTTGTGTACATTTTCTGGTATATAACATTCTATTAACTTAATGATCTTCCTATTAGGGCTTTTTCACACGCCGTATTTTTTGCTGTTTTTTGTTCATCCAGAAATAATTCAGTGTTTTACAGTTGCGTCAAATTAACTAGAATTTATAAAGTGTCATTCACAACTGACAATTTTGTACCTGTCTGGCTGGAAGGCAGGAGTTATGTCACAAGCTCCCAATACAACATTGAGAGCCAGAATGAGGCCAGAACAATGCTCCCATAGAGATGCATTGAAGAGTAACTTTCGGTGAGCTCCATGAAACCATAGAGCAGCCAGCAGTCCACAAACTGGCAAAGACGGATGGTAGCGATGGTGAAACAGCTGAATAAACCGGAGGGGGAGTATAAGAATAGGGGCAGGAGACAGTTTTTATTTCACCACTGGAGTGGTGCTTTAATCTATGTAGTTGCACTTTAAAGTGGGTTTTTTGGGCTAAACATACATTTCTGAAATGCGTCAATCCAGCTCCAGATTGCCACTGAGAAGCTAGTAGATGTTTCTGCCAGTATGCAAAGCACATATTAATGTCACGTAATGGCTGCTCAAGCAGGCAGCAGAGCGGAGTCTGGACAGTGTGATACTGTAATGTGCAAATATTCTTTTCACCTCCCATCTCATCTCTTCATCAAAATCGCATACAAGATTTCTCCCGTGCCTCCCCCATACTCTGGAACGTTCTACCCCAACATATCAGACTCTCACCTACCGTGGATACCATCAAAAGGAATCTAAAGACACCTCTTCCAACAAGACTACAACCTGCAATAACCCTCAGTACACTATACTGCTGGACCACCAGCTCTACCCTCAGCCATCCTCTGTAGAGTGTGAGTCCTCACGGGCAGGATCCTCTCTCCTCCTGTACCTTGTATTATTTATGATTATTGTACTTGTCCCTATTATGTGTACCCTTTTTCATATGTATAGCACCATGAAATAAATGGTGCTATAATAATAAATAATTTGATAGGTAAAAGAATGTTTTTAAATTTCATATTTTACATCTTTGATAGAGCCAGTAATCTTTATACTTTACATGGCTTAACGACACCAGTTATTTTTGAATGTGGGCTTTAAGCTAAAAACCCTGCACTTTTATATGCTTTTCAAAGTGTGCCAATAAATAAATCCACTATTTGAAAGGAAATGTTTTGCTTTTAACCTGACAAATAAAAGACTGAATAGTGTCTTGTGTCTGTGTAAACTAAAATGGGACATTGGAAAATGAAATATTTGAGGAAACAAGACTGTTCCTGTAAGAAGATAAAAAATGGTTTCAACAGATAATTAAAGGGAGAGATCAGAGAGCAGTGGTAACACTTGTAATCTAGACAGATAAAAGCAGCGGTCCTAGAGTAGGCGTATTTATTACAACAAAGAGACACCAAGCAAAACATAGATTGTTCTGCCTTCTGCATTTAAGCTGCATACTGTATTGCTTTGTTTTGCTGTAGATGGTTTCCTTTACTAGTTTGTACTCTAGCTCCCTCTAATGAGCAAACTTTAGAAGCACCAGCCTTGAATTTCATGCTTCCTTTCTCCTCCCCTTGCGGTGCAGTCTGGGTAGGAAGCCTCCATTTCCTGATGACTCACAAACCAAGGACATTCTCTATTTTATCCTCTGGGTGATAGCATCGCTGTTTCACCAATCAAACACTACTGTTCAGTAAATGCACAGACTTCAAGCAACAGTCTACGTATTGAGCTATGTTGGATGAAAGGTTTAGCTGCCTGTCTAACTTCATACGTCCTAGGGCCCGTGTATAGGGAGGACAGAACATGGCTTTTTAAAGATTTTGATTATGTATAGTGACTTTTAAGGGATAAAAAAATACTTTAGATTAAATGTGGCTTATGTGTAACGGAAGAAAAAAAAAATCACTTTTAAATAAAATAAAACCAAAGATAAAAAAAAAATAAAAATCAGCAATTGTTGAAAATCAGGACACTTTTTGATCAATGCTAGCTTTTTTTGCAGTAGTGTTCAACTAAAGCACCACTCCTGCAGTCTTTTCTTTTCCAGTGTTGGAGTGGTGCTTCTAATCCAAGTTCTTTGCCCCTGGTTTTATACCCACCCTCCAGCAGCTACACCTTTTATCGATGCCACTCCGGTCCCACGGCACCATCTTACCACTGCAACTTCTGGCTGGTTGGAAGTCAGAAGTTATGTAACCTGTAGTGATGAGCGACCACTACCATGCTTGAGTGCTTAGTATTTGAGTTGAACCCGTCCGAGATGTTCGTTTCAAGTACTGAGCACCCGAGCATGGTTGTGCTTGCTCATCACGTCACTAGCTCTCAATGAATCTCTATGGAAGCCAGAACTTGCATTAAAGAATGACCGTCCACTCGCTCCATGATACAATGGAGTGGTCCAGCAGTTTGTGACGGACGAGAGAGGCAGTGATAGAAGATGAAGGCGAGTAGAAGAGTAGGGTTAGTGAACTAACATTAGAAGCACCACTCCAGAGGTTAAAAAAAAAAAATAAAAAAAAAAAAAAATAAAAAGAGAATTTTGTTTACTTACCGTAAATTCTTTTTCTTATAGTTCCGTCTTGGGAGACCCAGACCTTGGGTGTTTAGCTTCTGCCTCCGGAGGACACACAAAGTACTACACCTAAAAGTGTAGCTCCTCCCTCTGAGCTTATACACCCCCTGGTGAGCCAGTCACAGCCAGTTTAGTGTAAAAGCTGAAGGAGAATAGCCACCCACAAGTAGAACAGAGCAAGAGCCGGAACAACCGGAGACTCTGTCCACGACAACAGCCGGTGAAAACACGCGGAACAAGGAAATTGCCAACAGGCAACAGGGAGGGTGCTGGGTCTCCCAAGACGAAACTATAAGAAAAAGAATTTACGGTAAGTAAACAAAATTCTCTTTTTCTTTATCGTTCCTTTGGGAGACCCAGACCTTGGGACGTTCCAAAGCAGTCCCTGGGTGGGAAATAAACAGAAAAAACTAAGAAGTAGGCAGAACCTAACTTCACAAATGGGCGACCACCGCCTGAAGAATGCGTCTGCCCAAGCTCACATCTGCCGAAGCATGAGCATGCACTTGGTAGTGCTTCGAGAAGGTATGCAGGCTAGTCCAAGTGGCAGCCTGACAGACTTGTTGAGCCGTAGCCTGGTGCCTAAAAGCCCAAGAGGCACCGACAGCTCTGGTCGAGTGTGCTTTGATCCCCGGCGGGGGAGGCGCCTGCGTACTCTGATAGGCGTCCGAAATGGTCGACCTAATCCAACGGACTAAGGTCGGCTTAGAAGCTGGGAGGCCCTTGCGCCGACCTGTGGTTAGCACAAAAAGAGAGGTGCACCGCCTAAGCGCAGCGGTGCGAGACACATAGATCCGGAGAGCACGCACCAGATCTAGAGTATGTAGAGCTTTTTCAAAGCGATGAACAGGGGCCGGACAGAAGGAAGGTAAGGTAATGTCCTGGTTAAGGTGGAAGGGAGAGACCACCTTAGGAAGAAAGTCCGGAGTCGGACGGAGAACCACCTTGTCTTGATGAAAGACTAAAAAAGGTGACTCCAAGGAGAGTGCAGCCAAATCAGAGACTCTCCTGAGAGAAGTTATGGCAACCAGAAAGGCCACTTTCTGTGAAAGATGAGACAAAGAAACCTCCCTAAGAGGCTCAAAGGGGGGTTTCTGCAAGAAGACCGTGAGAACCAAGTTAAGGTCCCAGGGGTCCAAGGGCCGCCGGTAAGGCGGAATGATGTGAGACGCGCCCTGCATGAAGGTGCGGACCTGAGCCAGCCGAGCGAGACGCCGCTGGAACAGAACTGACAGAGCCGAAACTTGTCCCTTGAGAGAGTTGAGGGACAGTCCTAGCTGCAGACCGGACTGTAGAAAAGACAGAAGAGTCGGCAAGGAGAATGGCCAAGGAGGGGCGACACCAGGACAGGAACATTTTCCAAGTCCTGTGATAGATCTTAGCGGAGGAAGACTTGCGGGCCCGAGTCATAGTGGAGATGACTTCAGGGGGAATACCAGAAGCCGTCAAAAGCCAGGACTCAAGAGCCACGTCGTCAATTTGAGGGCCGCAGAATTCGGGCGGAAAAACGGACCTTGCAAGAGTAGGTCTGGACGGTTCGGGAGATGCCACGGCATCTCTACGGACAGTTGGAGCAGGTCCGGATACCAAGCTCGCCTGGGCCAGTCCGGTGCAATGAGGATGACTCGACGACCCTCCATTCTGATCTTGCGCAGGACTCTGGGCAAGAGAGCTAGAGGGGGAAACACGTAGGACAGACGAAACTGGGACCAGTCCTGAACCAGAGCGTCCGTGGCGAAGGCCTGAGGATCGTGGGAGCGAGCCACGTAAACAGGAACTTTGTTGTTGTGACGGGATGCCATTAGGTCCACGTCCGGAGTGCCCCATTTGCGGCAGATTGACTGAAATACTGCCGGGTTCAGGGACCACTCGCCACCGTCCACGTTTTGACGGCTGAGATAATCTGCCTCCCAGTTGTCCACGCCTGGGACGTGGACTGCGGATATGGTGGACCTGGAGTCCTCCGCCCATTGAAGAATGCGTTGTACCTCCATCATTGCCAGGCGGCTGCGTGTCCCGCCTTGATAATTGATGTATGCAACCGCTGTCGCGTTGTCTGACTGGACTCGAATGTACCTGCCCGCCAGCAGGTGGCGAAATGCTAGGAGAGCTAGAAGCACGGCTCTGGTTTCCAGCACATTGATTGAAAGGGCTGACTCGGACGGAGTCCAAGTGCCCTGTGCTCTGTGGTGGAGACATACCGCTCCCCAGCCGGATAGACTGGCATCCGTGGTGAGAATCACCCAGGACGGAGCCAGGAAGGAGCGCCCTTGGGACAGGGAGAGGGGCCGAAGCCACCACTGAAGAGAGCTCTTGGTCCGTGGCGACAGAGCCACTAACTTGTGTAAGGAGGAAGGCCGCTTGTCCCAACAGCGGAGAATGTCCAGCTGCAGGGGGCGCAGATGGAACTGGGCAAAGGGAACAGCCTCCATGGAGGCCACCATTTGACCCAGCACCTGCATCAGACGCCTGAGGGTATAACGGCGGGGCCTCAGGGGAGAGCGCACCGCCAACTGGAGTGACAGCTGTTTGTTTAAGGGCAACTTCACAAGTGCCGGCAAAGTCTCGAACTGCATCCCTAGGTACGTGAGACTCTGGGTCGGAGTCAGAGTGGATTTGGGAAGATTGACAAGCCACCCGAATTGGGCTAGAGTGGCGAGAGTGAGCGAGACACTCCGCTGACAGTCTGCGCTGGATGGAGCCTTGACTAGAAGGTCATCCAGGTAAGGGAGCACTGCCAACCCCTGGAGGTGCAGAACCGCAATCACTACTGCCATGACCTTGGTGAATACCCGAGGGGCCGTGGCTAACCCGAGGGGTCGTGGCTAACCCGAAGCAGAGAGCCACGAATTGGAAATTATCTTCTCCTATTGCAAAGCGTAACCAACGTTGGTGTGAAACTGCAATTGGAACATGTAGATAGGCATCTCTGATGTCGATGGACGCCAGGAAATCCCCTTGGGTCATTGAGGCAATGACTGATAGCAGAGACTCCATGCGAAAGTGCCGCACCCGAACAGGCTAAGCTTGAGATCCAGAATGGGGCGGAAGGTACCATCCTTTTTGGGAACTAGGAAGAGGTTTGAGTAAAAACCTCTGAACCGTTCCCGGGCGGGAACTGGTGCAATTACTCCGTTGGCCTGCAAGGCTGCCACGGCCTGTGAGAAGGCGGCGGCCTTGGAGCAGGGGGGAGTTGAGAGAAAAAATCTGTTTGGCGGGCTGGAAGAAAAGTCTATCCTGTAGCCGTGAGAGATGATATCTCTCACCCACTGATCGGAAACTTGTTGAAACCATGCGTCGCCAAAGTGGGAGAGCCTGCCACCGACTAAGGACGTTGCTGGAGCAGGCAGAGAGTCACGAGGAGGCTGCCTTAGTGGCAGGACCTCCTGCGGTCTTCTGTGGACGCGCTTTTGAGCGCCAGTTGGATTTCTGGTCCTTAGCTGAGTTAGCGGACGAGGCGGAGGGCTTAGAGGACGACCAGTTGGAGGAACGAAAGGAGCGAAACCTCGACTGAATCCTACCCTGGGCAGGTTTCCTGGTCTTGGTTTGTGGCATGGAAGTACTCTTCCCGCCAGTAGCTTCTTTAATAATTTCATCCAGCTGTTCACCGAACAGCCAGGAACCAGCAAAAGGAAGCCCAGCAAGGTACTTCTTTGAAGAAGCATCTGCCTTCCACTCTCGAAGCCACAAGATCCTGCGGATAACGAGGGAATTAGCCGAAGCCACCGCAGTGCGGTGAGAAGCCTCCAGCATGGCAGACATGGCATAAGAAAAAAAAGCTGAAGCTTGAGAAGTTAAGGCAACCATCTCGGGCATAGATTCTCTGGTGAGGGAATGCATCTCCTCTAGAGAAGCAGAGATGGCTTTGAGGGCCCATGCTGCTGCAAAAGTTGGGGAAAACGCGGCCCCCACCGCTTCATACACGGATTTGGCCAGAAGGTCAATCTGACGGTCAGTGGCATCCCTAAGGGAAGTGCCATCAGCCACCGACACAACGGTCCGGGCTGAGAGCCTAGACACCGGAGGGTCTACCTTTGGGGAGTGAGCCCACTCCTTGACCACCTCAAGTGGAAAGGGAAAACGGTCATCAGAACCATGCTTTGGGAAGCGTTTGTCAGGACAGGCCCTGGGTTTGGTCACAGTGGTCTGAAAACTGGAGTGGTTAAAGAACACACTCTTCACTCTCTTAGGCGAAGTAAACTGGTGCTTTTCTGCCAGAGAGTGTTGCTCCTCTGATACTGGCGGATTGAGATCCAGTACAGAATTAATGGAAGCAATCAAGTCACTAAGTTCTGAGTCACCCTCAGAAAGATCAATGGGGCACATGGAGTTAGCCTCCGAACCCCCTGCTCTCGTCCACTAAAACCTGCCGCCTTTAGAAAGACAGCGTGGCTCAGGGCTCATCCCAACTGAACGCCGGCCTCCTTAACCGTGGGCGTAACACTACTCAGACAACACAGGGTGAGGGAACCATAATAATTAGACTTTATTGGATCCCCAAACAATTAACAGCACATAACACATAACCAGCAAAACACACAAATGTAACAGGCAACAGAGTCTCACCCTTCCGCTGGCTCACCAGGGATTTAGAATGTCCATGCCTCACAGGTTCCAGGGCTACTCACTCCAGTCCAGCAGCACCCCGCTTTTGGCGGGCACCCACCGTGACTAGAATAACGCCAGATTTAGGAAGCTGTGTGAGGTCTGTAAAGTCTGTAGCCAGGTGACCGGATTGTCCCAACCTGAGTGTCCTCCTTAGGTAGTCCTGGTATGATGTTACAATCCTGGCAGCCGGAGTCGAAATCCCTAGGCTGTAGATATGGTCTCCAACCGGATCCGGAGTCCCTAGATTGAAGCCATAAGATATCCTGATCCTCTAGTCAGCTCCAAAGAGCTTAGACTGGATCCATCAACCTTCATCCACCCTGGTGGCTTAAAGAAGTCCCTTTTATAGCCACAGCCTTCCACTTAGATACACTGCGTCCTCATCGATTGGTTGGACAAGATCACCTCTCTCATTGGATGAATCTCAAGCTGCATAGACAATGTTCATTTAAATGATATGGGTAGAAAGACTGAGGGTGTACATGCAAACTGGGAGTCACCGACTAGACAATGGCTACTAAGGTAATTACATTATCAATACACAACTACAATACAATGGTTACTGGAAATGTCTGGAGAACAATACGTCTAGCTTTCAGTGGCCAACACAATTTCATTGAGTCAACAAGAGTCTTGTAAAAACAATGAGGGACTTCTCCCCCGTCTATAGACAATCTATCATGCTGTCTGGCTGGATTTTAAGAAACTTTAACCCATGAGAGTCCATGTCGTCACAGCATCCTCCTCATCCTGCGAGTCAGCTCTTGAATCAGAGCCGCGGGATGAAGAGGGAGAGGAAACCCTGCGGCACCTCTTAGGAGGACGGGGTCTGTGCCCTGATGATGAATCCTCTGTGAGCTCCAGTGGACGGAGGTCAGAGGATAGGGATCCTACAGGACCCTTAGCAAGAGCATTAGAGCCACCCTGTGAAGGGGGCTGATGCATATTCATCAAAGTCCTGGACAGAAGTCCCATGGACTCAGCAAATGACTGGGAGATAGACCTAGAGAAGGACTCTACCCAGGCCGGGGGTTCAGCCACAGGTGCAGGAGCAGCCTGAGAGACCACTGGGGGTGAGACTCCAGGCTGTGGCACCGCCAAGTTAGAGCAGACATCACAATGTGGATAGGTGCTCGGTTCAGGCAACAGGAGCTTACATGCAGCGCATGCAGTATAAAGCTTTGGAGCCTTGCTCCTCGTGTGAGACATGCTGCTGGAGTGGAGAAAACAGCTTTCTACCAAAGAGAATGAACCCCAGGGAGTGTATTCCAAGGTCCACAACCAGAGACCGGCTGTGGCTTACCAGACCGCTGGAAGCGGTGTTGTGTGCCCTCCAGATCCCGAAGCCCGGACTCCCAATGCACAGCACCTCTGCAGGGATGCAGAGTGCAGGATGGCCCAGCGCAGAGTGAACCCTGTCCAAGAAAATGGCCGCTGGAGCGAAGAGAGGGGGCGGGACGGGGGCGTCCCTGTAGGAAAGCGGGATCTGGAGGGCCATAGAGACCTGCAGAGAAGGAGTCACGCACAAGCAGTGGGGAGTGTCCCTCCCCTGTGCAGGACAGCCGCCGGGAGGAGCCGTGCCTGTCCCTCTGCATGAGTGACATGCGAGGACAGGTAACAGAAACTAGGCCTCCGGCGAAGCCGGGGCCTAAATTTGAGCAGCGAGGCCGACGCGCAGGCACCATCGGCGCGGTTCTCGGGCGAAAGCCAGAGGACCCGCCGGAAATGCCAAAACAAATACGGGAAACACACTCTCCCCATACAATAAAGGACATAGACCCCCAACATATGAATGTCTCAGGTACTTAGCTGCTGAGACGCAGGGCCAGGTCCCTGGGGATGAGTGCTCCGGTCCAGCAGGGTCCTGAAGGGGCTGTGGACGGAGACCGGTCTCCTGCCAGGCATGGAGACCGCGCTGGCTCCCACTTCAATCCAGAGCCCAGGAGGGATGGTGAAGGAGCACGGCATGTAAGGCTCCAGCCTTGGAAATCAACCTTACAACACTGCCGACACAGTGGGGTGAGAAGGGATATGCCGGGAGTCCAGACGTGGACCCGCACTTCTTCAAACTTTATCCAAAAGAAAAATCATATGAGAATGCATGTGTGGATGTATGCCTCCTGAACACAAAGCGATAAACTGGCTGTGACTGGCTCACCAGGGGGTGTATAAGCTCAGAGGGAGGAGCTACACTTTTAGGTGTAGTACTTTGTGTGTCCTCTGGAGGCAGAAACTAAACACCCAAGGTCTGGGTCTCCCAAAGGAATGATAAAGAAATACTGAAAAGGTGCGTTAACCCCATAGCAACAGCCTAACGTCTCAAGACGTCGGAAAAACAGGGTACTTATTCTGTTCCGACGTCTTGAGACGTCAGGCCGGAAAAAGCTTGTAGTGCCCCCCAGTGACGAAAAATCTTGGGAGTTTCAGCTACCGGAGGTAGCTGAGACCCCCCCAAGATTATGAATCGGGGTGTTTTTTTTGGACCCCGATAATGTGATCGCCGGTATACACCGTATACCGACGTACACATAAAAAAAAAAATGGCAAATAATGCTGATTTCTTTCTCATCTGACATGATCAAACATGTCAGATGATAAAGAAATATAATCCTCTAGTGCCCCGAAGGCCCCCGGTACCGGAGAGTCCCCCCACCACCCCTACCCCCCCTCTGGAGCAGTCAAAATGGCGCCGACTCGCGCCGAAAACTGCAGCCGCCGCCGGCTCTGCATTCATTTCCCTCCGATCTGAAATGATCAAACATTTCAGATCGCAGGGAAATGTCCTCCCCCTGACCCCTCCTCTGGTCCACCGACGCACTCTGGTCCACCGGAGCCCCTCCGGTTCTCTAGAGCGCTCCCCCTCCCCCCCTCCAGAGCATGCAAGATTGCGGCGCACAGCGCGCGGCCGCATTCATCCTGCTCTTTCTGCCGCATGTGACACATCACATGCGGCAGAAAAGTCGTCCCCAGGTCCCCCGGTCAGGCCCGTTACCTGGCTGCTGCTCCGTCCCCGCGATCACTCCGCCTCCTAGAAAGCTTGCGGCGCATGCGCAGACAGCGGCTGTCAGCTGGATCCTTGTAAGCAGGGACGCTGACCTTGCTGCTGCGCTGTGGACCGGGGGAGAGTGAGTGCAGTAATCTGCAGCCACACTCCTCACAGCCTGCTGTTCTAGAAAATGGGGGGTACGTTCTGTGAGCGTGCCCCTCATATTCTGGAGTGAGGTTACTGCAGGTCACTCTGCCCTAGGTTGGACCGGGGCAGTGTGAGTGCAGTATTCTCAGATTACTGCACCCACACTGCTCATGGAGACCTTGCTCTTCCAGAAAATGGGGGATACGTTCCCTGAACGTGCCCCCCATATTCTAGAAGGTCCAGAGTCGCCGAGGGACCTCCAAAATGGATTACAGTGACCGAAATTTATTTATTTTCAATAAATTGGTGAAAAAGGAATGTTTCGGGGAGTTTTTTTTCAAATAAAATTTTTTTTGTGTGTTTATTTTTTTCTATTACTGACTGGGTTTGTGATGTCGGGTATCTGTTTAGATGCCGTGACATCACTAACCCCAGGGCTTGATGCCAGGTGACATTACAGCTGGTATCAACCCCGTATATTACCCCGTTTGCCACCGCACCAGGGCGCGGGATGAGCTGGAGCGAAGCGCCAGGATTGGCGCATCTAATGGATGCGCCACTCCTGGGGCGGCTGCGACCTGCTATTTTTAGGCTGGGAAGAGTCCAATAACCATGGCTCTTCCCATCCTGAGAATACCAGACCCCAGCTGTCCGCTTCACCTTGGCTGGTGATCTAATTTGGGGGGGACCCCACGTTTGGTTTTTTTTGTTTTTTTTTTTTTAAAAAAACGCCTGGGGTGCCCTCCAAATTGATCACCAGCCAAGGTGAAGCTGTCAGCTGTGGTTTGCAGGCTACAGCTGTCTGCTTTACCCTAGCTGGCTATCAAAAATAGGGGGGACCCCACGTCGTTTATTTTAATTATTAATTTTTTGGGGGGCTAAATACAAGGCTAGGCACCCTTTAGTGCCACATGAAAGGCACTAAAGGGCGCCAGCTTAGAATATGCAGGGGGGTGGGACGTTATATATGTTTGACATCTATCCATTCATCCATTGTAGCATTTTAGGCTGTGTGCCCACAATCAGGGTTTGCAGCGTTTTAGGCGCAGAGTGTTTTCCCTGCATCCAGAGCGCTGCATTGTGCAGTAGAAGCACAGTGGAAGGATTTTTAGAAATCCTATGCCCAATGCGCTTCTTTTCTCCGCAGCATAAACCGACCTGTGGTGCAGCTTCCTGAGCCTCAGCATGTCAATTTATGCTGCGGAGACAAGAGTGTTCTCTGCAGGTAGCATAGAGCTCCACAGCAGCCTGAACCCAAATCGTGGGCATGGGCAGCTGCGTTCTCCCGTGGACAACACTCACTTGTGGGAAACCTCCACTGTTTAGGCACCTTAGGGGCTTTCCAAATGCAACATAGCGTCCGCTAATGATTCCAGACAATTGTGCAGTCATATGGCGCTCCTTCCCTTCCGAGCCCTGCTGTGCACCCAAACAGTTGATTTTCATCACACATAAGGTATCAGCATACTCAGGAGAAATTGCACAATAAATTTTATGCTGATTTTTTTCCTTTTACACTTGTAACAAAAAGCTACCTGGTTGAAGTAACAATTTTGTGGTAAAAATGTATTTTTTTATTTTCACAGCTCAACATTATAAACTTCTGTGAAGCACCTGAGGGTTCAGAGTACTCACCAAACATCTAGATAAATTCCTTCAGGGGTCTATTTTCCAAAATGGGGCCACTTGTGGGGGACCTCCACTGTTTAGGCACCTCAGGGGCTCTCCTAATGCAACATAGCGTACGCTATTGATTCCAGCCAATTTTGCAGTCAAATGGCACTCCTTCCCTTCTGAGCCCTGTCATGCGCCCAAACAGTTGATTTCCACCACATATAAGGTATCGCCAAACTCAGGAGAAATTGCACAATAAATTTCATGGTGATTTTTTTCCTGTTACCCTTATGAAAAAAAAAGCTACCTGGTTGAAATAACAATTTTGTGGTAAAATTTTATTTTTTTATTTTCATGGCTCAACATTATAAAATTCTGTGAAGCACCTGGTGGTTCAGGGTACTCACCAAACATCTAGATAAATTCCTTGAGGGGCCTAGTTTTCAAAATGGGGTCACTTGTGCGGGGTTTATGCTGTTTAGGTACCTTAGGGGACCTCCAAATGTGACATGGTGCCCGCAATCTTTTTCAGCCAAATTTCCTTTCCAAAATTCAAATATTGCTCCTTTCGTTCCAAGCCCTCCCATTTGTCCAAACAAAGGTTTCAGACCACATGTGAGGTGTCACCGCGCTCATAAAAAAAGTGGTTAACAAACCTTGAGGTCAAATTTTTGGAATTACCTCTTGAAAAAGTGAGAAAATTGATGCTAAAGCAACATTTTTGAGAAAATTATTAAAATTTTCAATATGACAACGTAACGTTAATAAAATCTGTGAAGTACCTGTGGATCTAAAATGCTCACTATACCCCTAGATAGAAGCCTTGAGGGGTCTAGTTTCCAAAATTGTGTCACTTGTGAGGGGTTTCTTCTGTTTAGGTACCTTAGCGGACCTGTAAATGCAACATGGTGCCCGCAATCTATTTCAGCCAAATTTGCTTTCCAATATTCAAATATTGCTCCTTCTGTTCCGAGCCCTCCCATTTGTCCAAACAGAGGTTTCTGACCACATGTGGGGTATCGGCGCGCTCATAAGAAAGTGGGGAACAAATTTTGGGGTCCATTTTGTTGTGTTATTTCTTCTAAAAGTGAATAAATTTGGGTTAGAGCAACATTTTTAGGTAAAATTTAATTTTTGCTTTTTTTCATTCCACATTGCTTTTGTTCATGTGAAGCACCTGAAGGGTTAATAAACTTCTTGAATGTGGTTTTGAGTACTTTGGGGGGTGCAGTTTTTAGAATGGTGTCACTTTTGGGTATTTTCTGTCATCTAGGCCTATTGAAGTCACTTCAAATGTGATGTGGTCCCTAAAAAAATGGTTTTGTAAATTTTGATGTAAAAATGAGAAATCGCTGATAAACTTTGAACCCCTCTAACTTCCTAACAAAAAAAAATTTTGTTTCCAAAATTGTGCTGATGTAAAGTAGACATGTGGGAAATGTTATTTATTAACTATTTTGTGTCACAGAAATCTCTGGTTTAACGATATAAAAATTCAAAAGTTGAAAATTGCTAAATTTTCAAAATTTTTGCCAAAATTCAATTTTTTTCATAAATAAACGCAAAAAATATTGTCCTAAATTTGGTACTAACATGAAGTCCAATATGTGACGAAAAAACAATGTCAGAATCACCAGGATCTGTTGAAGCGTTCCAGAGTTATAACCTCATGAAGTGACACTGGTCAGAATTGCAAAATTTGGTCTGGTCATTAAGGTGAAAATTAGCTCAGTTACTAAGGGGTTAAAGGGATTTGAATTGTTTTGGTTTTACAGGCCTTATGCATTACAGTACTTATATATTGTGCTCAGCATAAATGAGTACACTCCCTTTCAAAAGTAAGATTTTAATATCTAGCTGAGCTTAAGAACAATTTCCAAAATTCTGACAAGTCTAAATTTCATAACACATTTTTTAACCCATAGCATTAAAGTACTCATTACGTGATCTTTAATATTACTCAAATTAGTTTATGCAAAAATAACTACACCCCACATCAAAAATTACTTAATCTAGTATTATGTATGACCTCTATGATTACTAAGGAAAGCATGTGCGCACGTTGCTTTTTACCTGCTTTTTACCTGCTTTTTTGCTGCTTTTTCTTCTGCGCTGTTTAATGCCAAAATGGATGTGTTCTTCTATTCAAGCAAAGTCTATGGGAATTTGGGTTTCTTGTTCACACTATGTTGTTCAAAATGCTGCCTTTTTGTGGCAGAACTTTGGTCAAAAACTCAGCTTTTCAAAGAAGCAACATGTCAATTGTTTTTGCCATTTGGGTTTTGCACTGCAAAGCTGAGTTTTTGACCAAAGTTCTGCCACAAAAAGGCAGCATTTTGAACAACATAGTGTGAACAAGAAACCCAAATTCCCATAGACTTTGCTTGAATAGAAGAACACATCCATTTTGGCATTAAACAGCACAGAAGAAAAAGCAGCAAAAAAGCAGGTAAAAAGCAGGTAAAAAGCAACGTGCGCACATACCCTAAGTCATCTAGGTCTGGAATAAACAAGCTGGTAACATATTGCAGCGTCCAGTTTTTTTTTTTATTCTTAAAGAACAACCATTTATAGAGCAAGGATGCTCATGAAAAACATCAAGACTATTAATACAAATCTGAAAAGTGATGAACATGTCAAAAGTGGGCTAAACACGGTTCTAAATTTGTTATTTCTAGTTTAGCACTTGAAATACCATGAACAGGCAGCTTTTAAACGTAGTTAAGATGTTTTGTAAGGTAAGCACTGTATTAGTGACTCCTGTTTGGAAGTTAAAAGAGAAAAAAAATCAGCTCTTAAAAACATATAAACACCTTTAGGGGCAATTTTTCATTTTACTTAAAATATAAAAAAAAAAATAAAAATGTAATTCTCCTGTAATGAGCATTTTTATCTTTCATGGTGTACAGTTGGTTTCCTTGGAGCTCAATTACCAGTTTCAAGTGTGTGCAGTAGTTACAAACCTGGAAAGGATTTGACACCTAAGATCTCAGTTCATTAATTTCCTCAGCTATTCCTAGAGCAGGTCTCCTAATCCCTGCTCTCACTGAGCCCTTTGCTTGTTCAAATAACATTATCTCCATATGTAAATATAGTGACTGCATTTTTAAAGCAGCAGCAAAAACTCATTGTGGGAATTTAACCTTAGCTGACTTTTACAGGCCCTGTATTTCACTACACATTGCTGGCTACAGAATAAGTGGATATAATGTCAGTAAATTAATTCTGATTAAGACTTTATAAATTTTCTTTTTCAGACAGCCTCGCAGATGATTTTACGTTTTCAGAAATCAGTGCATAGTTCAGAAAAAGACAGAATAAGCTAGGGCTGCACATATTATGTGGCACTGAAATCAAAGTTCCCAAATTAATTGTATGTTATCGCTTTGAGACCTGCAGAGACTAACACCATTTCAAATGCTTGCAAATAGGTTTGATTTTCTATCGCTAGTCACACTTGCATCTTTATTTGCTTGTCAAACCAGTACTGGGTTGAATTCTGGAAGAGTTGAAAATGTATCCATTATCACATTTTTAGGATAGTGACATGCAAAAACCTGGAATAAAATGTTATAGCTCTCAAAATATGGTGATGAATTTTTTTTATACATAAAAAATTACTTTTAGCGTGCAAAAGTAAGGCTGGGTTCACATAGAGTTTGCCACTACATTCAGTGGCTGTCGGGCCTTACATCCAAACCACCACAAAACGGGAGAGCCAGTCTTTGGCTGCGTGGGAGCTACACTCCTTTGCCAAGTAGCCTCCGTGTGGACATGGCTTTGGGCGGGGTGTACAACACTTACTTGCTGCTTTGGGACGATGCTCATCACCCCTGCTGCCAGTCGGATGACCCGTAGGCTCCAGACCTTCAGAGGTTACGTTGGAGTTCTCTGACTGGCCCTTGTGCTGAGGCCACATCTTCTCACTTTGAACCCACTTTGACTGATTTCCTTTGGAGCGCTTTCTCCTAACCATACGCCCTGTCATCGGAGATCTGCTCGTCATTGATAACTAGTTAAATCCCACTGTCAATCTCTCACAGCAGGATTTAACATGCACCAGTGAGAAGTGCGTCATTCCCAGCACCCATCGGCGGACCCTTGAACATGATTGTAGGGTGCTGATGAGTTGTCATGACAGCTAGGGGTTAGATGATGACCTTTGTCTGTCATGACGAGTCACTTAGGGTACCTTCACACTTTAGCGATGCAGCAGCGATCCGACCAGCGATCTGACCTGGTCAGGATCGCTGCTGCATCGATACATGGTCGCTGGTGAGCTGTCAAACAGGCAGATCTCACCAGCGACCAGTGACCAGCTCCCAGCCAGCAGCGACGTGCAAGCGACGCTGCGCTTGCACGGAGCCGGCGTCTGGAAGCTGCGGACACTGGTAACTAAGGTAAACATCGGGTATGGTTACCCGATGTTTACATTAGTTACCAGCGCACATCGCTTAGCTGTGTGTGCAGGGAGCAGGGAGCCGCGCACGCTGAGCGCTGGCTCCTTGCTCTCCTAGCTACAGTACACATCGGGTTAATTAACCCGATGTGTACAGCAGCTACATGTGCAGAGAGCCGGAGCCGGCAGCACAGGCAGCGTGAGAGCTGCGGAGGCTGGTAACTAAGGTAAATATCGGGTAACCACCTTGGTTACCCAATGTTTATCTTAGTTACCAGCCTCCGCAGCTGCCAGACGCCGGCTCCTGCTCCCTGCTCGCTTCATTTGTCGCTCTCTCGCTGTCACACACAGCGATCTGTGTGTCACAGCGGGAGAGCGCCTTTGAAGAAAACGAACCAGGGCTGTGTGTAACGAGCAGCGATCTCGCAGCAGGGGCCAGATCGCTGCTCAGTGTCACACACAGCGAGATCGCTAATGAGGTCACTGCTGCGTCACAAAAAGCGTGACTCAGCAGCGATCTCGGCAGCGAGCTCGCTGTGTGTGAAGCACCCCTTATTTAGATGCTTTGTCACTTACTAGTGGTCACATAATTTTAAATATTTAGGGGTGAACAGTGAACATTCAAGACAGTAAAAGGATCTCTGGGGGAAACTACCGTTAGTGCAGAAACACATAATGCTCACTAAGATCATATTATTGCCAAAATTATATACTTTGCAACACCGTGCAGTACTTATCCCTAAATCCTACTTCACAACACTTAACTCTCTAATGTCTTCATTTGTGTGAGGTAGTTCTCTGCCTAAACAAATTATGTACCCTTCAAAAAGGCCCAAAAAGCTCTGGGTACAGCTTTGCCAGATTTTTTTTCTTCTTTACTACATAGCAGGCCAGCTAAAGACACCAAGCAGCTGGATGCTGAATTCTCAACTGCCAAATTCGGAGTCACTTGGCAGAAGCTGAAAACGGTAGCTGTTATATTAGGATTTTTAGAGGTTGATAAACCTGCACGTTCCCAAAATGTTGTCTATACTCAAGTTGGGACAGTTAGTCAGGGAACAGGAGAGACGAGTGTCATATTTTACCAATCATGCCTCTATAACAACCCTTATTTTCCTATCCCTGGTATCTCACCCATATTCTAAATTTTGGTGCTCTTAAAAACATCCTTTATGATCAGAATATACCATCTTTTGATCAGTTGAAAAATAAGTATGATGTGCAGAGATCCCAATTTTGTTTTTTTTTGTTTTTTTTAAATATATCTTTCATTAAGGTCATCTTTCCAATCACAATTGCATTCACAAAATGAAATGGTGACCATATCTACCTTCCCATTGATCGGTATTACCAAGTCACAAGGCCTACAGCTGCTAAAGCAAACAAGATTTTAGGGTGTATAAAAAGAGAGATTAGATACCGTGATCCCAATGTATTGTTACCCCTCTATATATCACTTGTAAGGCCACATCTGGAATATGGGATCCAGTTTTGGGCTCCACATTTTAGAAAGGATATTCAGAAGTTAGAGTCAATTCAAAGGCAGCTAACTAGACTAATACAAGGAATGGAAGGCCTCCCATATCAGGAGAGGTTGGAAAAGTTAGCTATGTTTAGCTTAGAAAAAAAGACGTCTCAGAGGAGTTATCATTTTTATGTATAAATACATGTGTGGTAAATATAAATGACTGGCACATGACTTATTCCTTCCATGCACAATACTAAGGACCAGGGGGCACGCACTGTGAGTGGAAGAGAGTGATTCGGGCAGCTAAATAGTAAAGGGTTCTTTACAGTTAGAGCAGTCAGACTGTGAAATGCCCTACCACAAGAGGTAGTAATGGCAGATACTACAACAGCTTTTTTAAAAAGGGATGGATGATTTCTCAGTACACATTGTTGGTTATAAATGACGTACTGACAAAATGTAGAACTGGTGGAGTAAAATTGAACTAGATCAGAGGTCTCAAACACGCGGCCCCTGAGGCTACTTGTTGCTGCTCCCAGACCCCATGACAATTGCGGTTCAATAGCTGGGGCAGGGCACCAGGTATAACGCGCAGAGGAGCTGTCCGTGTTATACCAATGGCCGCTTCTGCCCGTCAACCAGATGCAAGGAAATGACGACGCTGAATGATGTCACCTCCTTTCATCTGATTGGCGGGCAGCAGCCGTCTCCTCTGTGCGGCACCGCAAATGATTAATCTGTAGTAAAGTCCTGCCGGCTCCCGGGCATACAGCTGCGATCTTCAAGGGCCCCGACAAGCAGGTCAAGCAGCTCACAATCTGGACCTGCGGCGCCCTAGACACGGCGGTTCCTGACCTGCGGGGTTGCATGGTGTGTGTGTGTGTGTGTGTGTTACTACAAGGATGGCACAAAACTACTGGGCACAAGGATGGGCACAATATCACAAGGATGAGCACAATACTACAAGGCACACAGATGAGGAACATTACTACAAGATGTTGGCTGAGATTTCTATATGATGCTGCTAATTGTAAAACATTACAAGAAGGTGATAAAACGTAAAAAAAATTCAAAATAAAGCATGACTTTTCGCCATTAAAAATGCTTTTTTTATATATTAACTTAACAAATAAGTGCAGATTTGTTATACTAAACAGGCAAAGAAAAAAAAAATATCAAAAAAGTGATTCAAAGGTGTATAGGAAAAAACATGAAATCATTAAAAATGTCACTTTGTCCTGCAAAGAATGCGGCCCCTCAATTTTTTTTTACATATGCGGCCCTTACACCTAGCTGAGTTTGAGACCCCTGAGCTAGTTGGACCTAGGTCACATAACATGCATGTGTATGGGTTGGTATAAAAAAAAAAAAAAAAAAAAAGTATTGATTCTACATTCCTGAAGGTGAAACAATGATAGCTGCTTATTCCCACTATTAGTGGGGAAGACAGCGATTGTGAAATCCCAATTTATGTCTCCCCTTCAGTGAATAATAAGTTGACTCAGTTATACATTATTCACAAGCCTACCTACCGTGTTTTTCCAAAAATAAGACACTGTTCTTATACTTTTTTTGTCCCCCCAAAAAGCACTAGGGCTCATTTTTGGAGGAGGTCTTATTTTTGGAGAGTCATGGTTGGGTGTAAGTTTATCCCCCTAAAAAAGCAGACCCCCCCACTTCCCAGGAGACTCATACACACCAGACCCGGACGTCTGCGTGGCTCCCAGGTCCTCCCTGTGATCTTCGGTGGGTGCTGCACGCCGTCCTCCCCTGATTCTGGCTTGCTGACTGACACACACACTTCATCCAGCGTTGCAGAACACTTCTGGAGGCAGGGAATGATGGGAGGATGTCACGTGTCCGGCCCGCAGGTTCTGTAAGCAAGCATTCTTGCGCTCCACTGCACTGCCACCCAGGATGCTGTCGGCTAGAAAAAAATCGGTGTCCCTTGATGTGGTATGTGTATGATGCGATGTGTGTGTGTGTGTGTGTGTGTGTGTGTGTGTGTGTGTGTGTGTGTGTGTGTGTGTGAGAGAGATCACAGCAGGTCCTGCCGCTCAGCGTCGGGTGAGTGTGATTATTTAGTGCCTGCTGTATATAATTTAGTGTCCTGCAGTAGCTTTATCTTTAGCTGCACAGACACTTCATTATTGATCCGGGATTAGGGCTTATTTTCGGCCCTATATAAAAAAATATTTTTGTATTTTAAAAAAAAAAAAATACTGAAAAGGTGCTTTAAAGGGATTTGATTTGTTTTGATTTTACAGGCCTTATGCATTACAGTACTTATATATTGTGCTCAGCATAAATGAGTACACTCCCTTTCAAAAGTAATATTTCAATATATAGCTGAGCTTAAGAACAATTTCCAAAATTCAGACAAGTCTAAATTTCATAGCACATTTTTTAGCCCATAGCATTAACACTAGAACTACTGGACTCGTGACACCTATATAGAAATACATGGTGCAAAGTAGTCAAAATGACTACCTCAGTAGTTCTAGTGTTAAAGTACTCATTATGTGATCTTTAATTTTACTCAAATTAGTTTATGCAAAAATTACTACACCCCACATCAAAAATTACTTCATCTAGTATTATGTATGACCTATATCATTTCTAAGGAAAGCACTAAGTCATCTAGGTCTGGAATAAACTAGCTGGTAACATACTGCAGCATCTAGGTTTTTTTTATTCTTCAAGAACAACTTTTAGAGCCAGGATGCTCATGAAACAAAGATCCAGACTATTAATACAAATCTGAAAAGTTATGAACATGTCAAAAGTGGGCTAAATTGCTCTCAGTGAGAGAAACAAAATTAAAATTTTGTAGTTGTGATACCTTTTAATGGCTAACTAAAATAAAATATGATGTTATAATGCAAGCTTTCGAGACATCTCAGGTCTCTTCCTCAGGCATGGTATGACAAAATATCTGAAGAAACACAAGTATATACACAAAACAGGGCAGAGCGATGCATAGTAAAAGGACATTTAGATAAACAAACACTGAGCTTGGAAAGTGAATCCTTAATTAGCTTTGATTAGTGGTGTGAGTTTTATTGTCCAAATATCCATGTGGGATCAGAGGTCTGGTGAGTCTCTGGAGCTGACCTCTCAGATTTTATAATGAGTCATAAATCCTTCTGAGAGATTGAGTCCTGTGTCCACAGAGTTAAACATTGTGATGAATTTGTATTCCCAGACCCTGCGATGGCTCTGTGATCTGAAGTTGCCTTTTAATATGACAACTTTCATGTGGTTTATGTTGTGTCCTGGAGCACAGAAATGTTTGGCCACAGGTAAATGGATTTTTTTGTCCGTAATTGTGTGGCGGTGAGATCTCATCCTTGCTCTTAGTCTCTGTCCTGTTTCTCCAACATAGAGGCCCCCAATAGGACATATAGTGCACAGGATTAAGTACACCACATTGGAAGAGGAGCATATGAATGTTCCAGGAATCTTATAGTCCTTCTGTGTTTTAGGGATCTGTATCCGGTCTTTGGTCTCTACGTGAGCGCAGGTTTTGCAGCTCTTTACATTGCAAGTATAAGTTCCTCTTGGTGTGTCTGAGGGCATAGAACTTCGGATCATGATGCTCCTTAAATTAGGAGGTTGCCTGTAGCACAGCAATGGAGGATCTTTGAATATTGTTTTTAACCGGTCATCCTTGTGTAGAATGTGGTGAAGTTTCTTGGCCGTACTTCTCAGCACCTCAAGCTGTGGGTTGTAGGTCACCACCAGAGGTACTCTACTATTTTCCTCTTTTTGTTTGTATTGAAGCAGTTCACTTCTAGGGGTCCTTGTGGCTCTAATGATTTGATCATCAATGGAGGTGGGGTGGTAGCCTTGGTTTAGAAATGTCTTTTTAAGATGGGTTAAGTGTTCATCCCTGTCTGCAGGGCTGGAACAGATACGATTATATCTGAGGGCCTGGCTGTAGACAATGGACTTTTTAATGTGTTTGGGATGGAAACTGTCCCATCTGAGGTATATAGGACGGTGAATAGGCTTCCGATACACTGATGTCTGGATTGAGCCATTTTGAATTTTGATGGTGGTATCCAAGAAGTTGATTTCTGTTTTTGAGTGGTCCAATGTCAAGTTTATGGTTGGATGAAATGCATTGAATTTTTCATGAAATTTTAGAAGCTCTTGCTCAGATTCGGTCCAGATTATTAAGATGTCATCGATGAAACGGAAATAGGCCAATGGTTTGAGGTTGCAGGATGCTAAAAAGTCATTTTCCATTAGCCATGAAAATGTTGGCATACTGTGGTGCCATTTTGCTTCCCATAGCAGTTCCTGTGCGTTGTAGATATAGCTCCTCGCCAAAAGAGAAAAAGTTGTGTGAGGATGAATCTGACGAGTCTTAATACAAACTCAGAAGGGATCCCATTAGCTTCAAGAAACATTTGGCAGGCGGTTAGTCCATCTTCATGTGGGATGTTAGAGTATAAGGATTCCACATCCATGGTGGCTAAGATGGTACTCTCGGGTAGAGGACCTATTGTAGATAGCTTTTTTAAAAGGTCAGTGGTGTCCTGTAGATAGCCGGCAGTCTTACTTACCAGTGGCTTAAGGACATTTTCTACCCACCCAGAGATTTTTTCAGTGAGCGTTCCCACCCCTGAGATGATCGGCCTCCCTGGGTTACCTGGCTTATGAATCTTGGGTAGCATATAGAAAACTCCCATCCTTGGATTCTCAGGTATTAGATCCAGAAGGTTTGTGGAATCTGTACCCAGACATCTGATGACTTTTTTCAACTCCCTCGTATATTTTGGGGTTGGGTCATCATCCGGTCGGGTGTAGTACTGTATATCCATAAGTTGTCTGTTTGCTTCTTTAATGTAGTCCGTTGTATTCAGGAGAACAATGGCGCCCCCTTTATCTGCTGGCTTAATAGTGATCTCCTTGTTTTTCTTCAGGCTCTGAATTGCCCTTCTCTCCTGCACACTGATATTAGATGTTTCTTTTGCTTTTTTGTCCAATATCGTGGACTGTACTGAATATCTAAATGAGTCAATATACTGGTCCAAAATGGTGTTGCGGCCAGGAGGAGGTGTCCAGTCAGACGTTTTCTTGTTCTCTGTTTTGATTTGCATTTCTGTGCTCCAGGACACAACATAAACCACATGAAAGTTGTCATATTAAAAGGCAACTTCAGATTACAGAGCCATCCCAGGGTCTGGGAATACAAATTCATCACAATGTTTAACTCTGTGGACACAGGACTCAATCTCTCAGAAGGATTTATGACTCATTATAAAATCTGAGAGGTCAGCTCCAGAGACTCACCAGACCTCTGATCCCACATGGATATTGGGACAATAAAACTCACACCACTAATCAAAGCTAATTAAGGATTCACTTTCCAAGCTCAGTGTTTATCTAAAAGTCCTTTTACTATGCATCGCTCTGCCCTGTTTTGTGTATATACTTGTGTTTCTTCAGATATTTTGTCATACCTTGCCTGAGGAAGAGACCTGATATGTCTCGAAAGCTTGCATTATAACATCATATTTTATTTTAGTTAGCCATTAAAAGGTATCACAACTACAAAATTTTAATTTTGTTTCTCTCACTGAGAGCAATCAATCATTTTAACTGGCTAACACGGTACCAAAACCTTTTTCTTTTAACTAAAAGTGGCTAAACACGGTTCTAAATTTGTTATTTCTAGTTTAGCACTTGAAATACCATGAGCAGGCAGCTTTTAAGCGTAGTTAAGATGTTTTGTAAGGTAAGCACTGTATTAGCGACTCCTGTTTGGAAGTTAAAAGAGGAAAAAAAAATAGCTCTTAAAAATATATAAACACCTTTTAGGGGCAATTTTTCATTTTACTTAAAATATAAAAACAAAAAAAAAATGTAATTCTCCTGTAATGAGCACTTTTATCTTTCATGGTGTACAGCTGGTTTCCTTGGAGCTCAATTACCAGTTTCAAGTGTGTGCAGTAGTTACAAACCCAGAAAGGATTTGACACCTAAGATCTCAGCTCATTAATTTCCTCAGCTATTCCTAGAGCAGGTCTCCTAATCCCTGCTCTCACTGAGCCCTTTGCTTGTTCAAATAACATTATCTCCATATGTAAATATAGTGACTGAATTTTTAAAGCAGCAGCAAAAACTCATTGTGGGAATTTAACCTTAGCTGACTTTTACAGGCCCTGTATTTCACTACACATTGCTGGCTACAGAATAAGTGGATATAATGTCAGTAAATTAATTCTGATTAAGACTTTATAAATTTTCTTTTTCGGACAGCCTCGCAGATGATTTTACGTTTTCAGAAATCAGTGCATAGTTCAGAAAAAGACAGAATAAGCTAGGGCTGCACATATTATGTGGCACTGAAATCAAAGTTCCCAAATTAATTGTATGGTATCGCTTTGAGACCTGCCGAGACGAACACCATTTCAAATGCTTGCAAATAGGTTTGATTTTCTATCGCTGGTCGCACTTGCATCTGTATTTGCTTGTCAAACCAGTACTGGGTTGAATTCTGGAAGAGTTGAAAATGTATCCATTATCACATTTTTAGGATAGTGACAAGCAAAAACCTGGAATAAAATGTTATAGCTCTCAAAATATGGTGATGAATTTTTTTTATACATAAAAAATTACTTTTAGCGTGCAAAAGTAAGGCTGGGTTCACATAGAGTTTGCCACTACATTCAGTGGCTGTCGGGCCTTACGTCCAAACCACCACAAAACGGGAGAGCCAGTCCTTGGCTGCGTGGGAGCTACACTCCTTTGCCAAGTAGCCTCCGTGTGGACATGGCTTTGGGCGGGGTGTACGACACTTACTTGCTGCTTTGGGACGATGCTCATCACCCCTGCTGCCAGTCGGATGACCCGTAGGCTCCAGATCTTCAGAGGTTACGTTGGAGTTCTCTGACTGGCCCTTGTGCTGAGGCCACATCTTCTCACTTTGAACCCACTTTGACTGATTTCCTTTGGAGCGCTTTCTCCTAACCGTACGCCCTGTCATCGGAGATCTGGTCGTCATTGATAACTAGTTAAATCCCACTGTCAATCTCTCACAGCAGGATTTAACATGCACCAGTGAGAAGTGCGTCATTCCCAGCACCCATCGGCGGACCCTTGAACATGATTGCAGGGTGCTGATGGGTTGTCATGACAGCTAGGGGTTAGATGATGACCTTTGTCTGTCATGACGAACTTCCTGTGAATGCTGACTGCGAGTCACTTATTTAGATGCTTTGTCACTTACTAGTGGTCACATAATTTTAAATATTTAGGGTTAAACAGTGAACATTCCAGACAGTAAAAGGATCTCTGGGGGAAACTACCGTTAGTGCAGAAACACATAATGCTCACTAAGATCATATTATTGCCAAAATTATATACTTTGCAACACCGTGCAGTACTTATCCCTAAATCCTACTTCACAACACTTAACTCTCTAATGTCTTTATTTGTGTGGGGTAGTTCTCTGCCTAAACAAATTATGTACCCTTCAAAAAGGCCCAAAAAGCTCTGGGTACAGCTTTGCCAGATTTTTTTTTCTTCTTTACTACATAGCAGGCCAGCTAAAGACACCAAGCAGCTGGATGCTGAATTCTCAACTGCCAAATTCGGAGTCACTTGGCAGAAGCTGAAAACGGTAGCTGTTATATTAGGATTTTTAGAGGTTGATAAACCTGCACGTTCCCAAAATGTTGTCTATACTCAAGTTGGGACCAATCATGCCTCTATGACAACCCTTATTTTCCTATCCCTGGTATCTCACCCATATTCTAAATTTTGGTGCTCTTAAAAACATCCTTTATGATCAGAATATACCATCTTTTGATCAGTTGAAAAATAAGTATGATGTGCAGAGATCCCAATTTGTTTTTTTTTTGTTTTTTTTAAATATATCTTTCATTAAGGTCATCTTTCCAATCACAATTGCATTCACAAAATGAAATGGTGACCATATCTACCTTCCCATTGATCGGTATTACCAAGTCACAAGGCCTACAGCTGCTAAAGCAAACAAGATTTTAGGGTGTATAAAAAGAGAGATTAGATCTCGTGATCCCAACGTATTGTTACCCCTCTATATATCACTTGTAAGGCTATATCTGGAATATGGGATCCAGTTTTGGGCTCCACATTTTAAAAAGGATATTCAGAAGTTAGAGTCAATTCAAAGGCGGCTAACTAGACTAATACAAGGAATGGAAGGCCTCACATATCAGGAGAGGTTGGAAAAGTTAGGTATGTTTAGCTTAGAAAAAAAAGACGTCTCAGAGGAGTTATCATTTATATGTATAAATACATGTGTGGTAAATATAAAGGACTGGCACATGACTTATTCCTTCCATGCACAATACTAAGGACCAGGGGGCACGCACTGTGAGTGGAAGAGAGTGATTCGGGCAGCTAAATAGGAAAGGGTTCTTTACAGTTAGAGCAGTCAGACTGTGAAATGCCCTACCACAAGAGGTAGTAATGGCAGATACTACAACAGCTTTTATAAAAAGGGATGGATGATTTCTCAGTACACACAACATTGTTGGTTATAAATGACGTACTGACAAAATGTAGAACTGGTGGAGGAAAGTTGAACTAGATCAGAGGTCTCAAACACGCGGCCCCTGAGGCTACTTGTTGCTGCTCCCAGACCCCATGACAATTGCGGTTCTATACCTGGGGCCGGGCACCAGGTATAACGCGCAGAGGAGCTGTCCATGTTATACCAATGGCCGCTTCTGCCCGTCAATCAGATGCAAGGAAATGACGACGCTGAATGATGTCACCTCCTTTCATCTGATTGTCGGGCAGCAGCCATCTCCTCTGTGCGGCACCGCAAATGATTAAATTGTAGTAAAGTCCTGCCGGCCCCCGGGCATACAGCTGCGATCTTCATGGGCCCCGACAAGCAGGTCAAGCAGCTCACAATCTGGACCTGCGGCGCCCTGGACACGGCGGTTCCTGACCTGCGGGGTTGCATGGTGTGTGTGTGTGTATGTGTTACTACAAGGATGGCACAAAACTACTGGGCACAAGGATGGGCACAATATCACAAGGATGAGCACAATACTACAAGGCACACAGATGAGGAACATTACTACAAGATGTTGGCTGAGATTTCTATATGATGCTGCTAATTGTAAAACATTACAAGAAGGTGATAAAACGTAAAAAAAATTCAAAATAAAGCATGACTTTTTGCCATTAAAAATGCTTTTTTTATATTTAAACTTAACAAATAAGTGCAGATTTGTTATACTAAACAGGCAAAGAAAAAAAAATATCAAAAAAGTGATTCAAAGGTGTATAGGAAAAGAAGGGAATTTTGTTTACATACCGTAAATTCCTTTTCTTCTAGCTCCTATTGGGAGACCCAGACAATTGGGTGTATAGCTTCTGCCTCCGGAAGCCACACAAAGTATTACACTTAAAAGTGTAAACCCCTCCCCTCTGCCTATACACCCCCCCGTGCATCACGGGCTCCTCAGTTTTGGTGCAAAAGCAGGAAGGAGGAAACTTATAAATTGGTCTAAGGTAAATTCAATCCGAAGGATGTTCGGAGAACTGAAAACCATGAACCAAGAACAATTCAACATGAACAACATGTGTACACAAAGAACAACAGCCCGAAGGGAACAGGGGCGGGTGCTGGGTCTCCCAATAGGAGCTAGAAGAAAAGGAATTTACGGTAAGTAAACAAAATTCCCTTCTTCTTTGTCGCTCCATTGGGAGACCCAGACAATTGGGACGTCCAAAAGCAGTCCCTGGGTGGGTAAAAGAATACCTCGGTAAAAGAGCCGTAAAACGGCCCCTTCCTACAGGTGGGCAACCGCCGCCTGAAGGACTCGCCTACCTAGGCTGGCATCTGCCGAAGCGTAGGTATGCACCTGATAGTGTTTCGTGAAAGTGTGCAGACTCGACCAGGTAGCCGCCTGACACACCTGCTGAGCCGTAGCCTGGTGCCGCAATGCCCAGGACGCACCCACGGCTCTGGTAGAATGGGCTTTCAGCCCTGAAGGAACCGGAAGCCCAGAAGAACGGTAGGCTTCAAGAATTGGTTCCTTGATCCACCGAGCCAAGGTTGACTTGGAAGCCTGCGACCCTTTAGGCTGGCCAGCGACAAGGACAAAGAGCGCATCCGAGCGGCGCAGGGGCGCCGTACGAGAAATGTAGAGTCTGAGTGCTCTCACAAGATCTAACAAGTGCAAATCCTTTTCACATTGGTGAACTGGATGAGGGCAAAAAGAAGGTAAGGAGATATCCTGATTGAGATGAAAAGGGGATACCACCTTAGGGAGAAATTCCGGAACCGGACGCAGAACCACCTTGTCCTTGTGAAACACCAGGAAGGGGGCTTTGCATGACAGTGCAGCTAGCTCAGACACTCTCCGAAGTGATGTGACTGCCACTAGGAAGACCACCTTCTGCGAAAGGCGTGAAAGAGAAATATCCCTCATGGGCTCGAAAGGTGGTTTCTGAAGAGCCGTTAGCACCTTGTTCAGATCCCAGGGTTCTAGCGGACGCTTGTAAGGAGGGACTATGTGGCAAACCCCCTGCAGGAACGTGCGTACCTGCGGAAGCCTGGCTAGACGCTTTTGAAAAAACACAGAGAGCGCCGAGACTTGTCCCTTGAGAGAGCCGAGAGACAAACCCTTTTCCATTCCGGATTGAAGGAAGGACAGAAAAGTGGGCAAGGCAAATGGCCAGGGAGTAAAACCCTGATCAGAGCACCAGGATAAGAAGATCCTCCACGTCCTGTGGTAGATCTTGGCGGACGTAGGTTTCCTGGCCTGTCTCATAGTGGCAATGACCTCTTGAGATAACCCTGAAGACGCTAGGATCCAGGACTCAATGGCCACACAGTCAGGTTGAGGGCCGCAGAATTCAGATGGAAAAATGGCCCTTGAGACAGCAAGTCTGGTCGGTCTGGTAGTGCCCACGGTTGACCCACCGTGAGATGCCACAGATCCGGGTACCACGACCTCCTCGGCCAGTCTGTGGCGATGAGGATGGCGCGGCGGCAGTCGGACCTGATCTTGCGTAACACTCTGGGCAACAGTGCCAGAGGAGGAAATACATAAGGCAGTCGAAACGGCGACCAATCCTGAACTAATGCGTCTGCCGCCAGAGCTCTGTGATCTTGAGACCGTGCCATGAATGCCGGGACTTTGTTGTTGTGCCGGGACGCCATTAGGTCGACGTCCGGCTTCCCCCAGCGGCAACAGATCTCTTGAAACACGTCCGGGTGAAGAGACCATTCCCCTGCGTCCATGCCCTGGCGACTGAGAAAGTCTGCTTCCCAGTTTTCTACGCCCGGGATGTGAACTGCGGAGATGGTGGAGGCTGTGGCTTCCACCCACAGCAGAATCCGCCGAACTTCCTGGAAGGCTTGCCGACTGCGTGTGCCGCCTTGGTGGTTGATGTATGCCACCGCCGTGGCGTTGTCCGACTGAATTCGGATCTGCCTGCCTTCCAGCCACGGCTGGAACGCCTTTAGGGCTAGATACACTGCCCTTATCTCCAGAACATTGATCTGAAGGGAGGACTCTGGCTGAGTCCAGGTACCCTGAGCCCTGTGGTGGAGGAAGACCGCTCCCCACCCTGACAGACTCGCGTCCGTCGTGACCACAGCCCAGGATGGGGGCAGGAAGGATTTCCCCTTCGACAAAGAAGTGGGAAGAAGCCACCACTGAAGGGAGGCCTTGGCTGCCCGAGAAAGGGAGACGTTCCTGTCGAGGGACGTCGACTTCCTGTCCCATTTGCGGAGAATGTCCCATTGAAGTGGACGCAGATGAAACTGCGCAAATGGAACTCCCTCCATTGCTGCCACCATCTTCCCTAGGAAGTGCATGAGGCGCCTCAAGGGGTGCGACTGGGCTCGAAGGAGAGATTGCACCCCTGTCTGTAGTGAACGCTGTTTGTCCAGCGGAAGTTTCACTATCGCTGAGAGAGTATGAAACTCCATCCCGAGATATGTCAGCGACTGGGTCGGTGTCAATTTTGACTTTGGGAAATTGATGATCCACCCGAATCTCTGGAGAGTCTCCAGAGCAATGTTCAGGCTGTGTTGGCATGCCACCCGAGAGGGGGCCTTGACAAGAAGATCGTCTAAGTAAGGGATCACCGAGTGTCCCTGAGAGTGTAGGACTGCTACCACTGTTGCCATGACCTTGGTGAAGACCCGTGGGGCTGTCGCCAGGCCGAAAGGCAGTGCCACGAACTGAAGGTGTTCGTCCCCGATGGCGAAACACAGGAAGCGCTGATGCTCTGGTGCAATCGGCACGTGGAGATAAGCATCCCTGATGTCGATTGATGCTAGGAAGTCTCCTTGGGACATCGAGGCGATGACGGAGCGGAGAGATTCCATCCGGAACCGCCTGGTTTTCACGTGTCTGTTGAGCAGTTTGAGGTCCAGAACGGGACGGAAAGATCCGTCCTTTTTTGGCACCACAAACAAGTTGGAGTAAAAACCGTGACCCCATTGCTGAAGGGGAACAGGGATCACCACTCCTTCTGCCTTCAGAGTGCTCACTGCCTGAAGAAGAGCATCGGCTCGCTCGGGGGGCGGAGATGTTCTGAAGAAACGAGTCGGAGGACGAGAGCTGAACTCTATCCTGTAACCGTGAGACAGAATGTCTCTCACCCATCGGTCTTGGACATGTGGCAACCAGGCGTCGCAAAAGCGGGAGAGCCTGCCACCGACCGAGGATGCGGTTTGGGGAGGCCGAAAGTCATGAGGAGGCCGCTTTGGGAGCGGTTCCTCCGGCGGTCTTTTTAGGACGTGACTTAGACCGCCATGAATCGGAGTTCCTCTGACCCTTCTGTGGCCTGTTGGACGAGGACAATTGAGACCTGGCTGAGGGCCGAAAGGACCGAAACCTCGATTGTACCTTCCGTTGTTGAGGTCTGTTTGGTTTGGACTGGGGTAAGGACGAGTACTTTCCCTTGGATTGTTTAATGATTTCATCCAATTGCTCGCCAAACAGGCGGTCGCCAGAAAATGGCAAACCGGTTAAGAACTTTTTGGAAGCAGAGTCTGCCTTCCATTCACGTAGCCACATGGCCCTGCGGACTGCCACTGAATTGGCGGATGCTACCGCCGTACGGCTCGCAGAGTCCAGGACAGCATTCATGGCGTAGGACGCAAAAGTCGACGCCTGAGAGGTTAAAGACACAACCTGCGGAGTAGAGGCACGTGTGACTGCATTAATCTCAGACTGACAAGCTGAGATAGCTTGGAGTGCCCATACGGCTGCGAATGCCGGAGCAAAAGACGCGCCTATAGCTTCATAGATGGATTTCAGCAGGAGCTCTATCTGCCTGTCAGTGGCATCCTTGAGTGATGAACCATCTGCCACTGCAACTATGGATCTAGCCGCCAGTCTAGAGACTGGAGGATCCACCTTGGGACACTGAGCCCAACCCTTGACTACGTCAGGGGGGAAGGGATAACGTGTGTCATTAAGGCGCTTAGTAAAGCGCTTATCCGGAAAAGCTCGGTGTTTCTGGACTGTATCTCTGAAGTTGGAGTGATCAAGAAACGCACTCCGTGTACGTTTGGGAAACCTAAATTGGAATTTCTCCTGCTGAGAAGCTGACTCCTCAATCGGAGGAGTTGGAGGAGAAAGTTCTAACACCTGATTGATGGACGCTATAAGGTCGTTTACTATGGCGTCCCCTTCAGGTGTATCAAGGTTGAGAGCGGCGTCAGGATCAGAGCCCTGATCTGCCACCTCCGTTTCATCCTCCAGAGAGTCCTCATGCTGAGACCCTGAGCAGTGTGATGAAGTCGAGGGAAGCTCCCAGCGAGCCCGCTTAGCCGGTCTGGGACTGCGGTCCGTGTCGGAGTCCTCACCGTGGGACCTATGAGTCGCCCCAGGAGCACTTTGCTGCGCCGACCGAGGGGGGTCTGAGAGCAATGATTCAACAGTGCCCGGGGCCTGTGTTACCGGTCTGGACTGCAAGGCTTCTAGTATCTTAGCAGACCATCTATCCATAGACTCAGAAAGTTTGTCAGCGAATACTGCAAACTCTGTCCCTGTCACCTGGACAGTGGCAGCAGGTGGTTCCACCTGGGCCGAGGGTCCCACCAGTGGCTGAGGCTCCGGCTGAGTGAGTGTCACAGGGGCCGAGCATTGCACACAATGAGGGTAGGTGGAACCTGCAGGTAGCATAGCCGCACATGAGGTACAGGTTGCAAAATAAGCCTGTGCCTTGGCACCCTTGCTTTTTGCGGACGACATGCTGTTGTCTCCTCTTAGAGCAATCAGTGAGGGTATATAGCCAAAAACAAATAGTGCGGCCGTACAGAGTAAATGTATACAATATAAGCATATAAATATACACTTCGGCACCCAGGGGGGCCAGCACCTAGTAACAGGTGCGGCTTACCGACCGCCCTCAGCGGTTGTGTGACCACCAGATTCCCTGCCTGGGCCTCCCAGAGCTGTGGAGCTCGGTGTTGTCTCCCCTCTGAAGTTCTCCAGCGTCAGAAGTGCTGATAGGAATGGCTGCCAGCGTTCTGAGAGGAGGAGGGAGCAATGGGCGTGCCTCAGAAAGTGCGGGAATCTGGTGCCCCGCAGTGCTCAGTGAGGGGAGGAGGAGGATACCTCAGTATGCTCCAGCCCTCACCGCTGACATGCAGTCTAGCGTCCCGCCCTCACCCCTGACTGGCAGGCCCGGGGGCGGGAGTTTGCGGTACTAGGCCGCAAAAGCCGGGGACTAAATTTATTAGCGCGGCCGGCAAACAAGCGCGGTCGGCGCGGTAGTCCCGGCGACGCAAAACACCCGGCAGGTGCTGCAGCGTCCGTTACACAGGCGCTCTATGCGCCGTCCCCAAGGGGACACAGAGTACCTCAGAGGAGCAGGGCCTGTCCCTGACGATACCCGGTCTCCTGTCCAGCAGATTCCCCCAGGGGCTGCGGAGGGAGCACGGTCCCAGTGCATGGTGACCGGTTAGGATCCCACTTCACCCAGAGCCCGTAAGGGATGGGGAAGGAAAACAGCATGTGGCTCCAGCCTTTGTACCCGCAATGGGTACCTCAACCTTAACAGCACCGCCGACCAGAGTGGGGTGAGAAGGGAGCATGCCGGGGGCCCTGTTATGGGCCCTCTTTTCTTCCATCCGATATAGTCAGCAGCTGCTGCTGACTAAATTGTGGAGCTTGCGTGCATGTGTGCCTCCTTCAACACAAAGCATAAAAACTGAGGAGCCCGTGATGCACGGGGGGGTGTATAGGCAGAGGGGAGGGGTTTACACTTTTAAGTGTAATACTTTGTGTGGCCTCCGGAGGCAGAAGCTATACACCCAATTGTCTGGGTCTCCCAATGGAGCGACAAAGAAAAAATGAAATCATTAAAAATGTCACTGTCCTGCAAAGAATGCGGCCCCTCAATTTATTTTTACATATGCGGCCCTTACACCTAGCTGAGTTTGAGACCCCTGAGCTAGTTGGACCTAGGTCACATAACATGCATGTGTATGGGTTGGTATAAAAAAAAAAAAAAAGTATTGATTCTACATTCCTGAAGGTGAAACAATGATAGCTGCTTATTCCCACTATTAGTGGCGAAGACAGCGATTGTGAAATCCCAATTTATGTCTCCCCTTCAGTGAACAAAAAGTTGACTCAGTTATACATTATTCACAAGCCTACCTATCGTGTTTTTCCAAAAATAAGACACTGTTCTTATGCTTTTTTTTTGTCCCCCAAAAAAAGCACTAGGGCTCATTTTTGGAGGTGGTCTTATTTTTGGAGAGTCATGGTTGGGTGTAAGTTTATCCCCCTAAAAAAAGCAGACCCCCCACTTCCCAGGAGACTCATACACACCAGACCCGGACGTCTGAGTGGCTCCCAGGTCCTCCCTGTGATCTTCGGTGGGTGCTGCATGCCGTCCTCCCCTGCTTCTGGCTTGCTGACTGACACACACACTTCATCCAGCGTTGCAGAACACTTCTGGAGGCAGGGAATGATGGGAGGATGTCACGTGTCCAGCCCGCAGGTTCTGTAAGCAAGCATTCTTGCGCTCCTCTGCACTGCCTCCCAGGATGCTCCCGGCTAGAAGAAATCGGTGCCCCTGGATGTGGTATGTGTATGATGCGATGTGTGTGTGAGATCGGTGTGTGTGTGTGTGTGTGATCGGGGTGTGTGTGTGTGTGTGTGTGTGTGTGTGTGAGTGATCACAGCAGGTCCTGACGCTCAGCGTCGGGTGAGTGTCATTACGGGGTGCCTGCTGTATATAATTTAGTGTCCTGCAGTAGCTTTATCTTTAGCTGCACAGACACTTCATTATTGACCCGGGACTAGGGCTTATTTTCGGGGCAGGGCTTATATTTAAGCCTTGCTCCGCAAATGCTGACAATCGCTGCTAGGACTTATTTTTGGGGGAGGGCTTATTTTTGGAAAAAACACGGTAAGGCTATGTGCGCACTCTGCACCGCACACAAAAGGTACGCTTCAAAGCGCAGCTGAAAAGCTCCGTTCTGAAGCGCCTAGTGCCTGCAGAATTCGTGCGCTCTGCATGCGGCCTCTCCCTACAGACAGCATGCAAAGCGCACGAAAGAAGTGACATGTCACTTCTTAGAACGCACGCTTCGGGCAGCAGTCGAATCGCTGCGTTCTAATACGCTACGTGAGCACATCTCATGCACAATCTTCATAGATTGGGCTGGGGACGCAAGACGCATGCAGTTACGCTGCGGTGCAGAACGCAGCGTAACTGCATGCAATACTCACACGTGCGCACATAGCCTAACGCCGTCAAGGTTGCACTAAATGGGTTGTTACCCTCTTCAGAATGTCTGTGGTGTCACACCTTAAACGCAGATGTCTGGCACATGGTTTGGGCTTGTTCAAATCTTCTCTCCTTCTGGCAAAGCAGTCACCTCCTATCCTCCCTGATATTCATTCCTGTTCCACTAGATCAGGGATGTCAAGTCAAATACACAGAGGGACAAAATTAAAAACTTGGACAAACTCGTGGGAGAACCTAGTTGCGGGCCATGCATAGTACTCTATACAGAATAATGGGCCCCACACAATCCTCCAAACAGAATTATGGGCCTCAAATAGTCCTTCATACAGAATAATGCGTGCCTGGCATCAGGAGACAAATATCAGCCTGCGGACCAGTTTGACGCATGTGCACTAGTGTGTATTTGGGATACTGGAGGAGGAAATATGGAGTCAACATACCAAAATATTTCTTAGAGAAACTATTTCTTGTCAGGGTAATTGATAGCTACAAGACAGATGGATAATTCTACAACGTTAAGGGCCTGGGTTAATTCCCTAAACGCAATAATCACATATGAGAAAATTGTGTACCATAATATTGTATGCCCTTACAAGTTTGAAATGGTATGGGACATACAGAACTCATTGGTGCAGGCAGTTTTTCCCACAATTGAGGTATTTATACTACCAGTTAAAAGGTTAAAGTTTGAAGATGTAGGTGGGAATCTTACAATGGGCAGCAAAAAGGTTTTATGGTTTTAGTGTTATTGTTCAATCTGAACAGTTTAATGTCTGAACTTGTACTTCAGGTTTCATAACAAAAGACTAACATGTCACGACCTCACCACCAGCGGATGCAGGAAGGTGGCAGGTGTCAGAGTAGAATGAACCCACTGGACCACGGGGGGGAAACCCAGACCTACCCTTTAGGGTACGCTCACACGAGCGTGAAAATCGGACGAGTGCAATGCGAGAAATTCTCGCATTGCACTCTGACCCATGTTAGGCAATGAGGTTGAGCTGTTGGTCAGCTTTTCTCGCATCCAGATTCTGGATGCGAGAAAAGCGGCAGCATGCTGCGTTTTGCTGCTACCGCCGTATCTCTCGCACCCATTCAAGTGAATGGATGCGAGACATACATCGGACTGCACTCGGATGTTATCCCAGTGCAGTGCGATATACGCACAGGCTGACAGTGGAGGAGATGGGGGGGGGGGGGGGGATTATCCCCTCCCTCTCTTCCGCAGCGCCCGCACTCAGCTTTACAGCTGTGACCCGATCGCAAGATCGGGTTACAGTCGCATGACACTCGTCTCAGGCTCGCAGCAGAAGCAGGATGCCATACGCTCGTGAGAGTCCAGCCTTAGCATTGGAAAGGGTTTGACTAGCGCCCGCCGCGAGGCAGGATGCCAGGTACCACTACCAGGGCAAGCGACCGGGACTGTGGCAGCTGAGCGGGCAGGGTGACAGCCGAATTGGGGAAGCAGAAACACAGAGCAAGGACCTGAACAGGAACGGGCAGGGTAAGTACCAGCAGACATCAGGCATAAGACACTAGGAGTAGGACCTCAGGCATAGGTCATGGACATTGCTTCTGACCAATGTCTGGAGCTTGACCCAATCAGACACCGGACTTTGGTCAAGGCTCGGACCACAACAGGGCAGTGCAGGCACATGCGTGGACCACAGCATAGTGATATCAGCACAGGAGGGACATACAGACTTCAGGTTGCATAAAACACTACTTTATTCACAGGACACGGAAGGACTTTGGGTACATCACACAGCAGGATAACCGGTAAAACAGCAGGGCTTAGGGTATATCACACAGCAGGATATCAGGGTACATCACATGGCAGGAACACAAATACAGGACAATGCTGGAGTCCAGGGGGAATGCCAGTAAACTGGACTCCGGAACAGAAGACACCAGGCTTTCAGGAATCTCATAGCAGGTTACAAAGACACATAAAAAATGCTCTTCCCCTCCTATCAAGGGGAGGAGCATTAAATAGCTGGTGCCTCCCAGCAATAGGCTGGGGACACCTTAGATTTGCACGTCTTCCTATAAACAATGAGGAAGTGCGTGCGCACACCCCCTAGGCTGGAGAGCAGGAAACCCCATACATGTGCAGAACCTGCAGCCTAGGTGGAAGCAGAGCCGACCGTCACGTGGGTATCCACTGGGAACAACCGGGGACTGCACTTATATGCAGACGGTAGAGAAGAGGGAAGCCGGTATACTGCACAAGGTACAGAGGGACGCCGGCATCCCTAATATGGAGGCATTACACATGTATATGGTTTCTCGGCTTCTTCAACACAACACTGGTTTCAATTGACTTGCCAATATCAAAAAGTATGTAGTGAACCTGAGCAGCCCCTTTATACCTTTTGAAGAAAAATGCATATTGCTGTACTTGTTTCCTACTACTGAAAAAGTCTTTTGGAATACATGTATTATTGTTGTTTAACAGTTTTCAATAAACCAAAATTAAAAGAAGGCAATGGAAACCTGCTGTGGAGCAAAAAGGACTAAAGCTTGCTTATCCTTGATTTTTTTTATATGCATACAAACTCAAAAAGTGGAACCAAAAGCAAGTATCAGTAAAGTAAAAAACAGCATTGGATTGTTTATCAACTAATAGGGAATAGAGCGGAGTTTAGACCATCAGATAGGGTGAACACTTAACCAGGGTTCACTAGTGTTGCCTACTGCCTGATTCTAATTGGTGGAGATTGAGTGCATGCTTGAAAAATGAGATCAGACACACAGTCAGATATTCATCTTTCCACGATCGAGGTCAGCCCAAAACTGCCCGATTTATTCCAAAAACATGCTCTTGTAAAAACTAGGAAAAGGGGAATGGTCAGAGCTACAGTGGGCATACTTGGATGTGTCCATTGGTCAGTGGGTTGAACAATGTGTTAGTCCATGAGCTGATTTGTGGGTGTCATCGTAGGCAGGTCTGACTACATTGGACGGATCCGTGGTGATGCTGATGGGAGGGACGTCATCTGGTGGATCCATGCTGATGAGAGGGTCTATGATGTAATCGGTGGCCATCTTAGTTATCATTGAAAACCTGGTTCATGTAAGGCAAATCGAGACTTCTCACAATCCCCTGTCAAGAGGTTAATCCAGTATTTGATCTAATGGCCCTCCTCAACAAGTTTTACCCTACTGATGTGTTGTCCCAATAGCCATCCTGCTCAATACGAGAGGAACCACAGGTTTAGACATTTGGTGCGTGTGCTTGGCTGAGGAGCCAATGGAGTGAAGATGCTGAATGCCTCCAAGTCAGAATTGCCCAAAATGTGATGATCCAGCATTGCGGATAAGTCGTACAGTTCTCTGACGGACAAGGCTTTGGCCTTATTTAATACCACACCGTATCCCCATCTCTTCTCTCCTGTCTTGTGGTTAATACATAAACTGCAGCAATGGAGGCTGCTTATTACCGGTTTAGAGGCTTTCCCTGTATGTTTGAACCAGTAAAAGATAAATAGTTGAGAGGGCTTTCATTTTTTGATACATATGTACAATTTCTTTAAACGAAAGACGGACTGAATACATTTTTCTGCTTGCTAATCACGAAGATGTGTCGGTGAATTCACGTTAAAATGCAGCTATCTTGATGAGACATTAACTAAATCCATATTTGGAGAAGAAAATAAGCCACAAGTTGTATAGCAGAGATTCTCAATATATACACTTTAATTTTATTTCAAGTCTAATCTACAAAAATGACAACAGAATACATACAAAAGAAGTGTGCAAAATATTTTATGTTCAGTACTCTCATAAGTGGTCTTCAAACGATCACCGAAAACTGGCAAGGGAATGACCTCTTTAGTCTAGACCTCACACTTGCCACACCATTGTGTTCGATCAAATACCATGTTCAAAGGCAAAAAATAAAATAAAAAATTATAAAAAAAAAACCCCATGATGTTAAGAATTTGTCAAAAAGTTCAAACTATTCAGAATCACCAAATACTTACAACTACTAGTATTTAAATAAGATTAAATTTATCACACACATTATTAAAATAGTTGGGGCACAATGTCCATGGTCTGGGTTTGTACCAATTATGCTGCTCCTATGACTATACTGTTTACATGTGAGAAATTTATATTATAATATATATAAAAAAATAATCATACATATATATATACATACATACATACATACATACATACATATGTATGTATATGCATGTGTGTGTATATATTTTCCTTTTTTTATTTGTGGTGCACTTTAATCTTCCTAATACATTGTATTGCCTGCTGTCTACTCAGCTTTTTGATAGCACTTGTTAATTTATATTATACCACCTGGTTTTGATTAGGACATTTAATATAGCTCCTTTTCATTCATTATGATGCCGATTAATTGATTTTGCACAGCACTAGTAACATTAACGACTTGACTTTATTTATACAGTTATATTTTTTATAGCACTAACATGTTTACTTCAAATAAAAGGGGGGGCGGAATTTATACATATCAGCATCTACCTCAGCATATTGTTCAAATAATACCTATTTCAGGCCTTTATTTTCCACATCATGTGTTTTCATTCCTTTCTTTTGAGTGCAATCTTTCTCTTGAGCCATTTTAATAATGTTTGTGATCAAATGTAATAAAATGCTGATTTAATACTAGTAGTTGTATGCTACGTTTGTAGGCATTTGTGGCTCCAGACAAACCATACTGTATTTGCATACAAGCATTAATTAGCACTGTTGGCTGCCTGGCTCAAAATAACAGCGCTTTAAAACTTCCATTTCAGTATTCTCTTCCACAAGCTTCTGGCTTTGCAGACATACTTCTTTATTGACTTTAAAGGACAATTCCATAACTTGGTGCAAGCTCCTGTAAGAATAAATATGCAGATAAGAAATTGACATATAAGTGCAATTTTACAAGCCTTAAAATAATTTGTGGAGAGTGGGCAGGAGATCTCTGGCCGCAAGAGATAAAGTAGTCCATCTTGTGGCCAGAGCTGTTTCAAGGGGTTTTGGTAAGTGAGTGTTTATGGCTTCAAAATGTGTGAAATGTTCACCCTCCCATTGAACCCCTGCCGATCACTTATCTGGGACAGCTGGGGGCCGGATTTTATAAATAGAGGATTACCTCGCACATGGAACATAAACACAGCGAATACTTAATCCTACCAAACATTCAGTAACCTAGACGATAAACAGAACTTTTATAAATAGATCTTATATTTTCTTTTACTCAGACTCTGTTCATTCATGGTAAACATATTAAAGGTTATCAAACAAAATAAAATGTATATCTACACACTAGCTCCCTCTCTCCAATCCATACAAATGACTAAGGTAGCACGGGGAAGACTATTCTCCTTATGGAGACCTGACAAAACCAGTCTGGCTGTCAGTAAGGGGATTTATAGCTGCAATGCCCCTCTGGGAATTATTCAAAATGTCCCTCCAGAGAGGAAGGAGAAACTCTAGCGCCACCTATTGGAAGTAGCAATCCTAAAAAGTCATAAGTGGCTTTTTATAAGGCAGCAGTAAGGAGGAACCTGATTGGAACTGTGGTCACACATGCCATAGCTCCCTTCAATCTCTATGAGGCCAATAAAGTCATGGGTCATAGCCACAGCAACTCAGTGGTTGATACATACCAAGTGAGGTCAAAGGTGCAACTGTTGACCGGGTTAATTGATGCATGCAAGGCGCAGAGGCTTTTCTATCTGGTACCACCCTCACATAAAAACTAGGAATAGCCCACATTGCTTAAACAGTTGCTATTATACAATGGTGTTCAAAGTAAAGTGCAAGGTGTGGAATAAAGGAAAGTCAGCTGAGGCAATACGTTATGGGAAATCCTCGAATCCTGGCACTTACAGTATGTGGACAATACTTTGACAGCTAACATTGACCCAAGGGTGGTTATACCACTGGTGGAACCTGGGCAGCCACGCAGAGACCCACCTTCATCTTCAAAAAGGAGCAGACAGATTCTGTGCCAGACACAAAGAGGCCCATTTACTGTTATTCACAGCCGCCTCTTCACGGTTTGTCTGCTAATGCATTGAACTAAAGCAAGTTTAAGTCATGGCAACTCTGTTCCCTGATAAATGTAGCTTCTTATAGAAGGAGAACACTTCAAGGATCATGACAAACAGTTTATGGCCTCTTTCACAAGTCAGTATTTTTCATCAGTGTTTCATCAGTATTTGGCTGCCAAAACCAGGAGTGGAGCTTACAGAGAAGAACTACAGTGCCTACAAGTAGTATTCAACCCCCTGCAGATTTAGCAGGTTTGATAAGATGCAAATAAGTTACAGCCTGCAAACTTCAAACAAGAGCAGGATTTATTAACAGATGCATAAATCTTACAAACCAACAAGTTATGTTGCTCAGTTAAATTTTAATAAATTTTCAACATAAAAGTGTGGGTCAATTATTATTCAACCCCTAGGTTTAATATTTTGTGGAATAACCCTTGTTTGCAATTACAGCTAATAATCGTCTTTTATAAGACCTGATCAGGCCGGCACAGGTCTCTGGAGTTATCTTGGCCCACTCCTCCATGCAGATCTTCTCCAAGTTATCTAGGTTCTTTGGGTGTCTCATGTGGACTTTAATCTTGAGCTCCTTCCACAATTTTTCAATTGGGTTAAGGTCAGGAGACTGACTTATTTTATTTATTTAATCGTATGAACGTATATCTTACCATCATATAAAAATAAACACCAGACAATAGACAGTGATTTAAAAATATCAAAAGGATAAAAATCAAATTTGAATATCAAGATTTTCTATATATGCAATAGCGTTATCATTTACAATATAGAAATCCTTCTTGTCACCAAGGTAGGATCTCAGGGGGCACTCCTCAACAATGTGCTGGATAGTTTGACGATCTGCTCCACAGTCACAGGTCGGAGAGTCATATTTTCCCCACTTTTTTCCCTCTTGAACCAGGTCTTGGTTTTCTTGGCTGTGTGCTTTGGGTCGTTGTCTTGTTGGAAGATGAAATGACGACCCATCTTAAGATCCTTGATGGAGGAGCGGAGGTTCTTGGCCAAAATCTCCAGGTAGACCGTGCTATCCATCTTCCCATGGATGCGCACCAGATGGCCAGGCCCCTTGGCTGAGAAAGCCCCACAGCATGATGCTGCCACCACCATGCTTGACTGTAGGGATGGTATTCTTTGGGTCGTATGCAGTGCCATCCAGTCTCCAAACATCACGTGTGTGGTTGGCACCAAAGATCTCGATCTTGGTCTCATCAGACCAGAGAACCTTGAACCAGTCTGTCTCAGAGTCCTCCAAGTGATCATGAGCAAACTGTAGACGAGCCTTGACATGACGCTTTGAAAGTAAAGGTACCTTACGGGCTCGTCTGGAACGGAGACCATTGCGGTGGAGTACGTTACTTATGGTATTGACTGAAACAAATGTCCCCACTGCCATGAGATCTTCCCGGAGCTCCTTCCTTGTTGTCCTTGAGTTATAGCCTTGACTCTTCGGACAAGCCTGGCCTCGGCACGGGTGGAAACTTTCAAAGGCTGCCCAGGCCGTTGAAGGCTAGCAGTAGTTCCATAAGCCTTCCATTTCCAGATGATGCTCCCAACAGTGGAGACAGGTAGGCCCAACTCCTTGAAAAGGGTTTTGTACCCCTTGCCAGCCTTGTGACCCTCCACGATCTTGTCTCTGATGGCCTTGGAATGCTCCTTTGTCTTTCCCATGTTGACCAAGTATGAGTGCTGTTCACAAGTTTGGGGAGGGTCTTAATTAGTCAAAAAAGGCTGGAAAAAGAGATAATTAATCCAAACATGTGAAGCTCATTGTTCTTTGTGCCTGAAATACTTCTTATTACTTTAGGGGAACCAAACAGAATTCTTGTGATTTGAGGGGTTGAATAATAAATGACCCTCTGAATAAACTTTTCACAATTTAAAAAAAGATAAAAAAAAAGAAACAACATTCTTTTTTGCTGCAGTGCACTTCACACTTCCAGGCTAATCTACAGTCCAAATGTCACAGTGCCAAGTTAATTCCGAATGTGTAAACCTGCTAAATCTGCAGGGGGTTGAATACTACTTGTAGGCACTGTATAATTGAAAGACTAACCCCTGTTCTGCGCTTTGACACTCCTGGATTTGGCAGCCAAATACTGATGAAACACTGATGCAAAATACTGACGTGTGAAAGTGGCCTATGGTGTACTTGTCCTCTATATTCCCTAGCTCTCAATTCAAGTGAGCATCTGTGGGATGAGTTGAAAAACCAACGCCGAAGCTTGAAGGCCTCGCATCAGAACTTACAGGATTTCTAAGGCATTTCAATGATCTTTAAGATTCTAAGGCCACCAAGTTACATACTGTGAAAGCTCTGCATCAGTCTTGTGCACAACGTCTTCTAAGTTTTTCATTGTGGTCAACATATCCTTGTCGTCCGTAGCACAGCTTGTCGTGGTCTCTTCAAGTAAAGAAATAGTGGAACCAAGGTGTTTCTGAATGTCCTCTATCAAACAAAAATACATTAAAACCATAAATTACAACAGATTTTGCAAGTCAGAATACACAAAGTGCACTCTTATGAAAACAGATTGTCTAGAGATACTCATGTAATAAAATATGTAGTATCCAGAAAGCCAACAGGTCAATAAACACTGAACAAACAAAACCTAATAAAGAAATTAAATAATTATATAACTGAATTGTAAACCCCCCCACACTATTTCAGCCTGCTAACAAAGAAAGAACGGTGAAGTGACATTTAAAACAACAACTTGTTTCACAAAAAAACAGCCCTCCTATAGATATGTCATAAGGTAGAGGATAAAAGGTTCTTTGAAGGGAGGGTAAAAACAAAAACTGTCCGACTGACGGGGATAAGGGGCCAAGGCAATTTGAAGTGATAACCAGTTCTCTGGTGACAAATCAGGATCAAGGTTGTTTTTTCCACGATAAGGTAATTTTTTTAATGCCATTATTTTGGTAGTACATAACACTGTTCGTTTTATTAACTTGTTTTTAGTCGAGCCGTAAACCACAGAAAAAAAAAAAATAAAAATCCGAACCTGGATGCACTGTTGAATGAAAACAGCAGTCCTAAATAGGAAATGTTTTATACGGTCGTCATTTTTATTGTTTCACCACATTCTGAAAACCATAAGTTTTATTCGGTCAACTTAGCCAGTATTATTTAGTGCACAAATAGTTAAAGGGGTTGTCCACTACTTTAACACTGATTGACTATCTTAAGGATAGGTCATCAATGTCTGATCAGCTGAGGTCCTACATCCAGACCCGGTTGCTAATGGAAGAGAAAGCAGCTCCGGAACAGAGCAATTCCAACTGCCTGATGCCACAGAACAGCTGATCAGCGGGCCCCGGCCGATCAGACATTAATGACCTATACTAAGGATAGGCCAACAATGTTAAAGTAGTGGACACTAATTTTCTTTTGGGAGGCAATGAAAAAGCAAGCCATATTTTTTTGTTTTTGCTGCATTTTTCCTCTCGTTTACCGGGATATTAACTGTGTTTTTTTTTTTTTTTTAAAGGGACTTTGTTAATCCAACCATTATACAAAAAGTTTTAAACAGTTTATTTGGTCCTTCAGGGGAACTTGAAGCAGTAAATTATTTGCTTCATATATAGTGAAATACATGTTATTTTCAAAGCATTATTGCATGACAGAGGTGCACTGAGAGGCAATTGATTATGGCCTGCACTGCAGATGCTTAAAAGGGAAGGTATCGTCCAAAAAAAAAAAAAAATTCAATAACTGAAAAATTGTAAAGTAATAATGTTTTAATGTTTTGTTTAAATATTAGTTTTTATCTGAGCAAAATATATAAAAATTTAAAAAAGTTTGATATTTTCCACTGTTAAACACTAGGGGGAGCAGCTACAGAAATCCCACTGTAGAAAAAGCTCACATTACAGCTGCAGTAAAGTAGGCGGAGTCTGCTCTCCTGTGTGTGATGGCACCCCTCCCACCTCCTAATCTGAGTGTTTACAACAGATGAGAGACTGACATGTAGGGACACAGTGCAGAGCCATTTTGTTAGTGACCAGAAATGTCTAAAGTGTCACCAAGGACAGCAAGAGTATCACACAGGATAGGATTCGATACACAGCTCAGACAGTACCAAACAGGACAGGATTAGATATACGGCTCAGCAGGCAGTATCACACAGGATAGGTTTAGATACAGCAACTCAGCAGATAGTAACACATAGGAGAGGATTAGATACACAGCGGCAGGGGAGGGGCATCGGTACTCACGCACTTTGCATGCATGCCCGCAGCGGCTGCAGCAAGGAGAGCAGGGGGAGCGGGTGGGTGTCAGTGGAGACAGTAGCAGCGGTAGCGGCAGCAGTAGCGGGGGCAGAGTGGAGGAAGGGGGGTGTCATCGGAGACGGTAACGGCGGAGGGAGGGGGTGTCATCGGAGACGGTAACGGAGGGGAGGGGAGGCGGCCCGTACTCACATATCAGAAAAAGGAGAAATGGAGTGCCATAAATGAGGGATCACCAAACAAATAAAATCAATAATTATGAATAAGTTTATTACATGTCAAAAAAATTTGTGTCACACAGCACCTATGGTGTGAAACAACCATAAGCAAATCATTAAAAACATTGAAAACATGCAAAAAAAAAAAAAAAAAAAAAAAAAAAAAAGTCACAAGAAAACCAGGTGATTCCCAATATAAAATGGACCAGAATTTAATAAGCTGGCTAGTATATAAAACCAAACACACAGTAAATGTTTTAAGGAAATACAAAACACAATGAATTAGCAAAAAATACATTACAATAAATGCATTTAGATTTTTCCAAGTAGTTACCGTGTGTTTAGGCTCTAGTCACAGCTAGACAGATCCCCTGCACCTCTGATTCAGCCATGTGCTATCATTTTCTAGCCCCAGTTACTATGGTGTGCACGTTTTGTGAGTACAGCCTGGGATATCGGCATCTGGGGTGAGATTTCCCATGGTCCTCAAATATATCTAGGGCAAGCTATCAGTATGCTCTAAATCCAGGATTCTTGTGCACACTTGCATCAGCACAGCCTGGGGTGTTATCTCCTGGAGATGTTGGGGGTCTTTTTTTTACTAAGCTGTTTTATCTTATAACATCATGGTTTATCGTGACCTTATGTCTAGCTGTGACTAGAGCCTAAACACATGGTAACTACTTGGAAAAATCTAAATGCATTTATTGTAATGTATTTTTTGCTAATTCATTGTGTGTTTTGTATTTCCTTAAAACATTTACTGTGTGTTTGTTTTATATACTAGCCAGCTTATTCAATTCTGGTCCATTTCATATTGGGGATCACCTGGTTTTCTTGTGTGCTTTTGCAGGTTTTAGGTTTTAAATGTTTTGGCTATGGTTGTTTCACACCAGAGGTGCTGTGTGACACAAAAATGTTTTTGACATGTAATAAACTTATTTATAATTATTGATTTATTTGTTTGGTGATCCCTCATTTATGGCACTTCTTTTCTCCTTTTTCTGATCACATGCTTCTAGTCCCCCCCCCCCCCCGCTGCGAATTGCAGTCCGCAGCCGCCCCAGAAAATGGCGCATTCATAGAATGGAAATGGGCTTAGGGCCAGCTGTGTATTATCAGCTCGCCCTAAGCCCGAAATTCATGGTGTCACGCCAATATTAGATATGGCTACCATGAATTTCTAGTAAAGATTTAAAAAAAAAAAAAAAAAAAAAAAAAAAAAAACAGAAAAAATATTTTTAATAGCAATAAACCACCACAATAGGTGACTCCATCTTTGTTGAAGTCTAGTCCTGGGTCGAGGGTTCCGCGAAGTCCATTCCAGATCCAATATCATCTTATCGGAAGACAAACTGATCAGATGATGACACATCATCTGATCGGTTTGCCTTCTGACCAGATATTGGAATCAGATGACACATCAGCTGATTGTTTAAAAGCCTTTGCAGACTCCAAAGGTCCCATGGGCTCCAGGACCCACTGGTAAGCAGCTGATAGCTGATCTTTGCTGGACGTAAACTGATTCATCATCTGATTGTTAAAAAGCTGGCCGGCTTCTCACCGCTGGACGTAAACGATCAGATGATGCTGTCAAGTGATAGCATCAGCTGCTTACCGGCGGGTCCTGGAGCCGATCGGACGTGACCCGGGAGTCTGCAGAGAGGGGACTAAGATTAAGAGTTCATCCCAGCAGGGGATCTCCAGGAAACCCCAGTGATCCTCCTGCATGAACTGTATTCACCTTGTGACATCCCCGGACTTCCTGCAGACAGGTGTCGCGGTAAACCACCGCAAGAATACTAAATCCGTGTTGCATGGCACAAGGTGAACACAGTTCATGTAGGTGGATCACCGGAGGGTTTCGGGGTTCACCTTGACGTCAGCTAAGGTTGCCTGCTGTGCACCAGACATTCAGTATTTTTGCGGTGTTTTACCGCAATACCTCTCTGCAGGGAAGTCCAGGGATGTCACAAGGTGAATACAATTCATGCAGGATTACCGGGGAGTTTCCTGGAGATCCCCCGCTGGGATGAAGTCTTTACCTTGTGATGTCAGGTGGGGGAGGGGGGGGGGGGTGTCACACAGTAAACACACTGGGAGATAAGGAAACAGCTGCCGATGCTGGCTATGTGGCTTTCTTCTATGAAGGAATTTACATCGCCATAGCTTTTTCTCCCTAAAAACGCCCAAAACGCATAAACTATAAAAGCAACGTGGGCATTACACATATGTTTTTTCTTGCTTTTTTACCTTACTCCATTGAAGTCAATTGGGGAAAAAAGCAGTAAAGAAAAAACGTTAAAACAATTGACAAGTTTCTTTTTTTCAGCAAGAAAAAAAAGCAACTGAAAAAGCAACAACGTCGGCACAGCAAGTCCCGATTCTCATAGACTTTGCTGAGATACGTTTTCCTTGCTTTTATAGATTAAAAACACAGCTGAAACCTGCATATTGTGTGTGGGCATAGTTTGAGTTCCCAGTCCACACATCTGCACTATTGGGCGCCCCTGAAGCTCTGGTCGCCACAGGGTACTGCACTCCAACCGGGGTGTGTCACTGATCATGAATCCAGGGGAGCTTGGTGCCGGTTTCAACACACACACACACACACACACACACACACACACACACACACACACACACACACACACACACACACACACACACACACACACACGGGACTGGGCTAAGGTCAGGTACCAAAAGGGGTTGCCTACAGTGTGGTATTTACAGGATGCCAACAGAACAAGGGTCCCAGTCCACTAGCTTAGGACCTGGTTCGAGGGAGGCGCAGCCACCATGGGGAGTGAGGAGTCACACACAGCAATAGTGAGTTCTCCAGCAGGAGTGATAGTGAGTAGACGTCTTTCCCGGTAGCTCCTGTGGGACATAGGAGTTTAACGGTCGCTGTGAAGATACAGTGTCAGTTCCCCCAGGGACAGCACAGTTCAGGGTGCAGCACCCTAGGGCGGTGCAATTCCATGTCGCATCATCAGACTCTGCCGGACGGAGGGGTTCCATGCTCTTCCGAACACACAAGTTTCCAGAGCCAAGTGGCACCTAAGATTCCGGGGCCTAGATCACGGTCAGACAAAAGGGGATCCATGCTACTGGCATAGGGAATAGTACTCTACCTAGTTTGGAAGGGATTCTAAGTGCTTCAAGCCACAGGGACCCGCACTACAAAGCGCAGCAAGAAAGGGCCCACAGACTACCGCACCGGTTCTGACTTCCCATGGATTCGGGATCGGCTGGAGCCCATCATGGCGGTGACCGGTACTACGGGGCTGGCAACTGAAGTTGTGAGTAAACTACTCCTTGAACCCGCAGAGACGACTGCTTGTTCTTACCGGCGTCGCCGCTCTGCGCTTAGGCGCCGACTGCCATTTTCTCCCCTCATCCACCCGGGATCCGCTACGCCTTTGGCGAGTGACACCATCCCAGCTGCCATAACACCTGCCCCGGCGAGGAATTCTACAGCGGCGGCTACTCCCTAGCCGCATACCACAGGTGGCGTCACGACAAACTTTCACAACCACCCAGCTTTCCCTTCCTTTTACTGTACGTCTTGGGGCACCGGAACCGGGCAAGGACACCCGTGACATCGCCTGACACGACCTGAAGCGGCTTGGCAAGGAGTAGGTCAACAACCTGCCCTGTAGGGTGCTACACTGACATTATAGTACATCATGTGACTCAAGTGTAATTATTAATTTTTATGGCCTATACTTTTTTTTGTTCTTTGTGCTTTGAACACAAGGTGTGAAGTTTAAAATAAAACGTACGCGATTACTTTCCCCTTGTTTTACCTGACATGAGACACATAATTGCGTCTTGCTATTGACATTTTCAGTTTTTAAATCTGGTGTATTCTTATAACAGAGTAATGATTGCAGTGTTGTGTAATATTTCAGCATGAAAGAAGATTCCCAGCAGAGTGTACAAAGAGTGGGAGACCGCACCGAGCAGAGCTATGCCTAGAATTTCAAAACTTTTAACAGCGCCACTCAGGCAGAAAAGCAACAAATTAATGCACACAGCCTTTTTGTTTCCTGTCCAAAATGTCAAAAAACTGCACTTGCCATGGAAATGGACTAATTGCAACTGTGAGGCACAAATGCCTTGATTATTATTTTGCCATAAACAGATTGAAATAGTCTGCAGTCAGATCAACGATATTCATAATTACTAGGCATCAAAATAAAAACAGAAAAAAAAAATAAAACAAAATTGAGTAAAGATAAATACATCAATATGCAATAAACTATGCATACCAAGAAATCTCTGCCGGGTGCCAGTAATGTGGATATCTTTCATAGGCAGCTGATGCCTTGTGCAATCCAGAGCAGTGGCAAATGAGGTGTAATTGTCCTTGAATTGAGTTGTGGTGGAGGTCGAGGGAGTTAGAGATTCAACCTGTAAAAAAACCATCAAAAAGGGATTGGAAAGTTAAACAAACAAAAAAAAACCAAAAAAAAAACCCCATATTTTTATAACCAATTTAACGGGTCCTAAAAGAGAGAGTAGGGGGTTCAACTACCGGGACACCACTGGTGCAAACAAATAGGACAGGGCAGGAAAGACACGCCAAAGTTCAATGGGACTGGCAGAAACAGCAAACGTGCTCACTGGCCTGTTTATTTTAAACATCTTTTTTTTTTTACATCTACTGGTTAACACGGTATAAAGATACACGGTATTTTTTGGATTATATGACGCACTTTTCCTCCCAAAAATTTGGGAGGAAAATGAGGGGTGCGTCTTAAAATCCAAATAAATATAGCTTACTGGGGGTGGACTGTCTGTTCAGCTCTGTGTGCAGCCAGGTGCATGTCGCTGAGTGCAGGCGGCCTGGTGCCTGTCTGTGCCAGTGGCAGTCTGCCGCTGTGCGGGCTACTAGCTGCCACTCTCCACGGGCGGCTGTGTGGACTGTGGTGGCTTCGAGTGTTCCAGATGTCCAGTGTCCCGGATTCAAATGATGGCACAGGGAGTCAGCATGTGCGCAGATGGAGCTCCACCCACACATGCTCCGCTCCGGGAGCTATCATTTGAATCGGGACTGTGGACAGACTGGGACACACCACACTGGCCTGCTCCACTACTGACCCGCTGCTAGGACAACCTCTGCCTCCTGTGACCCCGCTCCATCACCACCCCCTCCGGTAAGAACATCGGGGTATAAAACAAACCCCATTTTTAACTTTTTTAATCTCTAAATTTGGGGTGCGTCTTATAAAACGAAAAATACGGTACTTGGCCTGTTTCAGGCAGACTATATAAAAAGGTTCCCAGAGAAATGTAATAAATACACATTTAAATAGAAAGGTTTACTAAAAACCTTTATTTAGCAAACAAAAAAAATATATATATTTAATGCTTCTAAAAGATGGCAGCTGCAAACAATCACAACCTATCCTTTATGTCAGAGGACACGTGGTAGAACTGGCTGCGGGAAGCATAAGAGAGGAGACATCAGAGCAGTGTCTTAGTAGGCGCTGTGAACTTGCTCTCCTCTGTTCAGTCAACCTGACAGGACACTGAGCGGAGTGGACTAAAGGAGAAGATAAATACCTTTCTTTAGATGACTGACAATGAACATCTCTCTCAGTCAGCCTGACAGTATCAGTGCGTCGGTCTTGTGCTTCACGCAGCCAGTCCTATTGAGTGTCCTGGCAGTTGCAATCTTTAAAATCCTGACAGAGTGCACTACATAAAGCATACCTATTTGCCAAATAAAAAAAAAGAAGGGAATTTTGTTTACTTACCGTAAATTCCTTTTCTTCTAGCTCCAATTGGGAGACCCAGACAATTGGGTGTATAGGCTATGCCTCCGGAGGCCGCACAAAGTATTACACTAAAAGTGTAAAGCCCCTCCCCTTCTGCCTATACACCCCCCGTGCTCCCACTGGCTCCTCAGTTTTGGTGCAAAAGCAAGAAGGAGGAAAAAATTATAAACTGGTTTAAAGTAAATTCAATCCGAAGGAATATCGGAGAACTGAAACCATTCAACATGAACAACATGTTTACACAAAAAAACAGGGGCGGGTGCTGGGTCTCCCAATTGGAGCTAGAAGAAAAGGAATTTACGGTAAGTAAACAAAATTCCCTTCTTCTTTGTCACTCCATTGGGAGACCCAGACAATTGGGACGTCCCAAAGCAGTCCCTGGGTGGGTAAATAATACCTCATAATAGAGCCGTAACGGCTCCGTCCTACAGGTGGGCAACCGCCGCCTGAAGGACTCGCCTACCTAGGCTGGCATCCGCCGAAGCATAGGTATGCACCTGATAGTGTTTCGTGAAAGTGTGCAGGCTCGACCAGGTAGCCGCCTGACACACCTGCTGAGCCGTAGCCTGGTGCCTCAAAGCCCAGGACGCACCCACGGCTCTGGTAGAATGGGCCTTCAGCCCTGAGGGAACCGGAAGCCCAGCTGAACGGTAAGCTTCTAGAATTGGTTCCTTGATCCACCGAGCCAGGGTTGATTTGGAAGCCTGTGACCCTTTACGCTGGCCAGCGACAAGGACAAAGAGTGCATCCGAGCGGCGCAGGGGCGCCGTACGAGAAATGTAGAGTCTGAGTGCTCTCACCAGATCTAACAAGTGCAAATCCTTTTCACATTGGTGAATTGGATGAGGGCAAAAAGAGGGTAAGGAGATATCCTGATTGAGATGAAAGGGGGATACCACCTTAGGGAGAAATTCCGGAACCGGACGCCGAACCACCTTGTCCTGGTGAAACACCAGGAAAGGGGCTTTGCATGACAATGCTGCTAGCTCAGACACTCTCCGAAGTGAAGTGACTGCTACTAGGAAAACCACTTTCTGCGAAAGGCGTGCGAGAGAAATATCCCTCATTGGCTCGAACGGTGGTTTCTGAAGAACCATCAGCACCCTGTTCAGATCCCAGGGTTCCAACGGACTTTTGTAAGGAGGGACGATGTGACAAACCCCCTGCAGGAACGTGCGTACCTGTGGAAGTCTGGCCAAGCGCTTCTGAAAAAACACAGAGAGCGCAGAGACTTGTCCCTTAAGGGAGCCAAGCGACAAACCCTTTTCCAATCCGGACTGAAGAAAGGACAGAAAAGTGGGCAAGGCAAATGGCCAGGGAGAAAAACCCTGATCAGAGCACCTCGACAGGAATATTTTCCACGTCCTGTGGTAGATCTTGGCGGACGTTGGTTTCCTGGCCTATCTCATAGTGGCAATGACCTCTTGAGATAATCCTGAAGACGCTAAGATCCAGGACTCAATGGCCACACAGTCAGGTTGAGGGCCGCAGAATTCAGATGGAAAAACGGCCCTTGAGACAGCAAGTCTGGTCGGTCTGGTAGTGCCCACGGTTGGCCGACCGTGAGATGCCACAGATCCGGGTACCACGACCTCCTCGCCCAGTCTGGAGCGACGAGGATGGCGCGGCGGCAGTCGGCCCTGATCTTTCGTAACACTCTGGGCAACAGTGCCAGCGGAGGAAACACATAAGGGAGTTGAAACTGCGACCAATCCTGAACTAAGGCGTCTGCCGCCAGAGCTCTGTGATCGTGAGAACGTGCCATGAATGCCGTGACCTTGTTGTTGTGCCGGGACGCCATTAGGTCGACGTCCGGCATCCCCCAGCGGCAACAGATCTCCTGAAACACGTCCGGGTGAAGGGACCATTCCCCTGCGTCCATGCCCTGGCGACTGAGAAAATCCGCTTCCCAGTTTTCCACGCCCGGGATGTGAACTGCGGAGATGGTGGAGGCCGTGGCTTCCACCCACATCAAAATCCGCCGGACTTCCTGGAAGGCTTGCCGACTGCGTGTTCCTCCTTGGTGGTTGATGTAAGCCACCGCTGTGGAGTTGTCCGACTGAATTCGGATCTGCTTGCCTTCCAGCCACTGCTGGAACGCTTTTAGGGCCAGCTACACTGCCCTTATCTCCAGAACATTGATCTGAAGGGAAGACTCTGTCTGAGTCCAAGTCCCCTGAGCCCTGTGGTGGAGAAAGACCGCTCCCCACCCTGACAGACTCGCGTCCGTTGTGACCACCGCCCAGGATGGGGGTAGGAAGGATTTCCCCTTCGATAATGAAGTGGGATGAAGCCACCACCGAAGGGAAGCTTTGGTTGCCTGAGAGAGGGAGACGCTCCTGTCGAGGGACGTCGGCTTCCTGTCCCATTTGCGTAGGATGTCCCATTGAAGAGGACGCAGGTGAAACTGCGCGAAAGGGACTGCCTCCATTGCTGCCACCATCTTCCCCAGGAAGTGCATGAGGCGCCTCAAGGGGTGTGACTGACCCTGAAGGAGAGATTGCACCCCCGTCTGTAGTGAACGCTGCTTGTTCAGCGGAAGCTTCACTATCGCTGAGAGGGTATGAAACTCCATGCCAAGATATGTCAGCGATTGGGTCGGTGTCAGATTTGACTTTGGAAAATTGATGATCCACCCGAAACTCTGGAGAGTCTCCAGAGTAGCGGTGAGGCTGTGCTGGCATGCCTCTTGAGAGGGTGCCTTGATCAGGAGATCGTCCAAGTAAGGGATCACCGAGTGACCCTGAGAGTGGAGGACCGCCACTACTGCAGCCATGACCTTGGTGAAAACCCGTGGGGCTGTCGCCAGGCCGAACGGCAGTGCCACGAACTGCAGGTGTTCGTCTCCTATGGCGAAGCGCAGGAAGCGCTGATGCTCTGGAGCAATCGGTACGTGGAGATAAGCATCTTTGATATCGATCGATGCAAGGAAATCTCCTTGGGACATTGAGGCGATGACGGAGCGGAGGGATTCCATCCGGAACCGCCTGGACTTTACGTGTTTGTTGAGCAGTTTTAGGTCCAGGACAGGACGGAAAGACCCATCCTTCTTTGGAACCACAAACAGGTTGGAGTAAAAACCGTGACCCTGTTGCTGAAGAGGAACGGGGACCACCACTCCTTCTGCCTTCAGAGTGCCCAGCGCCTGCAGAAGAGCATCGGCTCGCTCGGGAGGCGGAGATGTTCTGAAAAATAGAGTCGGAGGACGAGAGCTGAACTCTATCCTGTAACCGTGAGACAGGATGTCTCTCACCCAACGGTCTTTTACCTGTGGCAGCCAAATGTCGGAAAAGCGGGAGAGCCTGCCACCGACCGAGGATGCGGTGTGAGGAGGCCGTAAGTCATGAGGAAGCCGCCTTGGTAGCGGCACCTCCAGCGGTCTTTTTAGGGCGTGACTTAGACCGCCATGGATCGGAGTTCCTCTGATCCTTCTGAGGCCTTTTGTACGAGGAGAATTGGGACCTGCCCGCATCCCGAAAGGACCGAAACCTCGACTGTCCCCTCCTCGGTTGGGGTAATTTTGGTTTGGCCTGGGGTAAGGATGTTTCCTTTCCCTTGGATTGTTTGATGATCTCATCCAGCCTCTCACCAAACAAACGGTCGCCAGAAAATGGCAAACCGGTTAAGGACTTTTTGGAAGCCGAATCTGCCTTCCATTCCCGTAGCCACAAGGCCCTGCGTATTGCCACCGAATTGTCGGTTGCAACCGCCGTACGGCTCGCAGAGTCCAGGACAGCATTAATAGCGTAGGACGCAAATGCCGACGTTTGAGAAGTTATGGACGCCACTTGCGGCGCAGACGTACGTGTGAGTGCGTCAATTTGCGCTTGACCCGCTGAGATAGCTTGGAGTGCCCATACGGCTGCGAATGCTGGAGCAAAAGACGCGCCGATAGCTTCATAGATGGATTTCAACCAGAGCTCCATCTGTGTCAGTGGCATCCTTGAGCGAAGCCCCATCTTCAACTGCAACTAAGGATCTAGCCGCCAGTCTGGAGATTGGAGGATCCACCTTGGGACACTGAGTCCAGCCCTTGACCACGTCAGGGGGGAAGGGATAACGTGTATCCTTAAGGCGCTTGGGAAAACGCTTATCTGGACAAACTCGGTGTTTCTGGACTGCCTCTCTGAAATCGGAGTGATCCAGAAACATACTCGTTGTACGCTTGGGGAACCTGAAACGGAATTTCTCCTGCTGAGAGGCTGACTCCTCCGCTGGAGGAGCCGAGGGAGAAATATCCAACATTTGATGTATGGACGCGATAAGATCATTCACTATGGCGTCACCATCAGGAGTATCAAGGTTGAGAGCGGCCTCAGGATCAGAATCCTGATCAGCTACCTCCGCTTCATCATACAGAGAGTCATCCCTCTGAGACCCTGAACAGAGTCTTGAGGTCGAGGGGATTTCCCAGCGAGCTCGCTTAGGCGGTCTGGGGCTGCGGTCCGTGTTAGAGACCTCACCCTGGGATCTATGAGACACCCCGGGGGAACATTGTTGTTCCGACTGAGGGGAACCAGAGGGCAGTGATTCCACAGTGCCCATGGTCTGAGATACCGGTCTGGACTGCAAAGCTTCTAGAATCTTGGCCATAGTCTCAGAAAGTCTGTCAGTAAAAACTGCAAACTCCGTCCCTGTCACCTGGACAGTGTTAGCTGGTTGTTCCCCCTGGGCCCCCCTTAGCAGAGGCTCCGGCTGAGTAAGTGCCACAGGGGCCGAGCAGTGCACACAATGAGGGTCAGTGGAACCTGCCGGTAGCGAGGTTGTACATGCGGCGCAGGCAGCATAGTAAGCCTGTGTTTTGGCACCCCTGCTTCTTGTGGGCGCCATGCTGTTGTCTCCTTTGAGCAACACAACAGTGTATATAGCCAGAAATCAACTGTGCACCATATCATATAATCTATAAGTACACTTCTGCACAAGTGGGGCCAGCACCAGAGGTGCTGCTTACCGCCCGCTTAAAGCTGTTGTGTGGCCACCAGAATCCCTGCCTGGGTCCCCCAGAGCTTGTCTCCCCTCTGCAGCGTCCGAGGAGCTGACAGGAATGGCTGCCGGCGTCCTGAGGAGAGGAGGGAGCCGTGGGCGTGACCCAGAAAGTGCGGGAACTGGTGCCCCACTGTGCACAGTGAGGGGGGTGGAGTATGCAAAGCATGCTCCAGCCCTCAGTGCTGCCGTGCTGTACAGCGTCCCGCCCTTCCCCTGACTGGCAGGGCTGGGGGCGGGAAGAAAAAGAGACTAGGCCCAAAAGCCGGGGACTCGAGTTATAAGCGCGGCCGCCGTATAAGCGCAGTCTGCGCGGAAGTCCCCGGCGCACTAACAGTCCCAGCCGCGCCGCAGTGATAACAATGGCAGCGGCGGTCAGCGCGGTAGTCCCCATACAGTAACACACTCAGCGATGCTGCAGTGTATAATGGCACAAACGCGGTCAGCGCCGCGGTCCCCGGTGCACTAGCACACCCAGCAATGCTGGAGTGTTGCTGTGCGCAGTCCCCACGGGGACACAGAGTACCTCAAAGTAGCAGGGCCATGTCCCTGAACGATACTCGGCTCCTATCCAGCAGGGTCCTCAGGAGCTGTGGATGGAGCACGGTCTCAGTGCCTGGAGACCGATAGGGCTCTGGGTGAAGTGGGATCCTAAGGGGGATGGGGAAGGAAAACAGCATGTGGGCTCCAGCCTCCGTACCCGCAATGGATACCTCAACCTTAACAACACCGCCGACAAGAGTGGGGTGAGAAGGGAGCATGCTGGGGGCCCTGTTAAGGGCCCTCTTTTCTTCCATCCGACATAGTCAGCAGCTGCTGCTGACTAATCTGTGGAGCTATGCGTGCATGTCTGCCTCCTTCGCACAAAGCAAAAAACTGAGGAGCCCGTGGGAGCACGGGGGGTGTATAGGCAGAAGGGGAGGGGCTTTACACTTTTAGTGTAATACTTTGTGCGGCCTCCGGAGGCATAGCCTATACACCCAATTGTCTGGGTCTCCCAATGGAGCGACAAAGAAAAAAAATAATATAATGATATTTAGAAATGGGTTCTCCAAAAAATGTAAAACCTTTTTAAAAAGGGAATCTATCACCAGATTTTTGCTACCTCATCTGAAAGCAGCTTAACTCCCCTTCAGTCCCGGGCAATGTTCGTTTTTTTTCGCCTCCCTTCTGAGAGCCGTAACTTTTAACCTTTTCGCACCAGAGCCTGTTTTTGCCTTCGGGATCGGGCCAATTTTTTTTTTTTTTATTTCTGACCAGTGTCACTTTGACAGGTTATAAAACTCTGGAACGCTTCTACAGATCCCTGTGATTCTGATAATGTACTTTCCTGACATATTGTACTTCAGAATAGGCATAAAATTAAGATGAGAGTTTTACTAATAAACACAAAGATATCGGAAATTTGGCGAAAATTTTTTAAATTTTGCAACTTTTAAACATTATGACATTAAACTAGAAGGTTATGCTACAAAAAATAGTTAAACATTCCCCACTTGTCCACTTTACATCAGCGCAATTTTTCAAACATAATTTTTTTTTGTTAGGAAGTTACAAAGGGTCAAAGTTTAATCAGCAACTTCTCATTGCTCCAACAAAATTTACAAATTTTTTTTTTTTAGGGACCACATCACATTTGAAGTGACTTTGAGGGGTCTAGGTGACAGAAAGTATCCAAAAGTGATACCATTCAAAAAAACTGCACCCCTCACACTGCTCAAAACCACATCCAAGAAGTTTATTAACCCTTTAGGTGCTTCACAGGAACCAAAAGCAATGTAGAAGGAAAAAAAAAAAAAAGAAAAATTTTACTTTTTTTTCAAAAAAATGTTATTTTAGCCTCACATTTTGCATTTTCACAAGGGAGAAAAGAGAAAATGCACCATAAAATGTATTGTGCAATTTCTCCTGAGCATGCAGATACCCCATATGTGGTGGAAGTCTACTGCTTGGGTACATGGCAGGACATAGAAGGGAAGGGGCGCCATTTGAATTTTTGAAAGTTAAAATTGGCTGGAATCATTAGCGGATGCAAGGTGACGTTTCGTGACCCCATAATGTGCCTAAACAATAGAGCTTCTCCACAAGTGACCCCATTTTGGAAACTAAATCCCTCAAGGAATTTATCTAGATGTTTGGTGATCCCCTTGAACCCACAGGGAATTCAGAGAAGTTTAGAACATTAAAGCATGAAAAAAAAAAAAAAACAAAAAAAAACCCACAAAAAAAAAAAAACCACAAAAAAATTGTTACTTCAACCATATAACTTACTTTTTCCCAAGGGTATCAAGAAAAAAAAAAAAATGCACAATAAACTTTCTTCTGCAACTTCTCCCGAGTACACAGATATGTCATATGTGGTGGAAATTTACAGTTTGGGTGCACAGGAGATCAATGCTGCATGGAGCAAGGAAAGGTGAGTATAAAAGTTTATTTTTTGGTTTTGTGTGATACAGGATACATGCCATATAGCAGGATGGATGGGGGTATATAGCAGGATGGGAATATATACCAGGATGGCAGTATATATCAGGATGGGGGCATATTGCAGGATGGGAGAGTATATAGCAGGATGCCAGTATATAGCAGGATAAGGGCATATACCAGGATGGGGTATATATACACACACACACAAGGCAGGAGGATCATTACCAGGATGCGGTACCTTAGCAGAGAATATGGGGACATTACCCCCATAACAGGGTCAGCAGCAGATCCTCGCCCCATAACAGTGTGTCATGACCACTTTTCTTGCTTACAATTTTATTTTCCTCCTCCTAAACCAGGGTGAGTCTTATGGTCCGAAAAATACGGTAACACCGGTTTATTGTTCCGGTCAGTACGGATACACCAATACCAAATTTACATTTTTTTTATGTTTTACGCAATAAAATAAAAATAGAAAATAGAATTTTTTTTGCATTGCTGTATTCACAGAGCTGTAACTTTTATTTTTCCACTGACGGAGCTGGATGGCGGCTCGCTTTTTTGCGAGACAAGATGTAGTTTTCAGTAATATTTTTATTTATGTTCAATTTTTTATGGCATTTTATTCCAATTTTTTTCTGCAGTATGATTAAATATTTTTTTGATGCATTTTTTTTTTTTTTAAAAAACTGTTCACTAAAGGGGTTAAATAGTGTGACAGTTTTATAGATCAGGTTGGGCCAGATGCGGTGATACCAAATACGTGTACATTTGTTTTTATATAAATGTTAAATTTATATAAAAGTGTTTTTGGGTATAATTTTTTTTGTCTCTTATTATTACATTTTGCAGGTTTTTTTTTTACTTTTCTTTTTACCTGGTCCCTTTATGGGACTTTCACCTTTCCAAGTTTGATCACTGGTATAATGCATTACCATGCAGCAGCAGCACAGCAATGCATTATACTGACAGTGTCAGGGTGCACTGCAGAATGCCTGTCACATCCAGCTGAAGGCTGGATCTCACAGGCCACCATAGATGGCAGACCCGGAGTCATGTGACCTCCGGTTGCCATGACAACCCAAGGTCCTGCGTGATCTGACACAGGAGACCCGGGAGAGCTAAGAGAAGCAGCTCTCTGAACCTCTGAAACTTCTATGTGCCGTGATCACTATTGATCACAGCAGGTAGACGATCACAAAGGGATAACATCACCAGGACCCAATCCAATCAGATCCTGGTGAGGTCTCTGGACAGCACTATTGTTCTGCACCGGAAACCCGATGATGGCAGCATGCAGGGAACGCGATCCCCTCCTGAATGCAGACAGTTGATAAATGTCAGTTCTGCATAAAGCCCAGCAGATGCTGAAAGTCTATCTACTGTCGGCGATCCTGAAGCGGTTAATTTTTCAATCAATACTGCCATATAAGGGCTTATTTTTTGCAGGATGAGTTGTACTTTTGAATTAAATCATTAGTTTTATCATGTAGTGTACTGGAAAAAAATGGGAGGAAAAAAAAAAATATAGAGTGCAATGAAATTATACAAAACAAAAAAAAATGCAATTGCACAATTGTTTTTGGGATATTTTATTCACTATATGGTAAAACTGATGTGTCGGTGTGATGCCTCACAACAGTACAAGCTCACAGATACCAAAACACGTATACTTCTACTTTTATCTAAGGGGTGGAAAAAAAACAAACGGATTTGTGTACTCACCGTAAAATCGTTTTCTCTTAGCCATCATTGGGGGACACAGGACCATGGGTTTTATGCTGCTTATCCATAGGACGACACTAAGATGCAAAGATGTTAGCTCCTCCCCTGCAGTATACACCCCCTGGCTCAGCCAGGCTACTTCAGTTTTAGTACACAAGCAGAACAAGTAACAAAATGTGAGTGAATACTCAGAACAAAAAAGTACTGAGACAGAAAAAAGCTAAGGCCCAACAGGGCAACAGGGAGGGTGCTGTGTCCCCCAATGATGGCTAAGAGAAAACGATTTTACGGTAAGTACACAAAAATCCGTTTTTCCTCTGACGCCTCATTGGGGGACACAGGACCATGGGACGTCCTAAAGCAGTCCCTGGGTGGGTAAACCAACGACTAGGAACCAGTCCCAGATAGCCAGGAGCGCCTACTGAGATAGGTGCTCCACTATCGTTTGCAGAATTTTCCTACCTAGGTTCGCCTCAGCCTCAGCCTGGGTATGGACTCAGTAATGCTTTGAAACAGTACGTAGGCAAGACCAGGTCGCAGCCTTACACCCCTGTTCCACTGAAGCCTGATGCCCAAGAGCCGCCAACTGCTCGCGTGGCACGAGTCCGCAGCCCACTAGGAATGGGCTTGAGTTTCAAGTGGTAGACCTCCTGGATCGCAGTGCGAATCCAGCGAGCCAGCGTTGCCTATGAAGCTGCCTCTCCTTTCTTAGGCCTTTCAGGAATGACGAACAAGGAATCCATGTTCCTAAAGGGGCTGTCCTGGGTACGTAATATCTGAGAGCCCTCACAAGGTCTAACGAATATAGGAACCTTTCCACCCTATGGACTGGGTGGACAAAAGGAAGGCAGAACAACGTCCTCGTTCATATGAAACGGGGAAGTAACCTTCGGAAGAAAATCCGGAAGGGGGCGTAGAACCACCTTGTCCTGATGAAAGATCAGAAAGGGTTCGCGTAAAGAGTGCTGCCAGTTCAGAAACGTGTCTGATGGACGTAATCGACACTAAGAATGTTACTCTCCAAGAGAGAAGAGCAAGAGAAGATTCCTTAAGAGGTTCAAAGGGGGACCTCTGGATACCGTCCAAAACGAGATGGAGGTCCCATGGGTCCAGCAACAGTTTGTACGGGGGAACTAGATGAGAAACGGAGGAAAGGAAAGTCTAGACTAGCGGATTGCAAGCTAGGCGGTATTGATAGAATATTGAGAGATGAAACCTGCCCCTTAAGGGAGCTGAGGGCCAACCCCTTTTGCAACCTGACTGGAAAAATAAAAATCAAGAATTCTGGGGATCGCCAGAGGCATAGGTTGGACATTAGATTCCCTGCACTGGGAAAGGAAAGTTTTCCACATACGGTGGTAAATACGGGATGAAGGCCGGCTTTCGGGCACTGTACATGGTGGAGATAACCGCGGGAAAGAATCTCGCTACGGGGGGGGGGGAGACACTCCACGTTCCCACCTGTTGATGGTTTTGGGGAAAAAAATCGGTCTCCGAAGGAACAGTCGCCCTCTAAAAACAAAAGAAGGGAATTTTGTTTACTTACCGTAAATTCCTTTTCTTCTAGCTCTAATTGGGAGACCCAGACAATTGGGTGTATAGGCTATGCCTCCGGAGGCTGCACAAAGTATTACACTTAAAAGTGTTAAGCCCCTCCCCTTCTGCCTATACACCCCCCGTGCTCTCACGGGATCCCCAGTTTTGGTGCAAAAGCAAGAAGGAGTAAAAAATTATAAACTGGTTTAAAGTAGATTCAATCCGAAGGAATATCGGAGAACTGAAACCAGTCAACATGAACAACATGTGTACACAAAAAACAGGGGCGGGTGCTGGGTCTCCCAATTAGAGCTAGAAGAAAAGGAATTTACGGTAAGTAAACAAAATTCCCTTCTTCTTTGTCGCTCTATTGGGAGACCCAGACAATTGGGATGTCCAAAAGCAATCCCTGGGTGGGTAAAATAATACCTCGTAATAGAGCCGAAAAAACGGCCCCTTCCTACAGGTGGGCAACCGCCGCCTGAAGGACACGTCTGCCTATGCTGGCATCCGCCGAAGCATAGGTATGAACCTGATAGTGTTTCGTGAAAGTGTGCAGGCTCGACCAGGTAGCCGCCTGACACACCTGCTGAGCCGTAGCCTGGTGCCTCAAAGCCCAGGACGCGTCCACGGCTCTGGTAGAATGGGCCTTCAGCCCTGAGAGAACCGGAAGCCCAGCCGGACGGTAGGCTTCGAAAATTGGCTCTTTGATCCACCGAGTCAAGGTTGATTTGGAAGCCTGTGACCCTTTACGCTGGCCAGCGACAAGGACAAAGAGTGCATCCGAGCGGCGCCGAGGCGCCGTACGAGAAATGTAGAGTCTGAGTGCTCTCACCAGATCTAACAAGTGCAAATCCTTTTCACATTGGTGAACTGGATGAGGACAAAAAGAAGGTAAGGAGATATCCTGATTGAGATGAAAGGGGGATACCACCTTAGGGAGAAATTCCGGAACCGGACGCAGAACCACCTTGTCCTGGTGAAAACCAGGAAAGGGGCCTTGCATGACAGCGCTGCTAGCTCAGACACTCTCCGAAGTGAAGTGACTGGTACTAGAAAAACCACTTTCTGCGAAAGGCGTGAGAAATATCTCTCATTGGCTCGAATGGTGGTTTCTGAAGAACATCAGCACCCTGTTCAGATCCGAAGGTTGTAACGGCCGCTTGTAAAAAGGAACGATGTGACAAACCCCCTGCAGGAACGTGCGTACCTGTGGAAGTCTGGCTAGGCACTTCTGGAAAAAACACAGAGAGCGCTGAGACTTGTCCCTTAAGGGAGCCGAGCGACGAACCCTTTTCCAGTCCAAATTGAAGGAAGGACAGGGAAGGGGGCAAGGCAAATGGCCAGGGAGAAAAAACCCTGAGCAGAGCACCACGACAGGAATATTTTCCGCGTCCTGTGGTTAGACCTTGGCGGACGTTTGTTTACTAGCCAGTCTCATAGTGGCAATGGCTTCTTGAGATAATCCTGAAGACGCTAGAATCCAGGACTCAATGGCCACACAGCCAGGTTGAGGGCCCCAGAATTCAGATGGAAAAAAACGGCCCTTGAGACAGCAATTCTGGTCGGTCTGGCAGTGCCCCCGGTTGGCCGACCGTGAGATGCCACAGATCCGGGACCACGACCTCCTCGGCCAGTCTGGAGCGACGGGGATGACGCGGCGGCAGCCGCGGCAGTCTGCCGTGATCTTGCGTAACACTCTGGGCAACAGTGCCAACGGTGGTAGCACGTAAGTAAGCTGAAACTGCGACCAGTGTTGAACGAAGGCGTCTGTCGCCATAGCTCTGGGATCTTGAGACTGTGCCATGAACGTCGGAACCTTGTTGTGGTGCCGGAACGCAATTAGGTCGACGTCCGGCATGCCCTAGTGGCAACATATCTCGTGAAACCCGTCCTGGTGAAGGGACCCTTGCTCTGCGTCCATGCCCTGGCGACTGAGAAAGTCTGCCCCAAGTGTTCCACGCCTGGGATGTGAACTGCGGATATGGTGGAGGCTGTGGCTTCCATCCACAGCAGAAGCCGCCGGACTGTAAGCCACCGCTGTGGAGTTGTCCGACTGAACTCGGATCTTCTTACCTTCCAGCCACTGCTGGAACGCTTTTAGGACGAGATACACTGCTCTGATCTCCAGAACATTGATCAGAAGCGAGGACTCAATGGCGAGTCCACGTACCTTGAGCCCTGTGGTGGAGAAAAATTGCTCCCCACGGAAAACCTACTCACGTCCGTCGTGACCACTGCCCAGGATGGGAGAAGGAAGGAATTTCCCCTCGACAATGAAGTGGTATGCCTGAGAGAGGGAGACGTTCCTGTTGAGGAATGTCGGTTTCCTGTCTCCTTGCGTAGGAGTCCCTTTAGGACGCTGATGAACACTGCGTGAAAGGGACTGCCCCCATTGCTGCCACCATCTTCCCGAGGAAGTGCGTGGGGCGCCTCAAGGGGAGTGACTGACCTAGAGATTGCACCCCCGTCTGTAGTGAACGGTGTTTGTTCAGCGGAAGCTTCACTATCGCTGAGAGGGTATGACAACTCCATGTCAAGATATGTCAGCGATTGGGCCGGTGTCAGATTTGACTTTGGAAAATTGATGATACACCCGAAAGTCTGGAGAGTATCCAGAGTAGCGGTGAGGCTGTGCTGGCATGCCCCTTGAGAGGGAGCCTTGACCAGCAGATCGTCTAAGTAAGGGATCACCGAGTGACCCTGAGAGTGTAGGATCGCAAGTACTGCAGCCATGATCTTGGTGAAAACCTGTGGGGCTGTCGCCAGGCCGAACGGCAGTGCCACGAACTTCAGGTGTTCATCTCCGATGGCGAAGCGCAGGAAGCGCTGATGCTCTGGAGCAATAAGTACGTGGAGATAAGCCTCCTTGATATCGATCGATGCAAGGAAATTTCCTTGGGACATTGAGGCGATGACGGAGCGGAGGGATTCCATCCTGAACCGCTTGGCTTTTACATGTTTGTGGAGCAGTTTTAGGTCCAGGACAGGACGGAAAGATCCGTCCTTCTTTGGGACCACAAACAGGTTGGAGTAAAAACCGTGACCCTGTTGCTGAAGAGGAACCGGGATCACCACTCCTTCTGTCTTCAGAGTGCCCAGCGCCTGTAGAAGAGCATCGGCTCGCCCGGGAGGCGGGGATGTTCTGAAAAATCAAGTCGGAGGACGAGAGTTGACTCTATCCTGTGACCGTGAGACAGAATGTCTCTCACCCAACGGTCCTTAACCTGTGGCAGCGAAATGTCTGAAAGGCGGGAGAGCCTGTCTCCGACCGAGGATGGGGTGTGAGGGCCGTAGGTCATGAGGAAGCCGACTTGGTGGCGGCACCTCCGGCGGTCTTTTAAGGGCGTGCCTTAGACCGCCATGGATCGGAGTTCCTCTGACCCTTCTGAGGACGTTTGGGCGAGGAGAATTGGGACCTGCCCGCGCCCGGAAAGGACCGAAACCTCGACTGTCCCATTCTCTGTTGGGGTAATCTTGGTTTGGTCTGGGGTAAGGATGTTTCCTTTCCCAGGATTGGTTGATGATTTCATCCAGCCTCTCACCAAACAAACGGTCGCCAGAAAATGGCAAACCGGTTAAGCACTTTTTTGGAAGCTGAGTCTGCCTTCCATTCCCGAAGCCACAAGGCCCTGCATATTGCCACCGAATTGTCGGCTGCAACCGCCGTACGGCTCGCAGAGTCCAGGACAGCATTAATAGCGTAGGACGCAATGCCGAAGTTTGAGAGGTTACAGACGCCACTTGCGGCGCAGACGTACGTGCAAGTGCGTCAATTTGCGCCTGACCCGCTGCAATAGCTTGGAGCGCCCATAGGGCTGCGAATGCTGGAGCAAAAGGCGCGCCGATGGCTTCATAGATGGATTTCAACCAGAGCTCCATCTGTCTGTCAGTGGCATCCCTGAGCGAATCCCCATCTTCAACTGCCACTATGGATCTAGCCGCCAGTCTAGAGATTGGAGAATCCACCTTGGGACACTGAGTCCAGCCCTGACCACGTCAGGGGGGGAAGGGATAAAGTGTATCCTTAAAGCGCTTGGAAGAAACGCTTATCCGGACAAACTCGGCGTGTCTGGACTGCCTCCGAGACGTCAGAGTGATCCAGAAACCTACTCGCTGTACTCTTGGGGGACCTTGAGAAGGTGACCCTTCTGCTGGATGAACCTGAGAGAGAAACATCCAGCATCATTTTTATGGACACAATAAGAGCATTCACTATGGCGTCCGCTTCAGGGATATCAAGGTAGAGAGCGGCATCAGGATCAGAATCCTGATCAGCCACCTCCTCTTCTGATACAGAGAGTCATTTCTCTGAGACCCTGAACAATGTGATGAGGTCGAGGGGGTGTCTAAGCGAGCTCGCCTAGGCGGTCTGGGACTGCGGTCCGTGTCAGAGCTTCACCCTGGAACCTATGAGACACCCCGGGGGAACATTGTTGTTCCAACTGAGGGGAATAGAGGGCAGTGATTGTACAGTGCCCATGGTCTGAGATACCAGTCTGGACTGCCAGCTTCTAGTATTTTAGCCATAGTCTCAGAAAGTCTGTCAGTAAAAACTGCAAACTCCGTCCCATGTCACCTGGATCTGTTTGGTTGTAGTCCCTGGGACCCCTTGAGCAGAGGCCAGAACAAATGCCACAGGGGTCCACCATGAGGGTCAATGGAACCTGCCGGTTTGCACATGCAGCGCTGGCAGCTCAGTAAGCCTGTGTTTTGTTGCCCCTTGAGCCACACCACCGGGTATATGACCAGAAAATTGACTGTGCACCATACAGTGTAAAGTATAGTAAAGATATAAACTCTAAACACACTACTACACCAGTGAAATCAGCACCTCAGGTGCTGCTTACCGCCCGCTGAAAGCGGTTGTGTGGCCCCCTGAACTCGTGCCTGGGTCCCCCAGAGTTTGTCTCCTCTCTGCAGCGTCCTAGGAGCTGACAGTAATGGCTGCCGGCGTCCTGAGGAGATGAGGGAGTCGTGGGCGTGACCGAGAAGTGCGGGAGTTGGAGTCACAGTGTGCACAGTGAGGGGGGTGGAGTATGCAAAGCATGCTCCAGCCCTCAGTGCTGCTCGTCCTGTGCAGCGTCCCGCCCTTCCCCTGACTGGCAGGGCTGAGGGCGGGAAGAACGGAGACTAGGCCCAAAAAGCCGGGGACTCTAGTTATAAGCGCGGCCGCCGTAAAAGCGCGGCCAGCGCAGAGTCCCCGGCGCACTACAAGTCCCAGCCGCGCCTCAGTAAAAACAATGGCGGCGGCGGTCAGCGCGGCCGTCCCCATACACAAATACACTCAGCACCGCTGCAGTGTATAATGGCACCAAAGGCGGTCAGCGCCGCAGTCCCCGGTGCACTAGCACACCCAGCAATAATAATAATAATAATTTTATTCATTTATATAGCGCTATTAATTCCATAGCACTTTACATACATTGGCAACACTGTCCCCATTGGGGCTCACAATCTAGAGTCCCTATCTGTATGTCTTTGGAGTGTGGGAGGAAACCGGAGTACCCGGAGGAAACCCACGCAAACACGGGGAGAACATACAAACTCCTTGCAGATAGTGTCCTTGGTGGGATTTGAACCCAGGACCCCAGCGCTGCAAGACTGCAGTGCTAACCACTGAGCCACCGTGCCGCCCTATGATGGAGTGCTGCTGTGCGCGGTCCCCACGGGGACACAGAGTACCTCAAAGATGCAGGGCCCTGTCCCTGATCGATACCCGGCTCCTATCCAGCAGGCTCCTCAGGAGTTGTGGATGGAGCACGGCCTCAGTGCCTGGAGACCGATCCTGGATCCCACTTCACCCAGAGCCCTAAGGGGGATGGGGAAGGAAAACAGCATGTGGGCTCCAGCCTCCGTACCCGCAATGGGTACCTCAACCTTAACAACACCGCCGACAAAGAGTGGGGTGAGAAGGGAGCATGCTGGGGGCCCTATATGGGCCCTCTTTTCTTCCATCCGAAATAGTCAGCAGCTGCTGCTGACTAATCTGTGGAGCTATGTGTGCAGGTCTGCCTCCTTCGCACAAAGCAAAAAACTGGGGATCCCGTGAGAGCACGGGGGGTGTATAGGCAGAAGGGGAGGGGCTTAACACTTTTAAGTGTAATACTTTGTGCAGCCTCCGGAGGCATAGCCTATACACCCAATTGTCTGGGTCTCCCAATAGAGCGACAAAGAAAAATTCTTGCTGCAGTAGTCTGCAGAGATGTGCCTCCTATAGACACTAAGCTAAAACTGAGGTTGCCTGGCCCGGCCAGGGGGAGTATACTACAGGGGAGGAGCTAACATCTTTGCATCTACTTAGTGTCCTCCTATGGATAAGCAGCATAACACCCATGGTCCTGTGTCCCCGAATGAGGCGTCAGAGAAATCAGCAGTTTGACCAAAAAAGAAGGGAATTTTGTTACTTACCGTAAATTCCTTTTCTTCTAGCTCTTATTGGGAGACCCAGACGATTGGGTGTATAGCACTGCCTCCGGAGGCCACACAAAGCAATTACACTAAAAAGTGTAAGGCCCCTCCCCTTCTGGCTATACACCCCCAGTGGGATCACTGGCTCACCAGTTTTAGTGCAAAAGCAAGAAGGAGGAAAGCCAATAACTGGTTTAAACAAATTCACTCCGAGTAACATCGGAGAACTGAAAACCGTTCAACATGAACAACATGCGTACCCGCAAACAAACCAAAAATCCCGAAGGACAACAGGGCGGGTGCTGGGTCTCCCAATAAGAGCTAGAAGAAAAAGGAATTTACGGTAAGTAACAAAATTCCCTTCTTCTTCGGCGCTCTATTGGGAGACCCAGACGATTGGGACGTCCAAAAGCTGTCCCTGGGTGGGTAAAGAAATACCTCATGTTAGAGCTGCAAGACAGCCCTCCCCTACGGGGAGGCAACTGCCGCCTGCAGGACTCTTCTACCTAGGCTGGCGTCCGCCGAAGCATAGGTATGCACCTGATAATGTTTGGTGAAAGTGTGCAGACTCGACCAGGTAGCTGCCTGGCACACCTGTTGAGCCGTAGCCTGGTGTCGTAATGCCCAGGATGCACCCACGGCTCTGGTAGAATGGGCCTTCAGCCCTGATGGAACCGGAAGCCCAGCAGAACGGTAGGCTTCAAGAATTGGTTCTTTGATCCATCGAGCCTGGGTGGCCTTAGAAGCCTGGGCCCCTTTGCGCTTACCAGCGACAAGGACAAAGAGTGCATCCGAACGGCGCAAGGGCGCCGTGCGGGAAATGTAGATTCTGAGTGCTCTCACCAGATCTAACAAATGTAAATCCTTCTCATACCGATGAACTGCATGAGGACAAAACGAAGGCAAAGAGATATCCTGATTAAGATGAAAAGAGGATACCACCTTCGGGAGAAACTCCTGAATAGGGCGCAGCACAACCTTGTCCTGGTGGAAGACCAGGAAGGGAGCCTTGGATGATAGTGCTGCCAGCTCAGACACTCTCCGAAGAGATGTGATCGCTACCAGAAAAGCCACTTTCTGTGATAGTCTAGAAAGTGAAACCTCCTTCAGAGGCTCGAAGGGCGGCTTCTGGAGGGCAACTAGTACCCTGTTCAGATCCCATGGATCTAACGGCCGCTTGTACGGGGGTACGATATGGCAAACCCCCTGTAGGAACGTGCGCACCTTAGGAAGGCGTGCCAAACGCCTCTGAAAAAAGACGGATAGCGCCGAGACCTGACCTTTAAGGGAGCCGAGCGACAAACCTTTTTCTAACCCAGATTGCAGGAAAGAAAGAAAGGTAGGCAATGCAAATGGCCAGGGAGACACTCCCTGAGCAGAGCACCAGGATAAAAATATCCTCCACGTTCTGTGGTAAATCTTAGCGGACGTGGGCTTCCTAGCCTGTCTCATGGTGGCAACGACCCCTTGGGACAATCCTGAAGACGCTAGGATCCAGGACTCAATGGCCACACAGTCAGGTTCAGGGCCGCAGAATTCCGATGGAAAAACGGCCCTTGGGACAGTAAGTCTGGTCGGTCTGGGAGTGCCCACGGTTGGCCGACCGTGAGCTGCCACAGATCCGGATACCACGCCCTCCTCGGCCAGTCTGGGGCGACAAGTATGACGCGGCTGCAATCGGATCTGATCTTGCGTAGCACTCTGGGCAAGAGTGCCAGAGGTGGAAACACATAAGGGAGCCGGAACTGCGACCAATCTTGCACTAGGGCGTCTGCCGCCAGCGCTCTTTGATCGCGAGACCGTGCCATGAAGGTTGGGACCTTGTTGTTGTGCCGTGACGCCATTAGGTCGACGTCCGGCACCCCCCAGCGGCGACAGATTTCCTGAAACACGTCTGGGTGAAGGGACCATTCCCCTGCGTCCATGCCCTGGCGACTGAGGAAGTCTGCTTCCCAGTTTTCTACGCCGGGGATGTGAACCGCGGATATGGTGGAGGCTGTGGCTTCCACCCACATCAGAATCCGCCGGACTTCCTGGAAGGCTTGCCGACTGCGTGTCCCCCCTTGGTGGTTGATGTATGCCACCGCTGTGGAGTTGTCCGACTGAATTCGGATCTGCCTTCCTTCCAGCCACTGCTGGAAGGCTAGTAGGGCAAGATACACTGCTCTGATTTCCAGAACATTGATCTGAAGGGTGGACTCCTGCTGAGACCACGTACCCTGAGCCCTGTGGTGGAGAAAGACTGCTCCCCACCCTGACAGACTCGCGTCTGTCGTGACCACCGCCCAAGACGGTGGTAGGAAGGATCTTCCCTGTGATAATGAGGTGGGAAGAAGCCACCACTGCAGAGAGTCTTTGGCCGTCTGGGAAAGGGAGACTTTCCTGTCCAGGGATGTTGACTTCCCGTCCCATTGGCGGAGAATGTCCCATTGAAGTGGACGCAGATGAAACTGCGCAAACGGAACCGCCTCTATTGCCGCCACCATCTTCCCGAGGAAGTGCATGAGGCGTCTTAAGGAGTGCGGCTGACTTTGAAGGAGAGCCTGCACCCCAGTCTGTAGAGACCGCTGCTTGTCCAGCGGAAGCTTCACTATCGCTGAGAGAGTATGAAACTCCATGCCAAGATACTTTAGTGATTGGGTCGGTGACAGATTTGACTTTGGGAAGTTGATGATCCACCCGAACGCCTGGAGAGTCTCCAGTGCAACATTCAGGCTGAGTTGGCATGCCTCTTGAGAGGGTGCCTGGACCAGTAGATCGTCCAAGTAAGGGATCACAGAGTGTCCGTGAGAGTGCAAGACTGCTACCACTGCCGCCATGATCTTGGTGAACACCCGAGGGGCTGTCGCCAGACCAAATGGCAGAGCTACGAACTGAAGATGGTCGTCTCCTATCACGAAGCGTAGAAAGCATTGGTGCTCTGTAGCAATCGGCACGTGGAGATAAGCATCTTTGATGTCTATTGATGCTAGGAAATCTCCTTGAGACATTGAGGCAATGACTGAGCGGAGGGATTCCATCCGGAACCGCCTGGCGTTCACATGCTTGTTGAGCAGTTTTAGGTCCAGAACAGGACGGAAGGAGCCGTCCTTTTTTGGAACCACAAAGAGATTGGAGTAAAATCCTCGCCCCCGTTCCTGAGGGGGGACAGGGATCACGACTCCTTCTGCTCTTAGAGAGTCCACCGCCTGCAGCAGGGCATCTGCTCGGTTGGGGTGTGGGGAGGTTCTGAAGAACCGAAGTGGAGGCCGAGAATTGAACTCGATTCTGTACCCGCGAGACAGAATGTCTGTTACCCACCGGTCTTTGACCTGTGACAGCCAAATGTCGCAAAAGCGGGAGAGCCTGCCACCGACTGAGGATGCGGAGGGAGGAGGCCGAAAGTCATGAGGTAGCCGCTTTGGAAGCGGTTCCTCCATTTGCTTTCCTGGGGCGTGAGTGAGCCCGCCAGGAATCTGAGCTCCCTTGTTCTTTCTGAGTCCTTTTGGACGAGGAGAATTGGGCCTTGCCCGAGCCTCGAAAGGACCGAAACCTCGACTGCCACTTTTTCTGTTGAGGTTTACTTGCTCTGGGCTGTGGTTAGGAAGAGTCCTTACCCTTGGACTGTTATGATTTCAGCCAATGGCTCACCAAACAGTCTGTCTCTAGATAATGGCAAGCTGGTTAAGCATTTTTTGGAACCAGCATCTGCTTTCCAGTCCTTTAACCACAAGGCTCTGCGCAAAACCACAGAATTGGCGGACGCCATAGCGGTACGGCTCGTAGATTCTAGGACAGCATTGATAGCATAGGTCGCAAACGCAGACATTTGCGAAGTTAGGGACGCCACTTGCGGCACTGCTGGATGTATGAAAGCATCCACCTGTGCTAAACCAGCTGAAATAGCTTGGAGTGCCCACACGGCCGCGAATGCTGGAGCAAACGACGCGCCGATAGATTCATAGACAGATTTCAACCAAGGGTCCATCTGTCTGTCGTTGGCATCTTTAAGTGAAGCGCCATCCTCTACTGCGACTATGGATCTAGCCGCAAGCTTGGAAATTGGGGGATCCACCTTTGGACACTGGGTCCAGCGTTTGGCCACCTCAGAGGGAAAAGGATAACGGGTATCCTTAGAACGTTTAGAGAAACGCTTGTCTGGATGAGCGTCGTGTTTCTGGATCGATTCTCTGAAGTCAGAGTGGTCCAAAAAAGCACTTAATTTACGCTTGGGATATAGGAAATGGAACTTCTCCTGCTGTGCAGCTGCCTCCTCTGCAGAAGGGGCTGGGGGAGAAATATCCAACAGCCTATTAATGGCCGATATAAGGTCATTAACCATGGCGTCACCATCAGGGGCATCCAGATTGAGAGGGGCCTCAGGATTAGAATCCTGATCACCGTCCTCAGTCTCATCACAGAGAGACTCTTGTCGCTGAGACCCTGAGCAGTGTGAAGACGTGGAGGGTCTTTCCCAGCGAGCTCGCTTAGGCTGCCTGGGACTGTCATCTGAGTCAGAGACTTCAGCCTGTGATGCTTGAGACCCCCCTGAAGTACGGATTAGTTCCAACTGAGGGGGACCGGAGAGCATAGACACAGCAGTGTCCATGGTCTGAGCAACTGGCCTGGACTGCAAGGTCTCCAGGATTTTTGCCATAGTCACAGACATTTTATCAGCAAAAACTGCAAAGTCTGTCCCCGTCACCGGGGCAGGGTTCACAGGCGTCTCTGCCTGGGCTACCACCACAATAGGCTCTGGCTGACGAAGTGCCACTGGGACTGAACATTGCACACAATGAGAGTGCTGGTAGATTAGCCCCACATGCAGTACAAACAGTGTACACAGCCTGTGCCTTGGCACCCTTGCATTTTGCGGATGACATGTTGCTGCCTCCTCAGAGCAGTACAGGGTGTGGAGCCAAGAAGCGACCTTACAGTGCAAATATATATATATATATGGTACCAAGAAAAAAGTACACTAATATAACACTGAGGCACTAGTGGGGCCAGCACTAAAGTGCTGCTTACCGCCCACTTAGGAGCGGGTGTGTGGTCGCCGAAATCCCTTTAGTCTGGGTCTCCCAGAGCCTGCTGCCTTTCCCCAGCCAGACCGCATGTGTAATGGCTGCCGGCGTCCTTGTGGAGAGGGGGGGCGGGCCCTGGGCGTATACAGACGAAGAGCGGGAAGCCTGCTTCCCACTGTGCCTAGTGAGAGGGCTGGAGCATGTAAATAAAGCTCCAGCCCTCGGCGCTGCCTATTGAGCAGCGTCTCTCCCCTACCCTGATTGACAGGGTGGGGGCGGGAACGAAGCGGCGCTAGGCCGCAGAAGCCGAGGGCTAAAGTTAGAAGCGCCGCCGCCGTAAAAGCGCGGTCGGCGCAAAGTCCCCGGCGCACCACAAGTCGCAGCTGCGCCGCCGCTCCAGTAGCGGTCGGCGCAGTAGTTCCCAACATGTAACGTCACTCAGCAAAGCTGCAGTGACCTAACCCCAGCGCACAGCGCTACTGTCCCCGGCGCACTATAACGCTCAGCAAGCCTTGAGTGTCCGTGCCTGCCGGGGACACAGAGTACCTGAAAGTTGCAGGGCCTTGTCCCTGAACGGCACTCCCGCTCCAAATCCAGCAGGTTCTCTGGGTCTGTGGATGGAGCCCGGCCCCAGGGCTTGGGGGCCGGCAAGATCCCACTTCCACAGAGCCCTCCAGGGGATGTGGAAGGAAAACAGCATGTGGGCTCCAGCCTCTGTACCAGCAATAGGTACCTCAACCTTACAAGCACCACCGCGGGTGAGAAGGGAGCATGCTGGGGGCCCCATATGGGCCCTCTTTTCTTCCATCCGATATAGCCAGCAGCTACTGCTGACTACACACAGTGGAGCTATGCGTGGATGTCTGACCTCCTTCGCACAAAGCAGAAAAACTGGTGAGCCAGTGATCCCACTGGGGGTGTATAGCCAGAAGGGGAGGGGCCTTACACTTTTTAGTGTAATTGCTTTGTGTGGCCTCCGGAGGCAGTGCTATACACCCAATCGTCTGGGTCTCCCAATAGAGCGCCGAAGAAAACAACAAACAAAGAACACAAAAAAACCCCCTAACTCTTTTGGTGCCATTTTCTGAGACCCGTAGTGGTCTCATTTTTGGGATCTGGGGCTCAGTGTTTGCTTATTTTTTGCATTCTGAGCTGCGTTTTTAACTATACAATTTGTGCGGATGCTACGTTTTGATTACCTGCTATTGCAGTTTTAAATTTTTTTGTGGCGACCAAAAAACTTAATTTTGGCATTTAATTTTTTTTTTTCCCCCCCTCGCCATGCTGTGTACTAATCAGTTTAATTGATTTTCTGTTTACTAAATGTGCATTTTAACTTTTTTATTTTCAATGGGGCAATGAAGGTGGCGATTTGAACTTTTTAGGTTCTTAATTTTTTTTTTTATTTCCACATTTATTTTACTAGTCCACCTAGGGAACCTTATGGATCCACTATCGGATTGCTTGTTCATTTCTGTTGATCAGAGCTGCACACGCGATGCAGGCAGGGAACGGTGCAATATCTGCTGTGGACAACAAAAAAAATGGGCACGAGAGCTTAATGCGGGCGTCACACGGGCCGATAAATCGTGCGATCGCACCCGCCCCCGTCGTTTGTGTGTCTCGGGCAATTAGTCACAGCGACGTCACACGGCAACCGGCCAATAGTAGCGGAGGGGCGGAGATGAGCGGGACGTAAACATCCCGCCCACCTCCTTCCTTCCTTCCGCATTGCCGGCAAGACGCAGGTAAGCTGTGTTCGTCGCTCCCAGGGTGTCACACGGAGCGATGGGTGCTGCCACGGGAGCAACGAACAACCGGAGTACAGAAGGATGAACGAGATTATGAAAATGAACGACGTGTCAACGATGAATAAGAAGGGGAGTATTTCTGCTCGTTCATAGGCGTCACATGGTACGATATCTGACGGTGCCGGATGTGCGTCACTAACGACGTGACCCGACGACATATTGCCAGATATATCTCCCCGTGTGACGCCCGCATAAGGGGTGATAGACTTTGTAGATGCACATATTCACTACTATAAAAGCTTCCGTACATACGACTAACATCAACAGACTTGACTGACAACTGTATTTGGAGGCCTCCCAACAAAAAAGAGAATTTTGTTACTTACCGTAAATTCTTTTTCTTATAGTTCCGTATTGAGACACCCAGACCATGGGTGTTTAGCTTCTGCCTCCGGAGGACACACAAAGTACTACACTAAAAGTGTAGCTCCTCCCTCTGAGCTTATACACCCCCTGGTAGCCAGTCCTAGCCAGTTTAGTGCAAAAGCTGAAGGAGAATAGCCACCCACAAGTAGAACAGAGTAAGAACCGGAACAACCGGAGACTCTGTCCATGACAACAGCCGGTGAGAACACACGGAACAAGAAAATTGCCAACAGGCAACAGGGAGGGAGCTGGGTCTCCCAATACGGAACTATAAGAAAAAGAATTTACGGTAAGTAACAAAATTCTCTTTTTCTTTATCGTTCCTTTGGGAGACCCAGACCATGGGACGTTCCAAAGCTGTCCCTGGGTGGGAATAAACAGAAAAAACTAAGAAGTAGGCGGAGCCTAACTTCACAAGTGGGCGACAGCCACCTGAAGGATGAGTCTGCCCAAGCTCGCATCTCCCGAAGCATGAGCATGCACTTGGTAGTGCTTCGAAAAGGTATGCAGGCTAGTCCAAGTGGCAGCCTGACAGACTTGTTGAGCCGTAGCCTGGTGCCTAAAAGCCCAAGAGGCACCGACAGCTCTGGTAGAGTGTGCTTTGATCCCCGGCAGGGGAGGCACCTGAGTACTCTGGTAGGCGTTCGAAATGGTCGATCTAATCCAACGGGCCAAGGTCGGCTTAGAAGCAGAGAGACCCTTGCGCCGCCCTGTGGTTAGCACAAAAAGAGGTGCACCGCCTAAGCGCAGCGGTGAGAGACACATAAATCCGGAGAGCACGCACCAGATCTAGAGTATGCAGCGCTTTCTCAAAGCGATGAACAGGGGCCGGACAGAAGGAAGGCAAGGAAATATCCTGGTTAAGGTGGAAGGGAGAGACCACCTTAGGAAGAAAGTCCGGGGTCGGACGGAGAACTACCTTGTCTTTGTGAAAAACCAAAAAAGGTGACTCCGAGGAGAGCGCAGCCAAATCAGAGACTCTCCTGAGAGAAGTTATGGCAACTAGAAAGGCAACCTTTTGAGAAAGACGATACAAAGAAACCTCCCTAAGGGGCTCGAAAGGGGGTTTCTGCAATACCGTGAGGACCAAGTTAAGGTCCCAGGGATCCAAGGGCCGCCGATAAGGCGGAATGATGTGAGACGCACCTTGCATGAAGGTGCGGACCTGAGCCAGCCGGGCGAGATGCTGCTGGAACAGCACTGATAGAGCTGAGACTTGTCCCTTGAGAGAGTTGAGGGACAGTCCTAGCTGCAGACCGGACTGTAAAAAAGACAGAAGGGTCGGCAACGAGAATGGCCAAGGAGAATGGCCGGAAGAGCGACACCAGGACAGGAAAATTTTCCAAGTCCTGTGATAGATCTTGACGGAGGAAGACTTACGGGCCAGAGTCATAGTGGAGATGACTTCAGGAGGAATACCAGAAGCCGTCAAAATCCAGGACTCCAGAGCCACGCCGTCAATTTGAGTGCCGCAGAATTCGGGCGGAAAAACGGACCTTGCGAGAGCAGGTCTGGACGGTCCGGAAGATGCCACAGCATCTCCACGGACAGTTGGAGCAGGTCCGGATACCAAGCTCGCCTGGGCCAGTCCGGTGCAATGAGGATGACTCGACGGCCCTCCATTCTGATCTTGTGCAGGACTCTGGGCAAGAGAGCTAGAGGGGGAAACACGCAGGACAGACGAAACTGGGACCAGTCTTGAACCAGAGCGTCCGCGGCGAAGGCCTGAGGATCGTGGGAGCGAGCCACGTAAACCGGAACCTTGTTGTTGTGACGGGATGCCATTAGGTCCACGTCCGGAGTGCCCCACTTGCGGCAGATTGACTGAAACACTGCCGGGTGCAGGGACCACTCGCCACCGTCCACGGATTGACGGCTGAGATAATCTGCCTCCCAGTTTTCTACGCCAGGGATGTGGATTGCGGATATGGTGGACTTGGCGTCCTCCGCCCATTGAAGAATGCGTTGGACCTCCAACATTGCCAGGCGGCTGCGTGTCCCGCCTTGGTGATTGATGTAGGCAACCACTGTCGCGTTGTCTGACTGGACTCGAATGTGCCTGCCCGCCAACAGGTGGTGAAAGGCTAGGAGAGCTAGAAGCACAGCTCTGGTTTCCAGCACATTGATTGAAAGGGCTGACTCGGACGGAGTCCAAGTGCCCTGTGATCTGTGGTGGAGATGTACCGCTCCCCATAGGCTGGCATCCGTGGTGAGAATCACCCAGGACAGAGTCAGGAAGGAGCGCCCTTGGGACAGGGAGAGGGGTCGAAGCCACCACTGAAGAGAGCTCCTGGTCCGTGGCGACAGAGCCACTAACCTCTGTAAGGAGGAAGGCCGCTTGTCCCAACAGCGGAGAATGTCCAGCTGCAGAGGACGCAGATGGAACTGGGCAAAGGGAACCGCCTCCATAGAGGCCACCATTTGACCCAGCACCTGCATCAGGAGCCTGAGGGAATAACGGCGGGGCCTCAGGAGAGAGCGCACCGCTAGCCGGAGAGACTGCTGTTTGATTAAGGGCAACTTCACAAGTGCCGGCAAAGTCTCGAACTGCATCCCTAGGTACGTGAGACTCTGGGTCGGAGTCAGAGTGGATTTGTGAAGATTGACAATCCACCCGAATTGGGCTAGGGTGGCGAGAGTGAGCGAAACACTCCGCTGACAGTCTGCGCTGGATGGACCCTTGACCAGAAGGTCGTCCAGATAAGGAAGCACTGCTAACCCCTGGAGGTGCAGGACCGCAATCACTGCCGCCATGACCTTGTTGAATACCCGAGGGGCCGTGGCTAACCCGAAGGGGAGAGCCACGAATTGGAAATGATCCTCTCCTATCGCAAAACGTAACCAACGCTGATGTGACACTGCGATTGGCACATGTAGATAGGCATCTCTGATGTCGATGGACGCTAGGAACTCCCCTTGGGTCATAGAGGCAATGACTGATCGCAGAGACTCCATGCGAAAATGCCGCACCCGGACATGCTTGTTGAGAAGCTTGAGATCCAGGATGGGCCGGAAGGTACCGTCCTTTTTCGGAACTAGGAAGAGATTTGAGTAAAAACCTCTGAACCGTTCCTGAGCGGGGACTGGGACAATCACTCCGTTTGCCTGCAAGGACGCCACGGCCTGCGAGAAGGCAGCGGCCTTGGAGCAGGGGGGAGTTGAGAGAAAAAAATCTGTTTAGAGGGCTGGAAGAGAATTCTATCCTGTAGCCGTGAGATATGATGTCTCTCACCCACTGATCGGAGACTTGCTTTAACCAAGCGTCGCCAAAGTGGGAGAGCCTGCCACCGACTAAGGACGTGGCTGGAGCGGGCCGAGAGTCATGAGGAAGCTGCCTTAGTGGCAGAACCTCCTGCGGTCTTCTGCGGACGCGCTTTTGGGCGCCAGTTGGATTTCTGATCCTTGGCTGAGTTAGCGGACGAGGCGGAAGGCTTAGAGGATGACCAGTTGGAGGAACGAAAGGAACGAAACCTCGATTGATTCCTACCCTGGGCAGCTTTCCTGGTCTTGGTTTGTGGCATGGAAGTACTCTTCCCGCCAGTAGCTTCTTTAATGATTTCATCCACCTGTTCGCCAAACAGCCGTGAACCAGCAAAAGGGAGCCCAGCAAGAAACTTCTTGGAAGAAGCATCTGCCTTCCACTCTCGAAGCCACAAAATCCTGCGGATAACAAGAGAATTAGCTGAAGCCACCGCAGTGCGGTGAGCAGCCTCTAGCATGGCAGACATGGCATAAGATGAAAAAGCTGAAGCCTGAGCAGTTAAGGTAACCATCTCCGGCATAGATTCCTTGGTGAGGGAATGCATCTCCTCTAGAGAAGCAGAGATTGCTTTGAGAGCCCACACTGCTGCAAAAGTCGGGGAAACGCAGCCCCCGCAGCTTCATACACAGATTTGGCCAGAAGGTCAATCTGACGGTCAGTGGAATCCTTAAGTGAGGTGCCGTCAGCCACCGACACAACGGTCCGGGCTGAGAGCCTAGACACCGGGGGGGTCTACCTTTGGGGAGTGAGACCACTCCTTGACCACCTCAGGTGGAAATGGAAACCGGTCATCAGAACCACGCTTTGGAAAGCGTTTGTCAGGGCAGGCCCTGGGTTTGGTCACAGCGGTCTGAAAACTGGAGTGGTTAAAGAACACACTCTTCACTCTCTTAGGCGAGGTAAACTGATGTTTTTCTGCCAAAGAGAGTTGCTCCTCTGACACTGGCGGATTGAGATCCAGCACAGACTTAATAGAAGCAATCAAATCACTAAGATCTGAGTCACCCTCAGAGAAATCGATGGGATACATAGCCTCCGAGCCCCCAGTGAGGGCATCCTCCTCATCTTGAGAGTCAGCTCTTGAGACAGAGCCGTGGGATGGGGAGGGGGAGGAAACCCTGCGCCTTCTCTTAGAAGGACGGGGTCTGGGATCAGATGATGAATCCTCCGCGTGAGCTCCGATGGACGGAGGTCAGAGGATAGGAGTCCTCTGTCAAGAGTATTAGAGGCACCCTGTGAGGGAGGCTGATGCATATTCATCAAAGTCCTGGACAAAAGTCCCATGGACTCAGCAAATGACTGGGATATGGACCTAGAAAAGGACTCTACCCAGGCCGGGGGTTCAGTCACAGGTGCAGCAGCAGCCTGAGAGACCACTGGGGGTGAGACTCCAGGCTGTGGCACCGCCAATAGAGCAACCATCACAGTGGATAAATGCTCGGCTCAGGCAGCGGGAGATTACATGCAGTGCATGCAGCATAAAGCTTTGGAACCTTGCTCCTTGTGTGAGACATGCTGCTGGAGTGGGGGCTTTGCAGAGAATGAACCCCAGGGAGAATATACAGAGGTCCACAACCGGAGACCGGCTGTGGCTTACCAGACCGCTGAGCGCGGTGTTGTGTGCCCTCCAGATCCCGAAGCCCGGTCCCCCAGTGCGCAGCACCTCAGCAGAGATGCAGAATGCAGGATGTCCCAGAGCAGAGTGAACTCTGCCTGAGAAATGGGGCGTTCCTATAAAAGAGCGGGAACTGGAGGGCTATAGAGACCTGCAGGGAAGGAGGGACGCCCCAGCAGTGGGGAGTGTCCCTCCCCTGTGTAGAACAGCCGCCGGGAGGAGCTGAACCTGTCCCTCTGCATGAGTGACATGTGAGGGCAGGAAAATGAAACTAGGCCTCCGGCGAAGCCGGGGCCTAAATTTAAGCGGCGAGGCCGACAAGCAGGCACCATCGGCGCGGTTCTCAGGCAAAAACTAGAGAACCCGCCGGAAAAGTTAAAACAATCACATACAGCATACTCTCCCCATACAATAAAGAACCGGGACCCCCAACATAAACGTCTCAGGTACTTAGCTGCTGAGACGCAGGGCCATGTCCCTGGGGATGAGTGCTCCGGTCCAACAGAATCCTCAAGGGGCTGTGGATGGAGACCGGACTCCTGCCAGGCATGGAGACCGTGCTGGCTCCCACTTCAAGCCAGAGCCCAGAAGGGATGGTGAAGGAGCGCGGCATGTAAGGCTGCAGCCTTGTAAATCAACCTTAACAACACCGCCGACACAGTGGGGTGAGAAGGGACATGCCGGGAGTCCAGACATGGACCCGCTTTTCTTCAAACTCTTTCCAAAAGTCAAACAATCAGATGAGAATGCATGTGTGGATGTATGCCTCCTGACACAAAGCAATAAACTGGCTAGGACTGGCTACCAGGGGGTGTATAAGCTCAGAGGGAGGAGCTACACTTTTAAGTGTAGTACTTTGTGTGTCCTCCGGAGGCAGAAGCTAAACACCCATGGTCTGGGTCTCCGAAACGAACGATAAAGAAAGGAGGATAAGGATCTGCCAGGTTTGATTTGGTATTGCTGATAATGTTCTTCTTTGTGAGATAAGCAGCTGCCAGAGGAGTCTGGCAGTGGCTCGTGAATAATAGGAGTGCTTGGCAGAAATAAGAACCCCATGTTTGGACAGTAGCCTACTAGTGACTCTTCCATGTGTATGGGGGGGGCTTAATTCTATATAAGGATAAACCACTGATGTTGTAAATCAAAATTCTGGCATAGTGGCAGATCCTCTGTAAAAATATAATATAATATATTATATATTAGATAGACAAGCAATAAACATACCTGCTTCTCAAGCAAATCATCTAGTTGCTCTTCCCTTCTGGTCAGTGACAGTTCCCGTTTTAGCTGTTGCACTTTCTCCTGCAGTTGCATCTTCTCATTATGCACCAGCAACAGGCTGCGTTCAGCTTTCTCTTCTAGACATCTGATATTTTTCTGCATCTGAAGCCAATTGAGACAAGAGGTTATACTTGGCACAAAATAGCATTATTAGACATTAAAATTAGCAAGTAAAATCAATTCCATGTGTCTATTGTCAAATTCTTTTTAATATAAATTTAATAAGGGTTAAAAAGAAAAAAAAAAAAAAATTCTTTGTCAAATTGAAGGCCAAAAAAATAAATAAATACATAAATCAATAATAAATTAAAGCTATTCCAAGTTTCAAGACTATGGCAAAATTCCCTACCACACTGACTGTCATACAATCTCTGGTCTGTGTCGGAGTGAGACGCACCTGATTCATTACATGATACATGTCTCTTTGAATCGGTTGCAGACTTGCTGCACAACTCTGCAACCTGGCACAACCATTTTGGGACTTTTCAAAGTGTTCTCTCTGAGATTTCTGGAATAGTCAATTTGCCTGAATCAGGGCCATTGCTTTTACTGAGATTTTAATAATCCCTATTAACCCCTTCACCCCCGGCCGATTTTTGGGTTTGTTTTTTTTTGCTCCCCTTCTTCCGAGAGCCGTAACTTTATTTTTCCCGTCAATCTTGCCATGTGAGGGCTTGTTTTTTGCAGGATGGGTTGTACTTTTGAATGAAACCATAAGTTTTACCATATAGTGTACTGGAAACTGTCAAAAAATAAAATTCAAGTGCGTAAAAATTGCAAAAAAAATAAATAAAAAAAAAAAAACCAATACAAACGCCATTGTTTGAGATTTTATTCACCATATGGCAACACTGATGTGTCGGTGTGATGCCTTAAGTCGGTACAAGTTTGTAGACACCAAACATGTATAGGTTTACTTTTATCTAAGGGGTTTGTCCAAAAAAAGTGGCACTTGTTTTGCGCCATTTATCGCAACCCATAAAGTTTTCATTTGTCGGGATCTATGACTCAGTGACTGCTTATTTTTTGCACCTCGAGCTGTCGTTTTTAAATGACACCATTTGTGCAGATGCTGGGTTTTGATCACCTGTTATAGCATTTTGCGCAAAATTTGTGGCGACCAAAAATTTTTTTTGCTGCTAGCCGTTTACCGATCAGATTAATTGATTTTATATATTTCGATCAGGCATTTTTGAATGTGGCAATACCAAATATGTGCATTTTTTAACCCTTTAATTTTTTAATAGGGCAAAGGGAGGGGGGGGGGGTTGGGAATTTGTTTTTTTTTTTATTGTTATTAGTCCCTCTAGGGGACTATAAGGATTAACAGTCTGATCGCTCATTAATTTTTGCTGATCACAGCTACAGAGCAGAGATCACCAGAAAAACTAACCTCTTGTAACCTGCAGTACTCGGCCGCGTGAAACCGGTAGCGAGTCATCTGAGCTACAGGAGTCATCACATGACCCTGTGCTACCATGACAACCATCGGCTAACAGTGATCATGTCACAGCGCCGCCAATGGAGCCAGGTGAGTAAAGATTTACCGCGACTGGCAATTAAATGGCTTTGTGACATTTTTACAGCGCCATTTAAAAGGTTAACAGGTATGGGTGGAACGTGGTACAAAATCAGCTGGTATGTGTGTGGAAACCCCCCCCCCCCCCAACCCAGCTGCCGGAAGGGATTACACTATGGGGGTTTAGGATGTAATATTACTGCCCGCGGTTGTTAAGGGGTTGACATTTGAACCGTATATGGCAGCACAATGGCTCAGTGGTTAGCATTGTTCTGGGTTCAAATCCTACCAATAGGCAAATCTGCAGGTGATTGTGTGCTCACCCCATCTTTGAGTTGGTTTCCACCATGTATACTCAATTTTCCTCCCACAACATAAAGACATACCATAGGGATATTTTGATTGTGAGTATCAGTGGGGACAGAGATGATAATGTCTGTAAAGTGCTGGGGAATATGATGGTGCAATATATGCAAAATCATTAAAAAAAAAAAACAAAACACCAAAACAAACAAAAAGAACACAGCTTTGGATCATGGTGTGCTGTGCCATACTTGAAGAATCCAATATCTTCTTGGTCTCCTTCGGACACAAATGCAAGATCACTGATTTTTTTTAAATAACTTTTCTACCATAGTGATGTCACAGTACAATTTTAACCCCTTCAGCCCCGGGGTACTTTCCATTTTTGTTTTTTGCTCCCCTTCAGAGATCAGTAACTTTTTTATTTTTCCATCAATCTTGCCATGTAAGGGCTTATTTTTTGCGGGACGAGTTGTACTTTTAAATGTAAGTTTTACCATATAGTGTACTGGAAAATGGCAAAAAACGGATTTTTGTGTACTCACCGTAAAATCGTTTTTCTCTGACACCTCATTGGGGGGCACAGGACCATGGGACATCCTAAAGCAGTCCATGGGTGGGAAAAATAAAAACAATAGTGCAGCAGCCACAGTCTGGGAAGACGGCCTTCCAAGAGGGACACCTTAAATCGCCCTATACACATCTCCTGCATAAGGATAACACAGATAATAGCAAGTTTTTTTCTGCATACTCCCCTTCTCTGCAAGTGGTGGAAAATATTCTGGACGACTTAAAGGAACTACACATTGCAAAGACTATTTCAGTACATGCTAATAGTTGTACTTTACATGTGGAGTCCAAAAAGGACATAAAACGTGACACCGTAACTGAAAATATTAAATCCAGATTATGTCTTTACATTATTCCAATAATTACTGGATTGAGGTTGTGCATTATCACAAGAAACCGTAATCTTAAATGTTCCGCTGATGCACTCACTAGACCTCTCCAGAGCAATTATACCCTGAGACTCTTTATCCACCAGGAATTGCCTCCCGTGACCAATAGAAAAATAATACCTAGGGTGTTCCCCTACTCTAATTTTCTCTGTACACACTCCTTGCACCTTTGGAAACTAGTTCCCCCCACTTCTTTGGAGTGTAATACGGCGTGAAGAAGGCCAGTGTTATGGCCGAAACGTCCCACCATATGTATTATTACCACTTTTCTATTGTCTTATAGCATTGAAAAATTGAAAAATAAAAAAACAAAAAAAACCTTTTTGAACTAAAACAAATTTGTTGGTCTTTATATACCTCGTTCTTTGAATAGAGAGTGCAGTGTCTATATTGTACACAAAAATAAAAACAAGACAACGCAACCAGAGGCACCAGTCCTAGACAGCCCGGAGCACCTACTGCGAGAGGTGCTCTACTGCTGTTTGCAGAATTTTCCTACCCAGATTTGCCTCAGCTGAAACCTGGGTATGGACTCTGTAATGCTTTGAAAACATATGTAGGCTAGACCAGGTCGCAGCCTTACACACCTGTTCCACTGAAGCCTGATGCCGAATGGCCCACGAAGCGACAACTGCTCGCGTGGAATGAGCCCGCAGCCCACTAGGAATGGGCTTGAGTTGCAAGCGGTAGACTTCCTGGACCGCAGAGCGAATCCAGCGAGCCAAAATCGCCTTTGAAACTGCCTGGCCCTTCTTAGGCCCCTCAGGAATGACGAACAAAGAATCAGTTTTCCTAAAGGGGGCTGTCCTGTATATGTAATATCTGAGAGCTCTGACGAGGTCCAACGAATGCAGAGACCTTTCCACCCTATGAACTGGGTGTGGACAAAAAGGAAGGCAGAACAATGTCCTCGTTCAAATGAAACGGGGTAGGAACCTTTGGAAGAAAATCCGGAAGGGGGCGCAGAACCACCTTGTCCTGGTGAAAGATCAGAAAAGGCTCGCGGCAAGAGTGCTGCCAGCTCAAAAACCCGTCTGATGGAAGGTAATATTCCTGGTGGCAATTACGTCCAGGACAGAAGAGCAAGGGAGGATTCCTTGAGAGGTTCAAAGGGAGACCTCTTGAGACCGTCCAGAACGAGATTGAGGTCCCATGGGTCCAGCGGCCGTTTGTACGGGGGAACTAGATGGGAAACGCCCTGGAGGAAGGTCTTGACTTGCGGTTTTTGAGCCAGGCGGCATTGGTAGAAGATTGAGAGCGCTGGGATCTGCCCTTTAAGGGAACTGAGAGCCAACCCCGCTTGCAAGCCAGACTGTAGAAAGTCGAGAATTCTAGGGATGGCCAGAGGAATCAGAGGAATAGGCTGGACGTTAGTTTCTCTGCACCATGAAAGGAAGATTTTCCACATCCGGTGGTAAATGCGGGATGAAGCAGGCTTTCGGGCGCTGATCATGGTGGAAATAACCGCGGCGGAGAATCCCGCTTTTGTTAATACCCAGGTCTCAATGGCCATGCCGTCAGCTTCAGGGCTCTGGAGTTCTGATGGGAAATGGGCCCTTGGGTCAGCAAGTCTGGGATGTCTGGAAGGCGCCACGGTACGTCTGCGAGCATTTGTACAAAGTCGGTGTACCAGGTGCGCCTGGGCCAGTCCGGTGCTATCAGTATCACCGGGACTCCCTCTGCCTTGATCTTCCCGATTACCCGGGGCAGCAGGGGTAGAGGTGGAAATATGTAAGGCAGGCGGAATTAGTGCTAGGAGCAGACTAGAGCATCTGCGCCGATGGACTGCGGGGTCGCGTGACCTGGCTATGAACGCGGGTACCTTTGCGTTCAACCTTGAGGCCATTAGATCCACGTCTGGTGTGCCCCAGCGAGTGCAGATGTGTAGAAACACTTCTGGGTGGAGAGACCATTCTCCGGCGGCCAGGCCTTGGCGACTTAGAAAGTCTGCTGCCCCGTTCTCTACCCCCGGTATGTGTACTTCTGATATCACTGACCCCCGTCGATTCGGCCCAGCTGAGGATCTTTTGGGCCTCGATATAAGCCGCTTTGCTGCGGGTGCCCCCCTGCCGATTGATATAGGTTACAGCTGTCGCATTGTCCGATTGGACTCGAATCTGACGACCCGCTAGCAGAGGGCAGAACGCCCTGAGCGCGAGGAAGATCGCGCGGATTTCCAGGATGTTTATGGTAGGGAGGACTCCTGGGGTGTCCAACATCCTTGAGCAGTGTGGTGCCGGTACACTGCTCCCCAACCTAGGAGGCTGGCGTCCGTGGTCAGGACCAGCCAGTTCACTGGGAGAAAGGATCTCCCCTTCGATAGGGATGAGGACCGAAGCCACCAGCGGAGTGCGTACCTGACTGAAGGCGTCAGGTGAAGATGTCTGTCCAGGGAGAAGGGGCTCTTGTCCCAGGCCGCTAGAAGGGCTAGCTGCAGTTGAGCAAAGGGTACTGATTCCATAGCCGACACCATCCTGCCGAGCACCTTCATGCCGAATCGAATGGAGCGAGACGGAGGATGTAGAAGGCAGTGTACCGCTCGTTGAAGAGCGATCACCTTGTCCAGGGGGGAGATGGATCAAGCCCCGACGGGTGTCCAGGGACATGCCCAGGAAGGTGATGGATCGTGATGGGATTTGTCTAGATTCACTAGCCACCCTAAGTGGGATAGGGTGTCCACAGTGATCTGTACGCTAGTTGAGCAGTCGCGGAAGGAGGGGGCCTTGATGAGGAGGTCGTCCAAGTAAGGGAGAATGACTACTCCCCTGGCATGAAGGACGCTCATGGCGGCCGCCATGGCTTTGGTGAAGACCCTTGGTGCAGTGGCAAGGCCGAAGGGTAGAGCTACGAATTGAAAGTGGGAATCCTGAACTGCGAAGCGAGGAACTTTTGGTGATCTGGGGCGATTGGTATGTGCAGGTACGCGTCCTTGATGTCTATGGAAGCGAGGAATTCCCCTTCGACCATGGATGCAATAATGGACCTTAGGGACTCCATTCTGAATCTCCGTACGTGCACATGTTTGTTTAGGTGTTTGAGGTCCAGGATGGGTCGCACTGACCCATCCTTTTTGGGGACCACAAAGAGGTTTGAATAAAAACCCCTGAACTTCTCGTCGTCCAGGACAGGTATTATCACCCCTGCTGTTTGGAGCGAGTGGATTGCTGAGAAAAAAGCTTTGCGTCGTTTTCGAGTCTTAGGGGGTTTGAGAGAAAGAACCGACTCGGGGGTCGGTCCGAAATTCTATGTGGTAACTGGAAGACACAAGGTCTCGCACCCATTTGTCTGAGGCGGCAGCCCAGATGTGTTGAAAGAGCCGCAGTCGACCTCCTACAATGAGTGTGTCTTCCGGGGGGCCGAAGGAGTCATGAGGGGGGAAAACGTCGTGGCCGAGTCTCCCTAGTCCTGGACTGTTTCAGTCTAGGCTGCAATGACGAAGTGGGTTTCGGGGAGAGCTGAGAAGGTCGGTCCCTGCGTAGTCCGCGGCTGGCGGTGGGGACAGCACGGGATGTCGACCAACCAAACGAGTTCCGAAAGGAGCGGAACGAGGACTGTTGACGTCTGGCGAAGGTCGTCCTAGACTTCAGCTGGGGGAGGGAGGTACTCTTTACTCCCGTGGCGTCAGAAATGAGCTTGTCCAGACGTTCGCCAAACAATCGGTCTGGAGAAAAGGGAAGGCCCGTGAGAGACTTCTTGGAGGCAGAGTCCGCTCGCCATTGTCTGAGCCAGAGAGCTCTATGGATGGCTATGGAGGCCTGCATGAGGTACTCCGCCGCAGCGGCAATTTGAGCTGTTACCTCTGTGAAGGTATGAGTGAACTGGGATTCCTCAAGCGAAGTGTTAAGGTAGTCTGCCCAGACAGAGATCGCCTTTGCGCCCCACACAGAGGCAAAGGAGGGCAAGAGGGAGGAACCCGCAGCCTCAAAAGCAGAGTGGGCAAGGTGCTCCACCTGTCTGTCAGGTCCTTGATGGAGGAACCATCAGGTAAAGACAGGAGCGTCTTTGTGGCAAGGCAGGAGACGGGGGGGGAGGGGAGGGAGCGACCGAGGGCGGATCGCCCCAGCCTTTAGGGGCAGGTGAGGCAAAAGGGTACCGGGAGTCCATGAGTTTTCGGTTACCGAAGCGCCTGTCAGGCTTCTCCCTTTGCTTTGGAACTTCATTCTATGTCTGAACTGGGTGCAAAAACCTAAAAAAACATCACTATGGGGAGATAAGGTATGCACACCAGTGACTATGTAAAGGGAATACATGTAATAGCAGAAACTGCTGTGTGAATACTGACATGAAAAATTCAATAGCTATATGTAAGAATGAAATGTGAAAAATGGAACCTGCATTACTGCCATGAATATATGAATAAAGAGAAATTTAGCTACTGAATTGATCAATGCAATAGAGCCCCAACACTACACCCAAGTTTTTTTTAGGTTTTTGCACCCAGTTCAGACATAGAATGGAGTTCCAAACGTTATTTCTTATGTGTTAGTAGTTTTTCGTTTGTGAACCCTCCCCATACACACCTATTGCCAATCCACACCGTATATATAGCCTGGGTCTCAGCTTCCCATACACGGTAAGTTTTTTAACTGCACGAGAGGACACACACAAGCTAGGGACCCCAACGTAGAGAAATACTTTGGCGTAGTGTTGGGGCTCTATTGCATTGATCAATTCAGTAGCTAAATTTCTCTTTATTCATATATTCATGGCAGTAATGCAGGTTCCATTTTTCACATTTCATTCTTACATATAGCTATTGAATTTTTCATGTCAGTATTCACACAGCAGTTTCTGCTATTACATGTATTCCCTTTACATAGTCACTGGTGTGCATACCTTATCTCCCCATAGTGATCTCCCTTTGCTTTGTGAAGATATCCTGAAATTCTGGGTGATCAGCAAAAACCTTTTGGAGTTTCCTTGCCCTCTTAAAGGAGACCGCATGGTCGTGGATGGGGGATGCTCCACATGCAGAGTTTGGTTGATTGCTGCTATAAGGGAGTCTATTGCAGTTTGATCATCTGGGGGTGATGAAACCAAGGAATCCTCCTGGTACAAAACAGTATTCTCCCTCCTCCAGTTCTTCAGAAGCCGTGGAGCATGTGGGAGAGGCTGCCCTGTGGGCCATGAGACAGTGCTGGAGACACCCGGCCGTGTGCTCTTTTCCTGATCCCTGCGACCAGTGAAGCATGTGCCCGGATTACCACAGAAGGATCCTCCATAGGGGTACCCTCAGGCTGCGTTCCGTCCTGGGACCCAGAAGGGTGTGGAGGACGCCATTGCATAGCCAGAACCAGGTTCTGTTACAGTTTTACCATGGATTGGGACAGAAACTGTGCCCATTCCGGTGGGCTGGGAGCCCTAGGCTCTGGGCTGACGGTTGCGGCGGTGGTGGGGGTGGGGCGGGGGGTGGTCTTGGGGGGCTATAGGGGCACTGGACTCACAGAGAGAAGAGGTGTGTTTACGTGGTAGCTCAGCGTGGCAGGCAGTGCAGGCTGAGTAATAGACTATGTGAGCCTTAGCACTCTTAGTGCCCTTAGAATTCTGCATGTTCCTAATAGGAGTATGCCAGGAGGGGGAGCAATGCTCAGCAGAGCTACAAGTGAAGCAAGTACCTCACCAGAATTGCCCTGCGTCCTCAGGAAGGAGTAAGTTCTGTGGAGATCTTCGCACGCTTTCCTGGGGGGCGGGGCTTATCGCTAAAAGAGCGCCAAGAAGTCAGTGTGCCCCCCTGCTGTCGGTAGCAAAAAACGGCGGGAAGGGAGCTTCTTTGACAGTTTCTCCCCCTCCCTGCAGTCAGCACACAGCTTGTCACCGTGGATTCTCTCTGCCGGCTTTACTGCAATCAGAGCATGCAGCTAGAGCAAATAAAGCAAACAGTGTGAGTTCCTGAGCTCTGGGTCGCCGCCATAACGTGGAGCTCCCCATCCTGAGAATACCAGCCTTCAGCCGTATGGCTTTATCTGGCTGGTATTAAAATTGGGGGGGGGGGGGGGGGGACACACACGCCGTTTTTTTTAATTATATATTTATTTTAATGCACAGCATAGACACGCCCACCGGCTGCTGTGATTGGTTGCAATGAGACAGCTGTCACTCAGCGTGGGGGGCGTGTGACTGCAACCAATCATAGATGCTGGTGGGCGGGTAAAGCAGGGAATACGAGATTGTTTAATGAGCGGCCGCTTTTTCAAAAGAGAAGCCGCCGGAGCAGTGTGAACGCCGTACAGCGCCGCACTGGTGATTGGGATCGGTGAGTATGAGAAAGGGGGGGGGGGGAAGAGGGATCGGCCGACATGGACAGAGTGAGGGACAGAGATAGTGACCGACCGACAGACAGACCGATCGACAGAGAGAATAGAGACCGAGAGGGAGAGACAGACTGACAGAATAGTGATTGAAAGACATTGTGAGACATCACTCGTTTCCAGTGTTTTAGGAAACATGCGAGAAATGTATTTAGAAAATCGGATGTCAATAGGATGGAATGAGTGCCGTCCCATGACATCCGATTTTTTACACGCTCCCATAGACTTGCATTGGAGAAACACGCAGTAGAAACTCGCTGCTGCGATTTTTTGCTCAGTCCAATTTGGACTGAGAAGGGGGGGGAGGAAAAAAAAAAAAAAAAAAAAAAAAAAAAAAAAAAAAAAAAAAAAAAAAAAAATCGCAAATGCGAGCTGAATCATTCACTAACATGTGTCTGATTCCAGTGCAAGATTTTCTCGCATTGCTCTACTGCGAGAAACTCGCAAGTGAGAAGCAGCCCTAACACTGCTTCAGTCCAGGCAGTGGAAATAGTCAGCTTGCTGTGACAGCTTTTCTCCCTGTGTCCGGCCACACAGGTGCAATGTTCATCTCAGAGTCTGCAAAGAGGGGCTGAGGAATTGTGCCTCTGCCCTGGGCTCTGGAAAAATCGGTGTCTGTGGGACCCGTCGTCCAGTAAAAGGCAGCCCAGGATCCAGCGTCGCAGGAGGGGGTACGTGGAGGCAGCACTCCGCGTTTCCGCCTGTTGATGGTATTGGGAGATCGGTCCCAAAAGGAAACAGTCGCCCTAAAAAAATAACAAAACCTTGAAAGATGTGCCTCCTACAGACACCAAGCTAAAACTGAGGTTGCATGGCCCAGCCAGGGGGTGTATACTGCAGAGGAGGAGCTATGCTTTTGCATCTACTTCGTGTCCTCCTATGGATAGGCAGCATAATACCCATGGTCCCGTGTCCCCCAATGAGGAGTCAGAGAAAAATTCCAAGTGCGGAAAAAAAATTGCAAAAAAAGTGTGATCGTACAATAGTTTTTGGGATATTTTATTCATTGTGTTCACTATATGGTAAAACTGATTTATGTATGTGATGCCTCAGGTCAGTGCGAGTTTGTAGACACCAAACATGTATAGGTTTACTTGTGTCTAAAAGGTGAAAAAAAAAAAAAAAAAAAAAAAAAAAAAAAAAAGTGGCGCACGTTTTGCGCCATTTTCCAAAACTCGTAGCGTTCTCATTTTTTGGGATATGAGGCTCAGTGACTGCTTATTTTTTGCGTCTCGACCTGACGTTTTTAACGGTACCATTTTTGCGCTGATGCTACGTTTTGATCGCCTGTTATTGCATTTTGCGCAAAATTTGCGGCGACCAAAAACGTAATTTTGGAGTTTGGAATTTTTTGCTGCTACGCCATTTACTGATCAGATTATTTGATTTTATATTTTGATAGATCGGGCATTTCTGAACGCGGCGATACCAAATAGGTGTATATTTTTAACCGTTTAATTTTCAATAGGGAGGGAAAGGGGGGTGATTTGAACTTTGTTTTTTTTAACATTTTTTTTTTTTTACTTTTTTTTATTTTACCAGTCCCCCTATTGGGCTATAGCGATCAGCAATCCGATCGCTCTGCACTATCTGCAGATCTCAACTACAGAGCTGAGAACTGTAGATTTGGTGCTTTACTTTCAATGACGACTGTATTCCGGCATTGAGAGGAAGTGAGTCATGTTAGCTACAGGCGTCATCACATGACCCTGTGCTACCATGGCAACCACCGAAAGTCACGTGACTTCTGGTGGGGGTGGGTAAGTGACTCATGGCGGCGCGCATATACATATCGCTGCCAGATTTTGGCAGCGAGATATAAGGGGTTAATGGCCGCGGGTGGAAGAGATTCCACCCGCGGCTAGCAGGCACACATGTCAGCTGTTGAAAACAGCTGATATGTGCGCGGATCGCCGCCGCCTGCCCGCGGCAGGGGGCTGGGCTTAACGGCACACGATCCATGACGTACCCAGTACGTCATGGGTCGTTACGGTGTTAAAAGTGACTGACTTGCGACCAAATGGTGAGACCTAAAGTAAAAAGTTATGCAGGCAGGCTAGATTTGAGAACAAATAGAAATGAGCCTAAAAGGCTTACCTTCACAGTTAGATATGTAAACAACAAGGTCTGTGATTCATATATGTCTACCATTTCCTCAGGACTGATGTTCGCCTATTGGAGAAATCAAACAAAAAAAGAAAGCCGAAGACTGTATGTGAAAGCTACAGTATATCACAATTTGAACAACAGCACGACAGATAATATTTATTCATTTATATAGCCCTATTAATTCCACAGCGCTTTACATACAATAGCAACACTGCCCCCATTGGGGCTCAATCTAGGTTCCCTATGAGTATGTTTTTTGGAGTGTAGTAGGAAACCGGAGTACCCGAAGGAAAAAAAAAAAAAAATAGTGTTGTAATGAAGTCACAACTAGAGACGGGTGAACTTGAGTCTGAGCCGTATTGAAGTCTATGGGAACCCAAACTTGTGTGCTATAAAATTGTGTTAGTAAAGGCTAGGGGGCTGCGTAAGGTGTCAAACAGATTAAATCAGGACAGTTATACTTACAGAGTCTCCGCATGGCTGTCACACTGCTTCCGGGTCAGCTCATTAAACTTTAATATCCACTGCTTCCCCCACCCGCCCTCTGTGACAGCATCCGATTGGTTGCCCTCATACTAGCTGTCCGAGTCCCCAGAGAAGTGCAGTTTAAAAAAAAAAAAAAAAAAAAAAAAAAAAAAAGAAGTGTTCGGTCCCCCAGTAGTTTGACTCAATGCCGGCAAATGTGGATGACGTAGGACGTGTCATGCACCCCGGCTTCAGAAGAAGGACAAAGATGGCCGTAAGAGGAGGTGCCGGTACCGGAGACAAGTCATATGACCCAACTCCACCACAGCGACCGTTTAAGTATTCTAAAGTGATTTTTATGTTCTACACATTGGCCTGGGCTCATAGAGATTAGAGATTAGAGATAGAGATATATATATAACCTTTCCCCCCCATTTACTAGTTCCCCTATGGGACTGTAAGGATCAGCAGTCTGATCACACATTTATTTCTCTTGATCAGAGCTGCAGAGCTCAGAACAGGAGAAATATTAGTCTCTTGTAACAGTCAGCAGTGCTGCCGGTTACAGGAAATGAGTCTCAATCGCTACAAAAGTCATCACATGATCCTGTGCTACAATCGGCTCCACGTGATCATGTCATATCACTTCCAGTGGCGGCGGGTGAGTGTACGTTTACCGCGGCTGGGATTAAAGTACAGTGTCACATTTTGACAGCACGATTTAAGGGGTTAACAGGCGCAGATGGATCGTGGATCCACCTGCGCCTGTGAGGCACACATGTCTGCTTTGCAAATAGACATGTTTGGGGGATCTCCATCGGCTGCCCGGAGGAGATTGCGTGTGCCTAAGGAATCTGCACCGTTGCATTTACAATCACAAAATTTTGCATTTTACTCAGGGAGAGTCATAGTCCTTGTGCGCACACTGTTTTTCTTTTTTTTCACCTACAGGTTTTGCTGCAGAATTTCTGCAGCAAAAAAAAAAGTGCAGGTCACTTCTTTTCCGCAAGTACCTGTGATTTTTGCCATAGATAATGGTCAAAAACCGCAGTGAACAACCCGTGGAAAATTCACGGCAAAACCACAACAAACAGCGGTAAAACCGCATGCCATTTTCGGGTGCGTTTTTTTACTGCAGGTGCGGTAATCTTTTAGAGGCTGCAGAATTTTAAGAAAATTCCATTTTCTAGTGCGCACATAGCCATAGACCATGTTTTGAGGGGAAAATTTAACCCAGCGCTTTAGTTAGTCGCCAAAAACCTGCTTACATTAAACACACACGGTACTACCGATAGTACTTTATATAAATGAGCTCTTCCAGGATATGGGGCAGGGAAGATATCTCTGACTCCAGAGATTAATTTGAAATAAAAGGGGCGTATGCCCATATGAATAGGTTAGATGGGAGTCTGCCCCCACATTTGACCTTTTAAAGGGCATCTGTTACCAGGTTTTTTTTCTACCCCCATCTAAGAGCAGCATAATGTAGAGACAGAGACCCCAATTCCAGTGATGTGTCACTTACTGAGCTGTTTGCTGTCATGTTAATATAATCAATGTTTTCTCTGCTGCAGATCTAGCAGTTATACAGAGCTCATGAATATGATTGACGACCTGCAGCATGGCATGCAATGATAAAAATCACTGATTAATTAGCACTAGATTATCAGGATCTCTGACTCTACATTATGCTGCCCTCAGATTCGATATTAAAAACCTGGTGACAGATTCCCTTTAACCCCAGATTTTCAATTTCCACAAGGGGACTAGGTAAAAAGACCCCATAATGTGTAGACACATTTCTCCTGAACATGGCAATAGCCCACATGACAACACAGCACAGTTTGGCCACACGACAGGCTTCAGGGCTCATGCGCATGTTGCGTAATTGCATGCATTTACGCTGCGTATTGCACTGCAGTGTAAATATATGCGTCCTGCGTCCCCTGCACAATGTAGATTGTGCATGACACGTGCGCACATTGTTTTTCTGCTTTTTGGGTGCTAAAATTTTTACCCAAATCCGTGCGTTCATAAAATGAGCATGTCAATTATTCCGTGCGCTTTGGATGCTGCTCCCACTCTGTCTATGGTGGGGGCAGCAGCCCGAGCGCATGAAATCGGCTTTTGATCTACAAAAATACTGCATCCATTACACAGTATTTCTGCAGCGATTTGAAGCGCACATGTGCTGTCAAATCGCTGCAGAATATTCAACAGTTACATGCGCATGAACCCTCAGGAGGGAAGGAGCACCATTGCATTTTTGGAGCATAGATTTTCCTAGAAAAGTTTGAAGACTCCATTTGCCAGAACAGCAGAAACTCCTTCAAGTGACTAAATAAGCCCTTGTAGTGCCTGTACATTGTGCTTCAGCAGACACGTCCCATACATTAAACGGGCTCTCCTCACTACAACAATGCCAAACATGTGGACGTTCAACTGAGGATTAGGCACATTGTAGGGCTCAGAAAAGAGGGGGGCATTTGGATGTGCAGATTTTGCTTTTCTTTTTTGGAGGGATATAAATAGCACATGTCCAGAGCCTTTGTGGTACCAGTAACATGGAAGCCCCCTATAATTCTGCTAACCGATGACGGACTCCTGTAAGGACTTTTGGGAGTTTAGTTGAATGCTATTTTGTGACAAAGTGTTTTGGATCACTTCACATTTATCCTGTATTCTATGCTGAACACTTACATCAGGGTGTCCCATCTACATCTTCATATTTGAGATTCAGGTTAAAGACCCTAATGGATCCATTCACTATAGTTACTTCGGACTCTTCAGTATCCTTTTCAAAAGGTGCACAAATTTGTTTTTTTGGGCTTTCAAATAAAGTGTAAAAAAAGATGGACACTGCTGGACAACAGGAGTTTAAAGTGACTCTTTCATGATTAGTGAATGTTCCTTTGGAAATATTGTCTGAATCACATTTTTTCAGAGATATACATGCAATCCCTGATGTAAGTGCTCAGTGTAGAGCACAAGATAAATGTGAACTGAGCCTTATGGCGAACTTTGGGAGGCAGAATAAACTAAAATCAACAGCAGTTGAAGAATTGGCTTCATTATTTTTTCAACATTCACCTTGTGGTATAGGTGATACGGCGTTTTTTATTCTTCAGGTCAGTACAATTGCAGCGATACCAGATTTATAAAGGCTGTCATCACACAAAAAAAATAAATAAATATATATTTGCAGTGCTGTATTCTGAAATCTATAGCTTTATTTTTTTTGCTGACAGAGCTATATGGCAGCTTGTCTTTTCCCCATATAAATTACATAGTTATAAATATACTCAAATATAGACAAAGATCAAGTTATAGTTTCCACCACCCCACAGTCACTTTCAATAGGGTTTCTATTTACTATAAAAATTCTTACATAGTTCGCCTCTTTCTTAGGTTTTCTCTGTTCTGATATGGGCTTTGGGGTTGGTTTTTGCATGGTTTTATCTGAAATGTGAAAATAAAATTAAAAAAAAAAAATAAAAAAAAAAAAATTCATTCAGTCATGCCTCTACACTCAACATCATTAAAATCCAAATTGGTAGCAACTGTTTTAGCCATATTTGCGCTTTTTTTTGTTATCATATTCCGTATTCTATTTTATATAACAAACAACATTTCAGTCACAATTTTATAAGCCAATTACCATGCAGCATACTTAACATTCTTGCAAAATAACTGCACAATTTATAGAGAAGAAAAAAACCAAAAAACCAAAAAACAAAAAACAAACCAACCAGTTTATTTTATTTTATTGTAGATGTAACCATATGCATATTTTTTTATAACATGAGCTGTAGTTGTCACTAGCACCTTTTCAGGGGTGCAATCAATTTATTAAAGCACCACAGCAGTGTTTGAAGAGGTCACTCTTCAGTCTATGAGAGCCTCGTTCTGGCACTCAAAGATGCATTGAGCGCTTGTGAAATAACTTCTCAATTTCGGCTAGGAATATATGGGGGGGGGGGTATACTACATTATGCAAGGAATGTAGGGAGGAGAGTTAGGCTATGTGCGCACGTTGCCTTTTTTTGTGACCACAAAGATACAGCATTTGTGGCTGCTAAAAAACGCACCCGCCGTAAAATAACCCCCCACATGCGTTCTGTGTTTTTTGTCGCGTTTTTGTTGCTGCATTTTTTCCAATGCATTGCATGGGTGAAAAACTGGCAAAAAAGCAGAAAGAATTGATATGTTGCATCTTTGTGGTCACCACAAAAACGCACCTAAAACAAAACTGCAATGTGCAGAGAGCAAAAATGAAAACACAGACTTTGCTGGGGAAGCAGTGTCAAGCAGTTTTTAGACCAAAAACGCCGCGAAAAACGCACCGTGCATACATAGCATAAGGCCGGGGCCACAAGGGGCACTACTGCGATGCTCGCATGAGACTCTGCTCGCGCTGGCAGCACAGCAGGAGCAGAGTGTCATGCGAGCGTGCCTGCGTCTGAGGTCCGAGCGGACCTCAGCTGCAGGGGACTGGCCGGCGATGCGGAGGGGCGGACCAGCACTGCAGAGGGGCGGGCCGGCACGGAGGAGGAGAGGGAGGGATTTCTCTCCCTCTCTCCTCTGTAGCCGGCTATTGTGATTCTCGCCCTGCACGCACGGTACACCGGTGTACGGCGAGTGCAGTGCGATTTTTCTCTCGCCCCATTCACTTGAATGGGTGCGAGAGAAAGAGTCTCGCATTACAGTTGCAGCATGCTGCGATTGTTTTCTCGGTCCGATTAGGGCTGAGAAAATAATCGCTCATTGGTGCTGTCACACAGGCTAGAATTGGTCCGAGGGGAATGCGAGGTTTTATCGCACTCCACTCACCGATTTTCTCGCCGTGTGGCTTAGGCCTTAGGCTGTGTCCGCACTTTGCGTTTCCACCTGCGTTTCAGCTGCTTTTTAGGTCAGTTTTGAACTGCAGGGTTTTCTTGCCAAAAGGCATGCGTTTTGATTTTCCATAATAGTCTATGAAAAATGGTGATTTCTAGACCGCACATAGCGTTTAAACACGCTGCATTTAATTTGCATAATTAGTGGCAAAAACCATGCATTCAAAGAAGCAGCATGTCAATTGTTCTTGCCATTTGGGCTGCGTTTTGCGAACATTGAAGTCAATGAGAAATGGCAAAAACCAAGAAACATCAAAATTCCTGCGTTTTACCTGCTTTTTAGCTGCAGAAACAAATGCGTTTTGGACTACAAAACGCAAGCTATTCTAACATTAAATTAATGGAATAATATTGTCCCTTTGCACACACGCACACACACACACACTCTTCGACAATTAAAATAATGGAAATATACATTTAATGCTATTTTACCGCTAAATATTATAAAAACACTATAATTATGAGAAATATAACTATAATCTTTCTACATTTTAATAATTCTATGTGTTTCTTTTTTCCCCATTTTTTCATTCGGTTTGACTGTTTAAACTTTATTTAGCAGTCTTTATGTTCAAAACGCATCTTTACAAACGCAATGGAAAAGCATGTAAAGAGCGCTAAAATCTTGGTAAAACGCGATAAAAACGCATGCGTTTTTAGCGCTAATTTGTGGTCAAAAGCAACTTTGGCAAAATCAATTACTGCCAGAGGATGCGTTTTGAACTGCAAGTAGGATGACGAAAAGTGCGGACATAGCCTAAGAGTAACGTGATTTTCTGCCTGGAGATGCAGGCCTGATTGGACTCAGTGGCCTCACGTCAGGTGAACTTAGTTCAATCAGTTCACCTGAGGTGAAGTTACCTGTGGTGACAGGTGAGGTGAAGCTATAGAGTGCTGTCATGTTCTCTGATGTGTCCACATGCTGCGACTTCAGTATGTAGCATTGACTATTTAGGTCCCACAAGTGTTTTTGCTTTGTAACATCCACGCAATGCTTTTCTTTTTCTGGAGAATTGCAAAAAACCCCCCAAAAAAAACAAAACAAAAACCAAACACCAGTTGGTGTCTGGTGACACATACACACACCTCGTAATTGTTAATTGAGCTATCCCTACTACAGTAATGCCAAACATGGTCACTTAAGGCCCCTTTACACACTGCAACATCGCAGACGACATCGCTGTAACGTCACCGGTTTTGTGACGTAATAGCGACCTCCCCAGCGACATTGCAGTGTGTAACACGCATCAGCGACCTGGCCCCCGCTGTGAGGTTTCTGATCGCTACAGATCGTTCAGGACCATTCTTTGGTCCTTTGTTTCCCGCTGTGCAGCAAAGTCTCAGTGTGTAAAGGGGCCTTTACAGCGACTTAGTTAGCGACTTCCCTTTCAAAAAGATGCTTTACAACGTCCCCAATGACCAGCTAGGTCGTTCTGCAGGTCCGTATCGCTGTTGCGTCGTTTTCCAGGTCTGCCTGTTTGACAGCTCACGAGCGACTTACCAGAGACTTAGTAGCGATCCCGGCCAGGTTGGGATCGCTATAAAGTCTGTGTGTAAAGGGGCCTTTACTGTGGTTTAGGCATGGTGAGGCTCAAAGTAAGGGGAGAGGGGGGGGGGGGTGTCTATTTGGATATGGGAGAACAGATTTCACTGGATTGTAGTCATGTCGCTTTTCCAGAACCTTTGTTCTACCAACAACGTGAAAACCCCTATATTTCCAGTGCCCGATGATGGACCCAAGTAGGGGCTTGTTTTGTGCGATATGACGGTTTTTATTGGTAACAATTCAGGGCACATAACATTTTCAGTATATCACTAGGATCCCATTCTTGTGTTCTACATTGATCACTTATGTCGATGTTTCCCCGTAACTCCCACAGAAATGTGTTTAAGATGAAACCACTCACTAAAATGAAGCATATTTTCTGGTGATATCCATCTTTTTAGGAGTGCACATATCTGTTGTCCACACTAGTGCAGTAAAAAGATACCTAAAATAATGGGAAATCGCAGGAACATACCGAAGACACGAACATACACCGACTCATTAAAATCAATGGGTCTGCACACAGTGTCCGGTGTTCTGCTGGGAGACAAGTCAGTTTTTTCCTCCAACAGCACTGATGTCCCACGGACCACACACTGATGTGATCCATCTGAGACTTACCAGAGAAAACGCGTGCCTTTGAAATAAAATTACTCATACTCACCAGTTTCCAGCGCTGCTGTCACTTGCTTCCAGGACTGCTCATTATGTTCATGATTATTCACCGCGGACGCGGAAGCAGCAGCGCCGGAGAGAGGAGAGTAAAAAATCCTGCTCTCAGTTTGCAATCACGGATAGCACATTGTGAACATTAGTGTGCCAGAAATCAAGGCACACGGATGGGCCATATGCATCTTCAACACGGTTGTGCAAAACACGAACGTTTGTCCCAGATGTGTGAAGGGGGGGCCTTAAAGAAGGTGGCTTCAGCACTGAATGATGATCAACTTGTTTTAATGTGGATACAGAAACAGGAACACTTCAATCCCCAATATCAGTCTAGTTCTTTGTCAAGCTGAAGCCACACCTTTTACTTGGATTTTGGTTGGGCAAAAAATGGTATCAACCGACATTTGGCATTCATGCATCTATAAAGTCCTGACGCTTGATGTATTGTACTCACCATTTATAACAGAGAAGTCAAGTTCTGGCCGAGCAATCTTGTGGCCATCCAATAAAGTGGACTGGAGGTCATCTTTAAATAAGAAACTTCCTTCTGCTGCTATAAAGCAAGACATGGGGCACAAGACTAGGTAATGCATTCTAAAGACGTTCCACTAAACAATACGAACAAAACTACAACTATAGGCACAACATGCATAGAAAACTTTCTTGCATCAATACATTTTGCTGTTCTACTAAACGAGGTGTACAGACCAGCTTTACTCTGATCTGCACAACTATTGTTTACAGTCAAGTCATCTCTAAAAATGTATTTGTACTCCCATTGTATAAAGAAAATTACAGGGGCTAACATTTTTTGGATATTGACGAGTAATGGTAAATATAAAAAAATAAATAAATAAATGAAACGCAACAAAACAAGTCAGTATGAAATAAAGACAGTGAATTGTAGAGATCACTCTGTATGAATGTATGAGCTGTAAACTATCTACTTTTCCCAGGTTTGATCGCACAATAGTTTTTGGGATATTTTATTCACCGTGTTCACTATATGGTAAAACTGATGTATCTATGTGATGCCTGAGGTCGGTGCAAGTTTGTAGACACCAAACATGTATAGGTTTACTTTAATCTAAGGGGTTAAAAAAAAAAATAATTCACAAGCTAGTCCAAAAAAAGTGGCGCACGTTTTGCGCCATTTTCCGAAACCCGTAGCGTTCTCATTTTTCAGGATCTATGGCTCAGTGACTGCTTATTTTTTGCGTCTCGAGCTGCCATTTTTAATGGTACCATTTTTGTGCAGATGTTTGATCACCTGTTATTGCATTTTGCGCAAAATTTGTGACGACCAAAAAATGTAATTTTGGAGTTTGGAATTTTTTTGCTGCTACGCCATTTACCAATCAGATTAATTGATTTTATATTTTGATAGGTCGGGCATTTCTGAACACTGCGATTCGAAATATGTATATTTATTTTTTAACCCTTTAATTTTCATTGGGGTGAAGGGGGGGTGATTTGAACTTAGGTTTTTATTTTTTTACATTTTTTAAAACTTTTTTTTTTTTATTTTTAATTATTTTACTAGTCCCCCTAGGGGGCTATACTGATTAGCAATTTGATCGCTCTGCACTATCTGCTGATCACAGCTACAGATATGCTGCTTTACTTTCAATGCCGGCTGTATTCCAGCATTGAGTGTAAATGACTCATGTTAACTACAGGCTTCATCACATGACCCTGTGCTACCATGGCAACCACTGGAAGTCATGTGATCATGTCACTTGACTTCCGATGGGGGCGGGGTAAGTCAGAATAATGGTGGTGCGCATATACATCTCGCTGCCAGATTTTGGCAGCAAGATGTAAGGGGTTAATAGTCGCGGGTGGAAGAGATTCCACCCGCAACTAGCAGGGACACTTCGGCTGTTGAAAACAGCTGATACGTGCGCAGATCGCCACGTACCCAGTACGTCATGGGCCGTTAAAAGGTAAAATTCAACCCTTTAACGACTGCCGATACGCGATAAAGGTGATCACGTTACAGTAAGTGGCAGTACCAGTATATTTAAACAACACCCCCAACACCCCACTTATCTCCCTTCTGGCATTATCAAACATGTTAGATGGGAGATAAATATCCTCCCCCCGGTGTGGTCAAAGTCCCACCTTGGTCCCCCTCCCGAAGATCCAAGATGGCGGCTGCACGAGTGGCACGCCCGCCGCATTCATCCTCCTCCTTTGAAATAGCAGATGGCACAAGTCCTCCCAGGTCACCCCACGGTACCTCCACCGTGACCCCTGCTCTCGTCTTCAGAAGAAATGTTGACCGCATGTGCAGAGAGCAGATCTCAGCCGGCTCCCTACGCACAGTGAGACTGAGGGTAGTGCAGTTCACATTGCCCTTGGTTGGACCCAGGAGCATGGCTGCAGCATTCTCATGTCACTGGACCCACACTCCCCACATGCAGTGCCTGCATGTCCAGAAAATGGGGGATAAGTTCGCTGAGCGTGCAACCCATATCCTGGAACAGTTGTCACGGGGCCTACAAACTTTTTTTTTTTTAAAAAAAAAGCAATTTGTCTCTCCTCCCAACCCCCCTCCCCCATTACTGACTGGGATAGTTAATGTCAGGTATCTTATCAGACGCCGCAACATTTCTAACCCCTGGGCTTGATGCCAGCATGCTTGAAAAACTCATATGTAGGGTGAAATGTTGCCTGATGGAATAAAGAAAATTGAAAATACCCCTGGGATGCTGTACATGCTTTCTATCTATCCTTAGGATAGGTCAATGTCTGACTGGTGGAGGGGCGGTACCCTCAACCGCTGCCAATCTGCAGTTGTCAGTGACGCGACCGGCAAAATAGTTACAGAGCTGCACAGCCATGTGGACAGACTAGTAGACAGGTAATGCACATCAACCCCCTACAGATTCAAACAGGGGGTGGATATGCAGCACCCAGTATATACGCAACTACACAGTTGATTGCAGAACTGCACAGCTCAATCAAGCAGATCCGGCAAGCAACAGCACCGGAAAGAGCTGATCAGCAAGGGTTCAAGGGGTGTTGCTTCCTCACAGATCAGACATTGATTGCCTATGCTAAACATAGATCATCAATGTTAAAGCCCTGGACAACCCCTTTAATGGCTTAGTTACACAGACATAAGAAGGTGTCTTAGCATATTGAGCAATGGCTTTTAGAAATAGACGTATATAATGGATTATTTTCTAAAGCGCTACATGACAAAATAAGTGGCTTGGAAGAAGAGGCAGTTAATTGTCAATGCAGATTCCCTTTAAAGGGAAGGCATCGTCAAAAAAAAAAAAAAATAAAATAAATAAATTTCAATTTAAAAGTGGGCGGAGTCTGCTCTCCTGTGTGTGATGGCACGCCTCCCCCCTCCCAATCTGAGTGTTTACAACAGATAACAGAATGACATGTAGGGACACAATGCAGAGTCATTTTGTTGATGACCACAAATGTCTAAAGTGTCACCAAGGACAACAGGAGTATCACACAGGATAGGATTAGATACACGGCTCTGCAGACAGTATCACACAGCAGGGGATTAGATACACAGCTATGCAGACAGTATCACAAGATAGGATTAGATACACAGCTATGCAGACAGGATAGGATTAGATACACGGCTCAGCAGGCAGTATCACACAGGATAGGATTAGATACACAATCCTGCAGACAGTATCACCGGTACACACACACAGCTGCGGCAGCGGGCAGAGAACGGAGGGAGGGGGGGTGTCATTGGAGACGGTAGCAGGGGGGAGGGGGGCGGGCGGATCCAGGTCACAGCAGACGCCCACTGTAACTTACTGCATGGGTCGGATCCTGACTACTGTTCTCTATGCACAGGGGCTGCCATAAAGGAATGAGTTACTGTCGTTACACACACACACGGCAAATCCAGCATGGCAGCCTCCAGTAAAATAAGAATTAAAAACTAAATAAGCTGCGATTTTCATTTTGTATTAGAAATACTTGATTTCATAATCACTATTTATAATACAAAAATAAAAAAAATGCGATACCTTACCTTTAAGTTGTCCTCCCATTTATTTTGTATGCTACTATATTACTAAAAAACACTCCAACAGAAAAGTATCGCCCACCGTTAGCTTTAGGAGTGGCCAGTTCCAATAGTGGAAATGGTTTGCATGAGGTAGTCACTGGCTATACAACAAATCTGCTCCAGAGGCCTGAGGTGTTTGGTGAAAGATCTATGAGCATAGATGCAAATTAATAAAGGGAAAGATAGATGGAAGTCACATGATTCTGACGCGTTAAAATAAAACCTCTAATCCTTCACAGCTAATCCTATACACATTACAGTGCTGGTGTATCAAACAACAAATATAGTTTGTGAACTTGAGATTGGCTTACCTGGAGGGGCTTTAAATTTTTGTGGCAACACAGACCGACGAGTAGGAGTACTACTTCCACTTTTTTCTTGGCTCTTTCCAGCTGATAAGACTGATGTATTTGAGACATTAGTCTTCTATGTATATAAATATATAAAAAACAAAAAACACTATAAAAATGCAAGTAAGAAACATACAGGCATGCACCGAGACTAATTTGTGGCAGACGTAGGGTTTGTAAAATCCCATTCACACTACAAACAGCTTCATTTGCATGTGTGATAGAAAGTACTGAAAGTCAAAAACCCTACGTAGAGAATAAGATAAGCACTTGGTACCGTACCGGCCAGACACTGAACTCCGACAATCTGCCTTAAAGGGAACCTGTCACCAGATTTGGGCCTTCTAAATTAAAACTAGCACCATAAGCAGCGCCTGTGCTGCATTCTATAAAAAGGTGCACGTGACACCCCCCCCCCCCCCCTTATAGACCCCAAAAATATTTTTAGGAAATCTCCACAAGTTGTCTGGCCCAATGGGCGTCCTAATCTGTGCCTCCTATCCCTCTACTTGTGCTGATTGATGTGGAAGATGTCATCCACATAGGTGGGCAAAATCTCCATATTCCTGACTCTTGCAAGCGGAGCCGAAAACATAGGTGTGCCAGATTTTTGCAAGGCAATGTGGATGATGTCACCTGCTTCATCCACATCGCACATTCTGTTGTGCTGAGCACACTGTCACTCTTGAAGAATGAATGGCAGCATTTGTTGCAGGTCTGGTTACATTTGCTCCATTAGAAAGTTGCCTATCCCCAACCTTTATACACATAACAGACAATGCTATGACTTTAAAAGGGTTGCCCCCCACTTCAGGAAATATTGGTCCCAGAGATGGAATTTGAGAGTAAAACAAACCAAGAAAATAAAAAAAGAGAATTTTGTTTACTTACCGTAAATTCTTTTTCTTATAGTTCAGACATGGGAGACCCAGACAATGGGTGTATAGCTTCTGCCTATGGAGGACACACAAAGTACTACACTCAAACGTGTAGCTCCTCCCTCCGGGCTATATACACCCCCTGGATGACAATCTAACCAGTTCAGTGCAAAAGCTGAAGGAGGACATCCACCCATAAGTAGAGATAGAGTAAAACTCGGAAAAAACGGAACTCTGTCTACAACAACAGCCGGTGAAAACACACGGAACAAAAACTGCCAACAAGCAACAGGGAGGGTGCTGGGTCTCCCATGTCGGAACTATAAGAAAAAGAATTTACGGTAAGTAAACAAAATTCTCTTTTTCTTCATCGTTCCTTATGGGAGACCCAGACAATGGGACGTTCTAAAGCAGTCCATGGGTGGGAAATAAACCAAACTGAGAAGTAGGCAAAACCTAACTTCACAAATGGGCGACAGCCGCCTGAAGGATGCGTCTGCCCAAGCTCGCATCTGCCGAAGCATGAGCATGCACTTGGTAGTGCTTCGAAAAAGTGTGCAGACTGGACCAAGTGGCAGCCTGACAAACCTGCTGAGCCGTAGCCTGGTGCCTGAAAGCCCAGGAGGCACCGACAGCTCTGGTCGAGTGCGCCTTAATCCCTGGCGGAGGGGGCACCTGAGAGCACTGGTAGGCATCGGCGATAGCCGACCTAATCCAACGAGCTAGGGTCGGTTTAGAAGCAGAGAGACCCTTGCGCTGACCCGCGGTTAGCACAAAAAGTGAGGTGCACCGCCTAAAAACGGCGGTGCGTGACACATAGATTCGGAGCGCCCGCACCAAATCCAAGGAATGCAACGCCTTCTCAAAGCGATGCACAGGGGCCGGACAAAGAGAGGGCAATGAAATGTCCTGGTTAAGGTGGAAAGAAGACACCACCTTAGGGAGAAAATCCGGAGTCGGACGAAGAACCACCTTGTCTTGGTGAAACACCAAAAAGGGGGATTCCGAAGAGAGCGCAGCCAAATCAGAAACTCTCCTGAGAGAAGTTATGGCTACTAGAAAAACAACTTTCTGGGAAAGTCTAAACAAGGGAACCTCCCTAAGAGGCTCAAAGGGGGGTTTCTGTAAGGCCGTGAGGACCAGATTAAGGTCCCAGGGATCCAAAAGGCCGCCGGTAAGGAGGTATGATGTGAGCTGCGCCCTGCATGAAGGTGCGCACCTGAGCCAGTCGGGCGATACGCCGCTGGAATAATACCGACAGAGCCGACACCTGTCCCTTGAGGGAATTGAGGGACAGTCCTAGCTGTAGACCAGACTGTAGAAAAGACAGGATGGTCGGCAAGGAGAACGGCCAAGGAGCATGGTCGGAAGAGCGACACCAGGACAGGAAGATCCTCCAAGTCCTGTGATAAATCTTGGCCGAAGAAGACTTTCGAGCCTGAGTCATAGTGGAGATTACCTCAGAGGGAATGCCTGAAGCCGTCAGGATCCAGGACTCAAGAGCCACGCCGTCAATCTGAGAGCCGCAGAATTCTGGCGGAAAAACGGACCTTGAGAGAGAAGGTCTGGGCGGTCCGGGAGATGCCACGGCACCTCTACGGACAGGCGGAGCAGGTCTGGGTACCAAGCTCGCCTGGGCCAGTCCGGAGCAATGATTATGACCCGACGGCCCTCCATTCTGATCTTGCGCAGAACCCTGGGCAAGAGAGGTAGAGGGGGAAACATGTAGGCCAGACGGAACTGGGACCAATCCTGAACCAGCGCGTCCGCTGCGAAGGCCTGAGGATCGTGGGAGCGAGCCACGTAAACCGGAACCTTGTTGTTGTGCCGGGATGCCATTAGATCCACTTCCGGAGTGCCCCACTTGCGGCAGATTGACCGGAACACTGCCGGATGCAGGGCCCACTCGCCGCTGTCCACGGTTTGACGGCTGAGATAATCGGCCTCCCAGTTTTCTACGCCTGGGATGTGGACTGCTGATATGGTGGACTTGGAGTCCTCCGTCCACTGGAGGATTCGTTGAACCTCCAACATCGCCAGGCGGCTGCGAGTTCCGCCCTGGTGATTGATGTAGGCAACCGCTGTCGCGTTGTCCGACTGGACTCGAATGTGCCTGCCCGCCAACAGGTGGTGAAAGGCTAGGAGAGCTAGAAACACAGCTCTGATTTCCAGCACATTGATCGAGAGGGCTGATTCGGAGGGAGTCCAAGTGCCCTGTGCTCGGTGATGGAGAAATACTGCTCCCCAACCGGAGAGGCTGGCATCCGTGGTGAGGATCACCCAGGACGGAGTCAGGAAGGAGCGTCCCTGTGACAGAGAGGGGCCGAAGCCACCACTGAAGAGAGCTCCTGGTCTGTGGCGACAGAGCCAGTAGCCTGTGCAAGGAAGAGGTCCGCTTGTCCCAACAGCGGAGAATGTCCAGCTGCAGGGGACGCAGATGGAACTGGGCAAAGGGAACTGCTTCCATTGACGCCACCATCTGACCCAGCACCTGCATGAGGTGCCTGATGGAATGACGGCGGTGCCTCAGCAGAGAGCGCACCGCCAGCTGAAGGGACTGCTGTTTGACTAAGGGGAACTTCACAAGTGCCGGCAGAGTCTCGAATTGCATCCCTAGGTACATAAGTCCCTGGGTAGGGATCAGAGTGGACTTGGGCAGGTTGACAAGCCACCCGAACTGAACGAGCGTGGCGAGAGTGAGCGAGACACTCCGCTGGCAGTCTGCACTGGATGAGGCCTTGACTAGAAGGTCGTCCAGGTAGGGGATTACTGCCAACCCCTGGAGATGCAGGACTGCAACCACTGCTGCCATAACCTTGGTGAAAACACGAGGGGCCGTGGCTAACCCGAAGGGGAGAGCCACGAATTGGAAATGTTCCTCTCCGATTGCAAAGCGGAGCCAACGCTGGTGTGAGACCGCGATAGGCACGTGCAGATAGGCATCTCTGATGTCGATGGATGCTAGAAAATCTCCTTGGGTCATTGATGCAATGACCGATCTCAGAGATTCCATGCGAAAACGCCGCACCTGAACATGCTTGTTGAGAAGCTTGAGATCCAGGATGGGCCGGAAGGAACCGTCCTTCTTGGGGACTAGAAAGAGGTTTGAGTAGAAACCTCTGAACCGTTCTCGGGCGGGAACCGGAACAATTACACCGTTGGCCTGCAGGGATGCCACGGCCTGAGAGAAGGCGGCGGCTTTGGAGCAGGGGGGGGGGTGGACAGAAAAAATCTGTTTGGCGGGCTGGAAGAAAATTCTATCCTGTAGCCGTGGGAGATGATATCCCGCACCCACTGATCGGAGACGTGTTGAAACCACACGTCGCCAAAGTGGGAGAGCCTGCCACCGACCAAGGACGTTGCTGGCGCAGCCAGATGTCAAGAGGGGGCTGCCTTAGTGGCAGCGGCTCCTCCGGACTTCTGAGGACGCGGCTTCGCGCGCCAGATGGGTTTACGATCCTTGGCTGCGGTCGTGGACGAGGCTGAGGGCTTAGAGGATGACCAGTTAGAGGAACGAAAGGAACGAAACCTCGATTGGTTCCTGTCCTGGACAGGTATCTTGGCTTTAGTTTGTGGCAAGGAAGTACTCTTCCCGCCAGTAGCTTCCTTAATTATTTCATCCAGTTGTTCACCAAACAGCCGGGACCCAGCAAAAGGGAGACCCGCAAGGAACTTCTTAGAAGAAGCGTCTGCTTTCCACTCTCGAAGCCACAAGATCCTGCGGATCGCAAGAGAGTTAGCGGAGGCCACCGCCGTGCGGTGAGAAGCCTCCAGAACGGCAGACATGGCGTAGGATGAAAAAGCCGAAGCTTGAGAAGTTAAGGCATCCATCTCAGGCATAGAGTCCCTGGTGAGGGAATGTATCTCCGCCAGAGAGGCAGAGATTGCCTTAAGAGCCCACACTGCCGCAAAAGACGGGGAGAACGAGGCCCCTGCCGCCTCATATACAGACTTGGCCAGAAGGTCAACCTGGCGGTCAGTGGGATCCTTAAGAGAGGTGCCATCGGCCACCGCTACGACTGTGCGGGCTGAGATTCTAGACACCGGAGGGTCTACCTTTAGGGACTGAGCCCACTCCTTCACCACATCTGGTGGAAAGGGAAAACGGTCATCAGAACTACGCTTCGGAAAACGTTTGTCAGGACAGGCCCTGGGCTTAGCAACAGTGGCCTGAAAACTGGAGTGGTTAAAAAACGTACTCCTAGCTCTCTTAGGTGAGGCAAACTGATGTATCTCTACCAGAGAGGCTTGTTCCTCTGACACTGGTGGATTGAGGTTCAGTACGGAGTTAATGGACGCAATCAAGTCACTAACATCCGCATCACCCTCAGACAAGGCAATGGGGTACATAGAGGAAGCGTCTGAGCCCACAGTAAAAGTATCCTCCTCGCCCTGCACCTCGGCTCGTGAATCAGAGCCGTGGGACGAGGAAGGAGAAGGGTCCCTGCGTCTCCGTTTAGGAGGACGGGGTCCTAGAACATGCTCTGAGAGCTCTGCAGAGCTCGGGGCAGCAGAGGCACCCTGAGAAGGGGGCTGATGCATGGTCAGCAGTGTCCGGGACAGCTGTCCCATGGAGTCGGCAAAAGACTGGGAAATAGCTCTGGAAAAAGATGCTACCCAAGCCGGGGGATCAGCCACCGGGGCTGGAGCGGCCGGAGGAACCCCTGAGGAGGCTCCAGGCTGAGGGACCACCATGTTAGAGCAGGCATCACAATGTGGGTATGTGCTTGGCTCTGGCAGAATGAGCTTACATGCAGTGCATATAGCGTACAGCTTTGCAGCCTTGCTCCTAGTGACAGACATGCTGCTGAGGTGGAGGCTCTGCAGCAAGAATACACTCCTGTAGAATGCCCTGAGAGTGTATAATAAAAAGCCCACAACCAGAGGTTGTGGCTTACCAGACCGCTCTCTGTGTGCCCTCCGGATTCCACAGCTCGGACCCCCAGTGAAGCGTCAGCCTTCCTAAAAAGCAGCAGCTGCAGCATCCAGCGCTGATCAGTGCGAGAACGCTGAGAAAATGGTGCTGGAAGGAGGAGGGGGGCGGGGATTAGCCGAAGAGCGGGAAACCAGAGGGCCAAGGAGAGATACAGGGGAGGGAACAGCTCCTCAGAGAGGAGTGTCCTCCCCTCTGCTGGCCGGCCGGTGGGCGGCGCCACACTATTCCCCTGCATGAATGACATGCAGGGGAAGCTGAAAGCGAAACTAGGCCCAAACTGAAGCCGGGGCCTAGATTTTAACATGCGGCCGACGAGCAGGCACCCTCGGCGCGGTTCTGAAGAAAAACCCCCAGAACCGGCCGGAAGTTACAGTAACGACAAAAGACATACTCTCCCCTCAATAAAAGTACCCGGGACCCCTGAAAAACGTCTCAATACTTAGCTTTGAGACGCAGGGCCATGTCCCTGAGGGAAGGTTTAACGCTCCGTCCAGCAGGAACCTGACAGGGCTGCGGATGGAGACCGGTCTCCTGCAAAGCAGAGAGGACCGTGATGGCTCCCACTTCAAACCAGAGCCTGAAAAGGATGTTGAAGGAGCGCGGCATGTGAAGGCATTTATGTGGACTGGGGCGCAGGGCGAGGGGTGAGGGAGGTGGGGGTAACTGATCGGATCCCTGCAAACGTGCTACTTGGGACAGATTTGGGGCAGATAACCTCCCAGTTTGGGCCCCCCCCAAGGGCTGAACCTTCAGCCCGTACTGACATGACTCCTAACAATGTTAATGTGTTATCTATGAATGATGTAAGGGAGGAGGGAGTGAACTCTGATATTTCTGCTTGCATAGACACCATAGACACACACTCAGCTGCAGCTGTGACAGGGGAGGGGGTCAGAGAAAGGTGTGACAATGCCTCTACAAGTAACCAGCCTGTGAGCTGGGATCTGTTGCCCTCTGCAGGGATAAGCAGAGAGCAGGGTGCTGCAGGGGGAGGACCAGTGTGTGGGGTGGGGGCTACCACAGCAAATGTGGGGTCCCCAGAGATTTCACAGCGGGGTTCTGTTGCTGCAGGAGGGGAACAGGCAGGTGAGATTGGGGCCGGTCCAGGAGCGGAAGTGCTCCCAGGTAAGATCTCGGTGCATGGTTCCCCCACAACCGGGGTGTCAGGAAGCCAGGTAGGTCTGCCTGAACCGGCGACTTGGTCAGGAACGGAGGAGGAGCAGGCACGACCCACGGTCGCAGCGGCTGTGGCCGCTGTCACCCGCAGTGGGAGTGCTGGAAGCCAAGGGGCCTCCCGGAGGTCCGATAGCTCTTCCCCTTCTGACCAAGTGGCAGCCGAGTCAGGTGGAGGCCAGGACACAGGTCCCGGGGTACTGACTGAAGATGTGACAGTCTCGTCGATTCTGGCCACATCTAGTCAGGGGTTTCAGGCAGCGTTAGAAGCTGACGACAGCCTGAAAGCTCTTAAGGAGCAGGCGGCACAGCCTCCCTCGGACTCGGACCCGGAGCGAGTGGTCTGGGACCAAGGACGGCTGTACCGGGCCACGGTCCAGCAGGGTTCACCGGAGGCGTGGCCCAGGGACCGACAGTTGGTGGTACCCTATCCGTTCCGGACGGAGTTGTTGCGGATCGCACATGAGATTCCGATGGCCGGACACCTAGGGATCGCTAAGACCAAGGCCAGGTTAAACCAGCATTTCTACTGGCCAAAAATGGGGGCCGATGTGGCTGCCTACTGCCGTTCGTGTGAAACCTGTCAGAGAGTGGGGAAGGCGGGGCCACACCCCAAAGCCCCACTAGTATCTCTGCCAATCATCGATGAGCCTTTCAGGAGGGTGGCTGTGGATCTGGTCGGCCCGCTGGCCATCCCCAGCAGCTCCGGGAAACGCTTCATACTGACGGTAGTGGACTATGCCACCCGGTACCCAGAAGCAGTGGCCTTGTCGTCCATTCGGGCTGACAAGGTGGCCACCGCATTGCTGGAGATTTTCTCCCGAGTGGGTTTTCCCCAGGAAATGCTCACTGACCGGGGGACCCAATTCATGTCCCAGCTGATGGAGGCCCTCTGTAAGCAGGTCCAGGTGCGACATCTGGTGGCCAGCCCGTACCATCCACAGACTAATGGCCTGTGCGAGCGGTTTAATGGCACCTTAAAGCAGATGCTTAAGATGTTGGTCGACTCCCATGGGCGTGACTGGGAGCGGTATCTCCCACACCTGTTATTTGCTTACCGGGAGGCTCCACAGGCCTCAACAGGATTCTCACCGTTTGAGCTCCTGTACGGGCGACGTGTGCGGGGCCCCCTGGCTCTGGTGAAAGAGGCTTGGGAAGGGGATTTGGCCACCCCTGGAGTGTCGGTTATCGAGTATGTCATGCGCTTCCGGGACAAAATGCAGGCCTTGACGCAACTGGTACACGACAATATGGCTCAAGCCCAGGCCGATCAGAAGCGTTGGTACGACCAGAACGCTTGTGAGAGGACCTACCAAGTGGGTCAAAAGGTGTGGGTACTGGTCCCCGTACCACAGGACAAGCTTCAGGCAGCCTGGGAAGGCCCATACCTCGTGTACCAGCAGCTCAACCCTGTGACGTACCTGGTCACCCTGGACCCTGCCCGTGGAAGGCGGAAGCCCTTCCATGTGAACATGATGAAGGCACATCATGAGCGGGAGGCATGTGCGCTCCCCGTGTGCAACCTGCCCGAGGAGGGAGAAGCGGAAACCCTCTTGGATATGCTAGCCCAGGTTAGGGCAGGCGGATCCATTGAGGATGTGGAGGTTGGCCACCAGCTCTTGGAAGACCAACGGTCCCAGCTGTGGGCCACCCTCCTCCCCTTCCGGGGGTTGTTTACCAACCAGCCCGGAAGGACTGACTTGGCTGTCCATCACGTGGACACTGGGGATCATCCCCCGATCCGGCGTTCAGCATATCGGGTCTCCCTGGAGGTGCAGCAACACATGCGCCAGGAGATTGACGAGATGCTGAAGCTGGGGGTGATCCAGGCATCCAACAGCGCTTGGGCCTCGCCTGTAGTCCTCGTCCCTAAGAAGGACCGAACCACTCGGTTCTGCGTGGACTACAGGGGGCTCAATGCGGTCACGGTCGCCGATGCGTACCCAATGCCACGCATCGATGACCTGCTCGATCAGTTGGCCGGGGCTCAGTACCTGACCATCATGGATCTGAGCCGGGGATATTGGCAGATCCCCCTGACTCGCAAGGCCAGGGAACGCTCTGCCTTTATTACCCCATTTGGACTGTACGAGTCCACGGTGATGCCATTCGGGATGAGGAATGCCCCTGCCACTTTCCAGCGGATGGTCAACACCCTGCTCAAGGGACTTGAAGGGTACGCGGCCGCGTACCTGGATGACATTGCCGTCTTCAGTCCCACCTGGGAGGACCACCTAGAGCATCTAGCACAGGTGCTCAGGCGGATCCACTGGGCAGGTTTGACCATCAAGCCGGGAAAGTGTCAGCTGGCCATGAGCGAGGTCCAGTACCTCGGTCACCGGGTAGGTGGGAGAACACTGAAGCCCGAGCCTGAGAAAGTGGAAGCCATCGCATCCTGGCCCACCCCCAGGACCAAGAAGCAGGTGATGTCCTTCTTGGGGACCGCTGGGTACTATAGGAGGTTTGTTCCATGCTATAGTAGCCTGGCAAAGCCCTTGACGGACCTCACCAAGAAGAAGCTGCCCTCTGCAGTCGATTGGACAATGGACTGCGAGACAGCCTTCCGGGCCCTAAAGGACGCCCTGTCCAGCCCGCCCGTGCTACAGGCAGCCGACTTCACGCGGCCGTTTGTAGTACAGACCGACGCCAGTGACTTCGGCCTCGGTGCGGTGCTCAGCCAGGTGGACTCTGCGAGCCAAGAGCACCCAGTCTTGTACCTGAGCAGGAAGCTGTTACCAAGGGAAGTTGCCTATTCCACGATGGAGAAGGAGTGCCTGGCCATAGTGTGGGCCCTGCAGCGTCTGCAACCCTATCTATACGGGCGCCACTTCATCGTGGAGACGGACCACAATCCCCTCAGCTGGTTGCACACCGTCTCTGGGACGAATGGGCGATTGTTGCGATGGAGCCTTGCGCTCCAGCAATACAACTTCACCATTCGCCACAAAAGGGGCCGTGACCACGGTAACGCAGACGGGCTGTCCCGACAAGGAGAGGTCGCGGACGGGCGCACGGGGGAACACCGGAGTGTGCTGCCCCCTAGCGCCCTCAAAAGGGGGGAGGTGTGAGGCAAATCCCGGGATATGAAGATGAATTATGACTCCAGTCATAATCCCTCATCACTCCCTGGCAGTGCCCCCTCCCTTCTTGTTCTCAGTGTTCCACTTACACCTCCATGGCCATGTCCTGTGATATGGAAATGAGGTGGTGTGGGAACAATGGACACAGGATGACTCCCTGCCGTCACCCTGTAACAAGAGTTGTATCTCATTAGCAAGGCTATGGAAATAGCCAGACAGAACGACTCCAGTAAAAAATGGTTCATATCTCGCAAGCCATATTTCCGATAAATATGGCAACCATAAAAATGGTGTCTCCGCATGCAGACGATGCCGGCACACCCTTTTTATGGGAGCAGGACATTGGGAAATGCCCCAGGCGTGATATCAGCCAATGGGGAACTGGCAGACAGGTCATGAGTCCCCTCGTTCTGTAGCTAAATTCATAACTGTCACAATGAGAGCATTGGCGTCCGCCTACGACGCTCCCAGGCAAAGTTATGGCCCATATTCCATGTTGGGATATTGTCCATAACTCAAGCCAGGGGTGGAGCAGTGCTCCCTGTGAGGTCACTAAGGTAGGAGGGGACCTGGATCGGCCCAGGTTGATAACCCTACTTCGGCCATTTTCCAGTGTTCTTTCCGCTGGGGGCACGTGTAGGAAACATCTGTGGGAAGGATCCTAGAAACCTGGGTACAGCGCCCCCCTGTGGCCAGACGCAACAAGGTAACTGCTGGAACTGTGTATGCCTGTTTGTAACCCATGCTTTGACTGTAACTGTACTCTGACATATGTATATTCTGTAGATTCCCTATTGTATATATTGTAGTTTCTAGTGTGCTTTAGGCTGATTAAATTATATAATTAATCTTGGGCTGTTCTGTTATCTCGATCTTGAATCCCACGTCTGTGTGTTCGGCTAATAGTTACCGTAAATCGGTTGGTGGCAGCGAATTGTGCCAAGGATTATTGTGGGGAGGCCAGTGAGATTCGGGGAGATTTTATATATTCCGCCCGCGGAGGTCGGGGGAATATATACCTTACTCTCACCGGGGACCCTTCAATAATCGGCATAAGTAGTATAGCGGCCTCCTTGCTTATGGTCGGGCAATTCCATAATTGGCCTGACTATAAGAGGGGCGCTAGAGAGCGCGTCACGTGCTCTGTCTGTCGGTCGGGAGGTATAAAGGAGGGGTGACCCCCACTTGTTACCCCCCGATTGTGACGTACTGGTGGCCAGCGCGGGGGATTTCTGAGTGACCCCCCCGGTGGTTTGTGACATATTGGTGGCATAGCGGTGGGATCGAGATAATAGTGTGTGTGAGTGTGAGACCCATACTCCCAGACACTAAAGACTGCCTGCAGCAGCTGTGGCTGCTGGGGTCTTCAGACTAGCTCAACACTAGAGTGTCAGAGTGCAGATACTGTAAGGTGTGTGGAGGCATCAGGTGTCAGTTCTGTGTCAGTGACCAAAAGTCTGCAAGAATGGCTGATGGCACCAGGAGCAGAGCTATGCAACTGGCCAATGCTAAGGCAGGAGCCGAAGAGAGGGAGGACGGTGCTGTGGACAGCAATGAGGAGGTTGCCCACGAGTCCTCCAGGAGCTCGACGCCAGAAAACCGTTCTGCCGAGGACATTGCGCAACCTGGCACTGCTGGACAAGATGAGGAGCAGCTCACCCAAGGGTCCTCAACGAGCCAGATGCCAGCCCTCCGCTCTGCAAGGGACAGTGAATCACCAGGCTCCGCAGCGGGCCGCAGATCACCACGTGCCATTCCACCGAGCCTGGGAGGCTCGGATAGCCTTCTTCAAATGGCTATGGCCCTTCTCCAGGCTGGAGACCAGGAGGGCTACAAGGGACTCCTGGCAGAGCGCAGGGCAGAGCGGCAAGCAGCGCGTGAGGCTGAGGCTGCGGAGCGGCAGGCAGCGCGTGAAGAGCGCCAGGCAGAGCGTGACTACCAGCTGCAGCTAGCCCAGCTCCGGCCCTCATCAGCCACACGTGACCTTCAAGACACCAAACTTCCAAAGGTCCGTGTTGAGGACTTCCCAGTGCTGGAGAAGGATGGAGACTTGGACTCTTTCTTGACTGCTTTTGAACGGACTTGCTTGCAGCACCATCTGGACAAGGACCAGTGGGCCAAATACCTGACCCCCCGTTTAAGGGGTAAGGCCCTGGATATCCTTGGTGACTTGCCTGCTGAGGCAGATCAGGGCTACGACACCATCAAGCGGGCCCTGATCCAACAGTACAACCTCACTCCAGAGTCCTACCGCAAGAAGTTCCGGAGCCTACAGAAGGGACCAAAGGACTCCTGGGCTGACCACCGGCGGGCACTTGCCCGAGCTGCCGACCACTGGACCCAAGGCCTGCAGCTTTCCACTGGACCGGAGATCCTGGACTTGTTCATCACGGAGCAACTCTTGTGGAACTGCCCTGAGGATCTCCGCCAGTTCATCCGAGACCAGAAGCCAAAGGGGTCCACGGCTACAGCTGCCCTTGCCGATGACTACACCAACAACCGGGCCCCTGAGGCCAGGAGAGCGGCCACCAGCAGCACCTGGAGAGGGGGTAAGATGAATTCGGCGACTGCCCCACCTGCCCCTAGACTGCAGGGGGTGTCCCCCTCAACTCCCCTCTCCAGGCCCGTGGCGGAACCAAGACGGTGCCACCAGTGCAACCTACCTGGACACTTCAAGGCCATGTGCCCTCAGCGTCCCAAGGCCCCGGCTCCGTCCCCGTCCCAAGGGCCGCCCAAGGTGTATTGTGTGGGTGGGGGTGGTGGTAGGTCCCTGGACAGCTTCCAACCTGTCACCGTCGGCCGGTCTGTGACCATAGGACTGCGAGACAGCGCCTCGGAGGTGACTCTGGTGCGGCCTGAGATGGTGTCCCCCCAAGACTTGATCCCTGGAAAAACCCTCGCTGTCTCCGGGATTGGAGGCACTGACCCGGCGCTGCCTGTTGCTGACATTTATGTGGACTGGGGCGCAGGGCGAGGGGTGAGGGAGGTGGGGGTAACTGATCGGATCCCTGCAAACGTGCTACTTGGGACAGATTTGGGGCAGATAACCTCCCAGTTTGGGCCCCAACCAAGGGCTGAACCTTCAGCCAGTACTGACATGCCTCCGGACAATGTTAATGTGTTATCTATGAATGATGTAAGGGAGGAGGGAGTGAACTCTGATATTTCTGCTTGCACAGACACCATAGACACACACGCAGCTGCAGCTGTGACAGGAGGGGAGGGGGTCAGAGAAAGGTGTGACAATGCCTCTACAAGTAACCAGCCTGTGAGCTGGGATCTGTTGCCCTCTGCAGGGATAAGCAGAGAGCAGGGTGCTGCAGGGGGAGGACCAGTGTGTGGGGTGGGGGCTACCACAGCAAATGTGGGGTCCCCAGAGATTTCACAGCGGGGTTCTGTTGCTGCAGGAGGGGAACAGGCAGGTGAGATTGGGGCCGGTCCAGGAGCGGAAGTGCTCCCAGGTAAGATCTCGGTGCATGGTTCCCCCACAACCGGGGTGTCAGGAAGCCAGGTAGGTCTGCCTGAACCGGCGACTTGGTCAGGAACGGAGGAGGAGCAGGCACGACCCACGGTCGCAGCGGCTGTGGCCGCTGTCACCCGCAGTGGGAGTGCTGGAAGCCAAGGGGCCTCCCGGAGGTCCGATAGCTCTTCCCCTTCTGACCAAGTGGCAGCCGAGTCAGGTGGAGGCCAGGACACAGGTCCCGGGGTACTGACTGAAGATGTGACAGTCTCGTCGATTCTGGCCACATCTAGTCAGGGGTTTCAGGCAGCGTTAAAAGCTGACGACAGCCTGAAAGCTCTTAAGGAGCAGGCGGCACAGCCTCCCTCGGACTCGGACCCGGAGCGAGTGGTCTGGGACCAAGGACGGCTGTACCGGGCCACGGTCCAGCAGGGTTCACCGGAGGCGTGGCCCAGGGACCGACAGTTAGTGGTACCCTATCCGTTCCGGACGGAGTTGTTGCGGATCGCACATGAGATTCCGATGGCCGGACACCTAGGGATCGCTAAGACCAAGGCCAGGTTGAACCAGCATTTCTACTGGCCAAAAATGGGGGCCGATGTGGCTGCCTACTGCCGTTCGTGTGAAACCTGCCAGAGAGTGGGGAAGGCGGGGCCACGCCCCAAAGCCCCACTGGTATCTCTGCCCATCATCGATGAGCCTTTCAGGAGGGTGGCTGTGGATCTGGTCGGCCCGCTGGCCATCCCCAGCAGCTCCGGGAAACGCCTCATACTGACGGTAGTGGACTATGCCACCCGGTACCCAGAAGCAGTGGCCTTGTCGTCCATTCGGGCTGACAAGGTGGCCACCGCATTGCTGGAGATTTTCTCCCGAGTGGGTTTTCCCCAGGAAATGCTCACTGACCGGGGGACCCAATTCATGTCCCAGCTGATGGAGGCCCTCTGTAAGCAGGTCCAGGTGCGACATCTGGTGGCCAGCCCGTACCATCCACAGACTAATGGCCTGTGCGAGCGGTTTAATGGCACCTTAAAGCAGATGCTTAAGATGTTGGTCGACTCCCATGGGCGTGACTGGGAGCGGTATCTCCCACACCTGTTATTTGCTTACCGGGAGGCTCCACAGGCCTCAACAGGATTCTCACCGTTTGAGCTCCTGTACGGGCGACGTGTGCGGGGCCCCCTGGCTCTGGTGAAAGAGGCTTGGGAAGGGGATTTGGCCACCCCTGGAGTGTCGGTTATCGAGTATGTCATGCGCTTCCGGGACAAAATGCAGGCCTTGACGCAACTGGTACACGACAATATGGCTCAAGCCCAGGCCGATCAGAAGCGTTGGTACGACCAGAACGCTTGTGAGAGGACCTACCAAGTGGGTCAAAAGGTGTGGGTACTGGTCCCCGTACCACAGGACAAGCTTCAGGCAGCCTGGGAAGGCCCATACCTCGTGTACCAGCAGCTCAACCCTGTGACGTACCTGGTCACCCTGGACCCTGCCCGTGGAAGGCGGAAGCCCTTCCATGTGAACATGATGAAGGCACATCATGAGCGGGAGGCATGTGCGCTCCCCGTGTGCAACCTGCCCGAGGAGGGAGAAGCGGAAACCCTCTTGGATATGCTAGCCCAGGTTAGGGCAGGCGGATCCATTGAGGATGTGGAGGTTGGCCACCAGCTCTTGGAAGACCAACGGTCCCAGCTGTGGGCCACCCTCCTCCCCTTCCGGGGGTTGTTTACCAACCAGCCCGGAAGGACTGACTTGGCTGTCCATCACGTGGACACTGGGGATCATCCCCCGATCCGGCGTTCAGCATATCGGGTCTCCCTGGAGGTGCAGCAACACATGCGCCAGGAGATTGACGAGATGCTGAAGCTGGGGGTGATCCAGGCATCCAACAGCGCTTGGGCCTCGCCTGTAGTCCTCGTCCCTAAGAAGGACCGAACCACTCGGTTCTGCGTGGACTACAGGGGGCTCAATGCGGTCACGGTCGCCGATGCGTACCCAATGCCACGCATCGATGACCTGCTCGATCAGTTGGCCGGGGCTCAGTACCTGACCATCATGGATCTGAGCCGGGGATATTGGCAGATCCCCCTGACTCGCAAGGCCAGGGAACGCTCTGCCTTTATTACCCCATTTGGACTGTACGAGTCCACGGTGATGCCATTCGGGATGAGGAATGCCCCTGCCACTTTCCAGCGGATGGTCAACACCCTGCTCAAGGGACTTGAAGGGTACGCGGCCGCGTACCTGGATGACATTGCCGTCTTCAGTCCCACCTGGGAGGACCACCTAGAGCATCTAGCACAGGTGCTCAGGCGGATCCACTGGGCAGGTTTGACCATCAAGCCGGGAAAGTGTCAGCTGGCCATGAGCGAGGTCCAGTACCTCGGTCACCGGGTAGGTGGGAGAACACTGAAGCCCGAGCCTGAGAAAGTGGAAGCCATCGCATCCTGGCCCACCCCCAGGACCAAGAAGCAGGTGATGTCCTTCTTGGGGACCGCTGGGTACTATAGGAGGTTTGTTCCATGCTATAGTAGCCTGGCAAAGCCCTTGACGGACCTCACCAAGAAGAAGCTGCCCTCTGCAGTCGATTGGACAATGGACTGCGAGACAGCCTTCCGGGCCCTAAAGGACGCCCTGTCCAGCCCGCCCGTGCTACAGGCAGCCGACTTCACGCGGCCGTTTGTAGTACAGACCGACGCCAGTGACTTCGGCCTCGGTGCGGTGCTCAGCCAGGTGGACTCTGCGAGCCAAGAGCACCCAGTCTTGTACCTGAGCAGGAAGCTGTTACCAAGGGAAGTTGCCTATTCCACGATGGAGAAGGAGTGCCTGGCCATAGTGTGGGCCCTGCAGCGTCTGCAACCCTATCTATACGGGCGCCACTTCATCGTGGAGACGGACCACAATCCCCTCAGCTGGTTGCACACCGTCTCTGGGACGAATGGGCGATTGTTGCGATGGAGCCTTGCGCTCCAGCAATACAACTTCACCATTCGCCACAAAAGGGGCCGTGACCACGGTAACGCAGACGGGCTGTCCCGACAAGGAGAGGTCGCGGACGGGCGCACGGGGGAACACCGGAGTGTGCTGCCCCCTAGCGCCCTCAAAAGGGGGGAGGTGTGAGGCAAATCCCGGGATATGAAGATGAATTATGACTCCAGTCATAATCCCTCATCACTCCCTGGCAGTGCCCCCTCCCTTCTTGTTCTCAGTGTTCCACTTACACCTCCATGGCCATGTCCTGTGATATGGAAATGAGGTGGTGTGGGAACAATGGACACAGGATGACTCCCTGCCGTCACCCTGTAACAAGAGTTGTATCTCATTAGCAAGGCTATGGAAATAGCCAGACAGAACGACTCCAGTAAAAAATGGTTCATATCTCGCAAGCCATATTTCCGATAAATATGGCAACCATAAAAATGGTGTCTCCGCATGCAGACGATGCCGGCACACCCTTTTTATGGGAGCAGGACATTGGGAAATGCCCCAGGCGTGATATCAGCCAATGGGGAACTGGCAGACAGGTCATGAGTCCCCTCGTTCTGTAGCTAAATTCATAACTGTCACAATGAGAGCATTGGCGTCCGCCTACGACGCTCCCAGGCAAAGTTATGGCCCATATTCCATGTTGGGATATTGTCCATAACTCAAGCCAGGGGTGGAGCAGTGCTCCCTGTGAGGTCACTAAGGTAGGAGGGGACCTGGATCGGCCCAGGTTGATAACCCTACTTCGGCCATTTTCCAGTGTTCTTTCCGCTGGGGGCACGTGTAGGAAACATCTGTGGGAAGGATCCTAGAAACCTGGGTACAGCGCCCCCCTGTGGCCAGACGCAACAAGGTAACTGCTGGAACTGTGTATGCCTGTTTGTAACCCATGCTTTGACTGTAACTGTACTCTGACATATGTATATTCTGTAGATTCCCTATTGTATATATTGTAGTTTCTAGTGTGCTTTAGGCTGATTAAATTATATAATTAATCTTGGGCTGTTCTGTTATCTCGATCTTGAATCCCACGTCTGTGTGTTCGGCTAATAGTTACCGTAAATCGGTTGGTGGCAGCGAATTGTGCCAAGGATTATTGTGGGGAGGCCAGTGAGATTCGGGGAGATTTTATATATTCCGCCCGCGGAGGTCGGGGGAATATATACCTTACTCTCACCGGGGACCCTTCAATAATCGGCATAAGTAGTATAGCGGCCTCCTTGCTTATGGTCGGGCAATTCCATAATTGGCCTGACTATAAGAGGGGCGCTAGAGAGCGCGTCACGTGCTCTGTCTGTCGGTCGGGAGGTATAAAGGAGGGGTGACCCCCACTTGTTACCCCCCGATTGTGACGTACTGGTGGCCAGCGCGGGGGATTTCTGAGTGACCCCCCCGGTGGTTTGTGACATATTGGTGGCATAGCGGTGGGATCGAGATAATAGTGTGTGTGAGTGTGAGACCCATACTCCCAGACACTAAAGACTGCCTGCAGCAGCTGTGGCTGCTGGGGTCTTCAGACTAGCTCAACACTAGAGTGTCAGAGTGCAGATACTGTAAGGTGTGTGGAGGCATCAGGTGTCAGTTCTGTGTCAGTGACCAAAAGTCTGCAAGAATGGCTGATGGCACCAGGAGCAGAGCTATGCAACTGGCCAATGCTAAGGCAGGAGCCGAAGAGAGGGAGGACGGTGCTGTGGACAGCAATGAGGAGGTTGCCCACGAGTCCTCCAGGAGCTCGACGCCAGAAAACCGTTCTGCCGAGGACATTGCGCAACCTGGCACTGCTGGACAAGATGAGGAGCAGCTCACCCAAGGGTCCTCAACGAGCCAGATGCCAGCCCTCCGCTCTGCAAGGGACAGTGAATCACCAGGCTCCGCAGCGGGCCGCAGATCACCACGTGCCATTCCACCGAGCCTGGGAGGCTCGGATAGCCTTCTTCAAATGGCTATGGCCCTTCTCCAGGCTGGAGACCAGGAGGGCTACAAGGGACTCCTGGCAGAGCGCAGGGCAGAGCGGCAAGCAGCGCGTGAGGCTGAGGCTGCGGAGCGGCAGGCAGCGCGTGAAGAGCGCCAGGCAGAGCGTGACTACCAGCTGCAGCTAGCCCAGCTCCGGCCCTCATCAGCCACACGTGACCTTCAAGACACCAAACTTCCAAAGGTCCGTGTTGAGGACTTCCCAGTGCTGGAGAAGGATGGAGACTTGGACTCTTTCTTGACTGCTTTTGAACGGACTTGCTTGCAGCACCATCTGGACAAGGACCAGTGGGCCAAATACCTGACCCCCCGTTTAAGGGGTAAGGCCCTGGATATCCTTGGTGACTTGCCTGCTGAGGCAGATCAGGGCTACGACACCATCAAGCGGGCCCTGATCCAACAGTACAACCTCACTCCAGAGTCCTACCGCAAGAAGTTCCGGAGCCTACAGAAGGGACCAAAGGACTCCTGGGCTGACCACCGGCGGGCACTTGCCCGAGCTGCCGACCACTGGACCCAAGGCCTGCAGCTTTCCACTGGACCGGAGATCCTGGACTTGTTCATCACGGAGCAACTCTTGTGGAACTGCCCTGAGGATCTCCGCCAGTTCATCCGAGACCAGAAGCCAAAGGGGTCCACGGCTACAGCTGCCCTTGCCGATGACTACACCAACAACCGGGCCCCTGAGGCCAGGAGAGCGGCCACCAGCAGCACCTGGAGAGGGGGTAAGATGAATTCGGCGACTGCCCCACCTGCCCCTAGACTGCAGGGGGTGTCCCCCTCAACTCCCCTCTCCAGGCCCGTGGCGGAACCAAGACGGTGCCACCAGTGCAACCTACCTGGACACTTCAAGGCCATGTGCCCTCAGCGTCCCAAGGCCCCGGCTCCGTCCCCGTCCCAAGGGCCGCCCAAGGTGTATTGTGTGGGTGGGGGTGGTGGTAGGTCCCTGGACAGCTTCCAACCTGTCACCGTCGGCCGGTCTGTGACCATAGGACTGCGAGACAGCGCCTCGGAGGTGACTCTGGTGCGGCCTGAGATGGTGTCCCCCCAAGACTTGATCCCTGGAAAAACCCTCGCTGTCTCCGGGATTGGAGGCACTGACCCGGCGCTGCCTGTTGCTGACATTTATGTGGACTGGGGCGCAGGGCGAGGGGTGAGGGAGGTGGGGGTAACTGATCGGATCCCTGCAAACGTGCTACTTGGGACAGATTTGGGGCAGATAACCTCCCAGTTTGGGCCCCAACCAAGGGCTGAACCTTCAGCCAGTACTGACATGCCTCCGGACAATGTTAATGTGTTATCTATGAATGATGTAAGGGAGGAGGGAGTGAACTCTGATATTTCTGCTTGCACAGACACCATAGACACACACGCAGCTGCAGCTGTGACAGGAGGGGAGGGGGTCAGAGAAAGGTGTGACAATGCCTCTACAAGTAACCAGCCTGTGAGCTGGGATCTGTTGCCCTCTGCAGGGATAAGCAGAGAGCAGGGTGCTGCAGGGGGAGGACCAGTGTGTGGGGTGGGGGCTACCACAGCAAATGTGGGGTCCCCAGAGATTTCACAGCGGGGTTCTGTTGCTGCAGGAGGGGAACAGGCAGGTGAGATTGGGGCCGGTCCAGGAGCGGAAGTGCTCCCAGGTAAGATCTCGGTGCATGGTTCCCCCACAACCGGGGTGTCAGGAAGCCAGGTAGGTCTGCCTGAACCGGCGACTTGGTCAGGAACGGAGGAGGAGCAGGCACGACCCACGGTCGCAGCGGCTGTGGCCGCTGTCACCCGCAGTGGGAGTGCTGGAAGCCAAGGGGCCTCCCGGAGGTCCGATAGCTCTTCCCCTTCTGACCAAGTGGCAGCCGAGTCAGGTGGAGGCCAGGACACAGGTCCCGGGGTACTGACTGAAGATGTGACAGTCTCGTCGATTCTGGCCACATCTAGTCAGGGGTTTCAGGCAGCGTTAAAAGCTGACGACAGCCTGAAAGCTCTTAAGGAGCAGGCGGCACAGCCTCCCTCGGACTCGGACCCGGAGCGAGTGGTCTGGGACCAAGGACGGCTGTACCGGGCCACGGTCCAGCAGGGTTCACCGGAGGCGTGGCCCAGGGACCGACAGTTAGTGGTACCCTATCCGTTCCGGACGGAGTTGTTGCGGATCGCACATGAGATTCCGATGGCCGGACACCTAGGGATCGCTAAGACCAAGGCCAGGTTGAACCAGCATTTCTACTGGCCAAAAATGGGGGCCGATGTGGCTGCCTACTGCCGTTCGTGTGAAACCTGTCAGAGAGTGGGGAAGGCGGGGCCACGCCCCAAAGCCCCACTGGTATCTCTGCCCATCATCGATGAGCCTTTCAGGAGGGTGGCTGTGGATCTGGTCGGCCCGCTGGCCATCCCCAGCAGCTCCGGGAAACGCCTCATACTGACGGTAGTGGACTATGCCACCCGGTACCCAGAAGCAGTGGCCTTGTCGTCCATTCGGGCTGACAAGGTGGCCACCGCATTGCTGGAGATTTTCTCCCGAGTGGGTTTTCCCCAGGAAATGCTCACTGACCGGGGGACCCAATTCATGTCCCAGCTGATGGAGGCCCTCTGTAAGCAGGTCCAGGTGCGACATCTGGTGGCCAGCCCGTACCATCCACAGACTAATGGCCTGTGCGAGCGGTTTAATGGCACCTTAAAGCAGATGCTTAAGATGTTGGTCGACTCCCATGGGCGTGACTGGGAGCGGTATCTCCCACACCTGTTATTTGCTTACCGGGAGGCTCCACAGGCCTCAACAGGATTCTCACCGTTTGAGCTCCTGTACGGGCGACGTGTGCGGGGCCCCCTGGCTCTGGTGAAAGAGGCTTGGGAAGGGGATTTGGCCACCCCTGGAGTGTCGGTTATCGAGTATGTCATGCGCTTCCGGGACAAAATGCAGGCCTTGACGCAACTGGTACACGACAATATGGCTCAAGCCCAGGCCGATCAGAAGCGTTGGTACGACCAGAACGCTTGTGAGAGGACCTACCAAGTGGGTCAAAAGGTGTGGGTACTGGTCCCCGTACCACAGGACAAGCTTCAGGCAGCCTGGGAAGGCCCATACCTCGTGTACCAGCAGCTCAACCCTGTGACGTACCTGGTCACCCTGGACCCTGCCCGTGGAAGGCGGAAGCCCTTCCATGTGAACATGATGAAGGCACATCATGAGCGGGAGGCATGTGCGCTCCCCGTGTGCAACCTGCCCGAGGAGGGAGAAGCGGAAACCCTCTTGGATATGCTAGCCCAGGTTAGGGCAGGCGGATCCATTGAGGATGTGGAGGTTGGCCACCAGCTCTTGGAAGACCAACGGTCCCAGCTGTGGGCCACCCTCCTCCCCTTCCGGGGGTTGTTTACCAACCAGCCCGGAAGGACTGACTTGGCTGTCCATCACGTGGACACTGGGGATCATCCCCCGATCCGGCGTTCAGCATATCGGGTCTCCCTGGAGGTGCAGCAACACATGCGCCAGGAGATTGACGAGATGCTGAAGCTGGGGGTGATCCAGGCATCCAACAGCGCTTGGGCCTCGCCTGTAGTCCTCGTCCCTAAGAAGGACCGAACCACTCGGTTCTGCGTGGACTACAGGGGGCTCAATGCGGTCACGGTCGCCGATGCGTACCCAATGCCACGCATCGATGACCTGCTCGATCAGTTGGCCGGGGCTCAGTACCTGACCATCATGGATCTGAGCCGGGGATATTGGCAGATCCCCCTGACTCGCAAGGCCAGGGAACGCTCTGCCTTTATTACCCCATTTGGACTGTACGAGTCCACGGTGATGCCATTCGGGATGAGGAATGCCCCTGCCACTTTCCAGCGGATGGTCAACACCCTGCTCAAGGGACTTGAAGGGTACGCGGCCGCGTACCTGGATGACATTGCCGTCTTCAGTCCCACCTGGGAGGACCACCTAGAGCATCTAGCACAGGTGCTCAGGCGGATCCACTGGGCAGGTTTGACCATCAAGCCGGGAAAGTGTCAGCTGGCCATGAGCGAGGTCCAGTACCTCGGTCACCGGGTAGGTGGGAGAACACTGAAGCCCGAGCCTGAGAAAGTGGAAGCCATCGCATCCTGGCCCACCCCCAGGACCAAGAAGCAGGTGATGTCCTTCTTGGGGACCGCTGGGTACTATAGGAGGTTTGTTCCATGCTATAGTAGCCTGGCAAAGCCCTTGACGGACCTCACCAAGAAGAAGCTGCCCTCTGCAGTCGATTGGACAATGGACTGCGAGACAGCCTTCCGGGCCCTAAAGGACGCCCTGTCCAGCCCGCCCGTGCTACAGGCAGCCGACTTCACGCGGCCGTTTGTAGTACAGACCGACGCCAGTGACTTCGGCCTCGGTGCGGTGCTCAGCCAGGTGGACTCTGCGAGCCAAGAGCACCCAGTCTTGTACCTGAGCAGGAAGCTGTTACCAAGGGAAGTTGCCTATTCCACGATGGAGAAGGAGTGCCTGGCCATAGTGTGGGCCCTGCAGCGTCTGCAACCCTATCTATACGGGCGCCACTTCATCGTGGAGACGGACCACAATCCCCTCAGCTGGTTGCACACCGTCTCTGGGACGAATGGGCGATTGTTGCGATGGAGCCTTGCGCTCCAGCAATACAACTTCACCATTCGCCACAAAAGGGGCCGTGACCACGGTAACGCAGACGGGCTGTCCCGACAAGGAGAGGTCGCGGACGGGCGCACGGGGGAACACCGGAGTGTGCTGCCCCCTAGCGCCCTCAAAAGGGGGGAGGTGTGAGGCAAATCCCGGGATATGAAGATGAATTATGACTCCAGTCATAATCCCTCATCACTCCCTGGCAGTGCCCCCTCCCTTCTTGTTCTCAGTGTTCCACTTACACCTCCATGGCCATGTCCTGTGATATGGAAATGAGGTGGTGTGGGAACAATGGACACAGGATGACTCCCTGCCGTCACCCTGTAACAAGAGTTGTATCTCATTAGCAAGGCTATGGAAATAGCCAGACAGAACGACTCCAGTAAAAAATGGTTCATATCTCGCAAGCCATATTTCCGATAAATATGGCAACCATAAAAATGGTGTCTCCGCATGCAGACGATGCCGGCACACCCTTTTTATGGGAGCAGGACATTGGGAAATGCCCCAGGCGTGATATCAGCCAATGGGGAACTGGCAGACAGGTCATGAGTCCCCTCGTTCTGTAGCTAAATTCATAACTGTCACAATGAGAGCATTGGCGTCCGCCTACGACGCTCCCAGGCAAAGTTATGGCCCATATTCCATGTTGGGATATTGTCCATAACTCAAGCCAGGGGTGGAGCAGTGCTCCCTGTGAGGTCACTAAGGTAGGAGGGGACCTGGATCGGCCCAGGTTGATAACCCTACTTCGGCCATTTTCCAGTGTTCTTTCCGCTGGGGGCACGTGTAGGAAACATCTGTGGGAAGGATCCTAGAAACCTGGGTACAGCGCCCCCCTGTGGCCAGACGCAACAAGGTAACTGCTGGAACTGTGTATGCCTGTTTGTAACCCATGCTTTGACTGTAACTGTACTCTGACATATGTATATTCTGTAGATTCCCTATTGTATATATTGTAGTTTCTAGTGTGCTTTAGGCTGATTAAATTATATAATTAATCTTGGGCTGTTCTGTTATCTCGATCTTGAATCCCACGTCTGTGTGTTCGGCTAATAGTTACCGTAAATCGGTTGGTGGCAGCGAATTGTGCCAAGGATTATTGTGGGGAGGCCAGTGAGATTCGGGGAGATTTTATATATTCCGCCCGCGGAGGTCGGGGGAATATATACCTTACTCTCACCGGGGACCCTTCAATAATCGGCATAAGTAGTATAGCGGCCTCCTTGCTTATGGTCGGGCAATTCCATAATTGGCCTGACTATAAGAGGGGCGCTAGAGAGCGCGTCACGTGCTCTGTCTGTCGGTCGGGAGGTATAAAGGAGGGGTGACCCCCACTTGTTACCCCCCGATTGTGACGTACTGGTGGCCAGCGCGGGGGATTTCTGAGTGACCCCCCCGGTGGTTTGTGACAGTTAGATTGTCATCCAGGGGGTGTATATAGCCCGGAGGGAGGAGCTACACGTTTGAGTGTAGTACTTTGTGTGTCCTCCGGAGGCAGAAGCTATACACCCATTGTCTGGGTCTCCCATAAGGAACGATGAAGAAAACAAGTCCTACTATACTCACCATCCCCGGGAACACCTGTGAGTCTCTACTTCTGCTCCTGGTTGGAGTCTTGCATTGGCTACAGCCACTCTGCCAGTGTAGATGGAATGCCCTGCTCAGTCACTGAGATCACTGATTGACAGCCCGGCAGCCAAAATGACGCAAGCGCTGCAGCCAGTGCCAGACAATGGGAGCAGCAGGGATTCACTGGAAGAGGGTGGGGATGGGAGTATGTGTGGTGGTTTAATACCAAACTGTATCTGGGAACCAATAGGTCTTGAGAGGGGACAATAGATATTATTAAGAAGTATGAGTAAAGTAAAGCACACCTTGGTGTTTTTAGGCTTATCATACTGCATGTAACGGGATTTCACCACCCTTGGACCTGTAAAAACAAGAGAAGTGCTATTATGGAACAATATACTATACATGAAAGTAAGAGTCAACATGCCATTCAAACACCATAAAACATACAAGACTATATTTACACTTAAAGGGGTTGTCCGGTCTAAATCCACAAGTCTGCAGTCACTGTGTGTCATTCTATGAGACTGCAGACTTGTGAACTGTCACATTGCACACACTGTGTGCTGCGAGGATTCTCCAGTGTCAGAGCCAGGAACAGCGGTCACGAGCATGTGATAGGCATACGCTCGGCCAGAATCTGACTAGATGGGAGCAGTCTCGCTTAATACAAGTGCATTTGAAACACCCCCTCAAAACATTTTATGCTCTAACTGTGTAAATTTAATGCAACATGTGGTAATATACTCACCGATCTCAGTTTGCCTCAGTTTCCAGTGCAACTCTGGTTTTCATCTCACACGAGTGAAATTCCAACTACATGGATCACACACTAGGGTCTGCATTTAAACCCGGAAGTCTCTTTTAAAATGTACCCTATGGAGCATTGGAATAAGACCCCAGAAAGTCAGAATACCGGGCCATATGACCAGAATGGTGCTGGAAACTATATTACATACACAATTAGTCAATAAAAATGTTCATGGGAGTGCTTTTTTTTCTTCTTTAAAAAGGAGCTGGTGCTTTATAAATTCCCCATGCAGTACATAATATTTACCACAAAGTGGCAGAAACACACCACCTTGTGAAGGTTTCACATCCTGCTGTTTGTAAAGTCTATTCACAAAAATCTGCCAACACTGCCATAATGGAGGGCTTTTCTTCTCCATTCTTTAACTGAACACTTCCTGATAAACAAGCAGCAGACAATCCCCTATATGGCTGTGTGCACGCTTTATAGCTGACTGCACCCATCTCAAATAAAAAATGGTCAGCTCCTAATATGTTGTATTTAAAATGAAATTTATATATACTGCTCAAAAAACAAAGGGAACACTAAAATACCATTGTGTTTAAGTGTTCCTTTTAAGCAAAATATATATATATATATATATATATATATATATATATATATATATATATATATATATATATATATATATATATATATATATATATATATATATATATATATTTTTTACACAAAATGTAAGGTCAAAAAAAAAAAAAAAAAAAAAGAGAAAGGGGAGATTATTCAATCTAGATTATACACACAATGGTAGAATCAACACCAAATGCATTCTATATAACCTCAAATTGATCAGGGTAGTGTAAAGGTCCAGTCACACTAAGCAACTTACCAGCGATCCCAACAACGATAGGGATCGCTGGTAAGTTACTAGGAGGTTGCTGGTGAGATGTCACACTGCGACGCTCCAGCGATCCCACCAGCAACCTGACCTGGCAGGGATCGCTAGAGCGTGGCTACACGAGTTGCTGGTGAGCTCACCAGCAACCAGTGACCAGCCCCCCGCGCCGCGTGGAAGATGCTGCGCTTGGTAACTAAGGTAAATATCGGGTAACCAACCCGATATTTACCTTGGTTACCAGTGCACGGAGCTACAGAACAGAGCAGAGAACAGGGAGCAGGGCACACCGCTTAGCGCTGGCTCCCTGCTCTCCTAGTTACAGCACACATGAGGTTAATTACCCGATGTGTGCTGCAGCTACATGTGCACAGAGCAGGGAGCAGCGCACAATGCTTAGCGCTGGCTCCCTGCTCTCCTAGCTACAGCATACATCGGGTTAATTAACCCGATGTGTCCTGCAGCTACATGTGCACAGAGCAGGAGCCGGCACTGACAGTGAGAGCGGCGGAGGCTGGTATCAAAGGTAAATATCGGGTAACCAAGGGCAGGGCTTCTTGGTTACCCGATGTTTACATTTGTTACCAGCCTCCGCAGAAGCCGGCTCCTGCTGCCTGCACATTTAGTTGTTGCTGTCTCGCTGTCACACACAGCGATCTGCGCTTCACAGCGGGACAGCAACAACTAAAAAATGGCCCAGGACATTCAGCAACAACCAACGACCTCACAGCAGGGGCCAGGTTGTTGCTGGATGTCACACACAGCAACATCGCTAGCAACGTCACAAAAGTTGTTCATTAGCAGCGATGTTGCTAGCGATGTTGCTTAGTGTGACGGGGCCTTATGGCTATGTGCGCACTAGGCCTTTTTACCCGCGGATTTGCTGCGGAAATTTCTTGAGAAATGTCTGCAATCTTTGTGCAGACATTTCCCAGCAAATCCTTGAGAAAATTTCTTGAGAAAATGAGCATGTCAATTCTTTTCCGCAGGTACCTGCGGATTTCTGCAGTACAGCCTGCAAAATCCGCAGGGAACCACCCGCGGGAAAATCGCATGCGGATTTACCGCGGATTTTTTCCGGAGGTCCGGAAATCTTCCACTCCCAGAAGTTTCAAGAAATTGAGAAAATTCACATTTCTAGTGCGCACAAAGCCTTACAGTCTATTCATAAAAGGGAATGTCAACTTTTGGTGACAATGAGGTATACATTTACAGTACAGATTTTTATTATTTAAAAAGGCATTTATTTTTGGCTAAAAATAATTTTTTTACTCTAGTTCCAATAAAAACTTGTACTGTTTGGCTTTGTTTTTGTAAACATTCAACTTTGATGTAGTGTGTGATCATAAGTCAGCTGAGAGGAGCTCAGGAAAAAAGATGTAAGATTAACAAACAGGGGTGCAACGACCATGGTCAGAGGGTGCGACCAGACCTGTGGAGTAGGGAGGCCCATCGATAAGAGCCCTGTTTTCAGCTGATTTATTGGTCCTTGGACACACAATGATGTCACTGCCAGGCATTGGCCACCCTCCTGCACCAGCTATGGAGGAGGAAGAGGACACTGCTTCCTGCTGGGGCATGCACAGGTACAAAAGAATCATTTATTTTTTGTGATTGAACGTATTGGAGAAACATTGCAATAGAGCCAGCATGGGGAACATTATTACAGGAAGAGGCCAATATAGGGCACAAGATTACAAGAAGGGACCTAAAACGGAGGTCATAACAGGATGGAGGCAATTATGAACTGAAAATTAGGTAGTTGGTAGCTATTTGAGGTTCTCCCAAATACTAGTGTCATTTCATTTGACCATCAACAGAGCAGTTCTTCAAGGACTGCTGTCAACAGGGCGTGAATGCCAACATTATGCTGATTGACTGTCAACTCCCTTCAGTTTGACAGCTGACTCCCCACTGCCCATCAGCACGACATCAGCAGTAACCGCCAGACTTCAAAATAGAGTGGAAGAGAAGAAACTGCCATGTCAATGTGATGTCACCGGAAGCAGGACAATCACAGGCAGGACCGGACCGTGAACGCTCATACCAGCAGATCTATGGCAAACAACATGCAAGTAGTTAGCAACTACTTGCCTGTAAGTTTTTAGGCCCATAAGACTAAATAAATAAATAAATAAATAAATAAATAATAATAATCCTGGATAACCTCAATAAAGAGCCCAGGACAGGGTTATTATTGCAAGCTGGGGGCCATTATTACAGAGTAGGGAATATTTTTGTAGGACAAGGCAATATACCACAGGACATGGGCTAGGAAAGACGAGGACATTATTACAAGGCTTCAAAGATATGACCAACATGCTGGTGGAGACCTCGGTCCAAATTTTGCACTGGGGCCCATATGACTAGTTATACCACTCGTAAACTCCTTTTAGGCCATCAGAACAAGCTGCCTGACAAATCATTCTGCAGCCAGCGACAGTGCAACAAAGAAGCTAACCATGACAAACGGTGAAACATTAATAAAATCCAATCTGAAAAATATTTTTAGCCATAAATTCATGCGTTTACAGTAAATCGAGGGGAGAGGAGAAAAAAAACCCAAAAAAAAACAACCAAAAACAAACCACAACAACACTTTTCCCCAGAGGTGGAAAATCCTAATGCACAAGTTTAAGATACAGGATGATTTTTAATGATAACATGCAAACATTGTTTAGTGGTTAGGATATGAAAGTCACTCATACCATATGGTATACTTGACAGACAAAGTTGGATCTCTGTCACCCTCAGTACGGGCTGTAGACTGAACATTTATAGCTCTCAAGACCTGTGTGTCAACTGACAAGAGCAGAGTCACAACTCACTGGAGGATTTTCCTGCAGCACATTGGCAGAGCAGTTCCTGGAATGGCTTTTTGATTCACTTGTATATCCTACTCTCAGGGGAGTGCTAAATTTTTCAGTCAATGCTATAAGTATACTACCTACTATGCTCAGTGCCACATTCTCTTTGTTCCCTTTTCACAGGGACATTTCCAGTATTATAGCTACTGTAAACTGTATTACCCCCAAAAGATAAGACTGGCATACATTTTTGGCACCCCAAACAAAAAAAAAAAAAAAAAAAAACACACACCAAAAACAAAACAAGGGTTATTCTCAGGAAAACGCAGTAGCGGGGTGGGGTGGGGGGTGGAGTTACTGGGGCGGCCATACAGTGCGGGGGGGCTACTGTGGGGCCCATCATGCTGTATATAGGCAGCAGTGTATTTATCATGCTGTGTAGTGGGGAACTATATATGAGGGGTCATTATTAAATGTAAAGTGGCACTTAGGCATTGTTATAAGGGCACTCAGTGTATTGGGGAATGGGCACAAGGACACTAAGTTTCTAGGAGGCATGTTTTGTGGGCACGGTTTTTAAAAGGGCACTAATATTTTTTATGGGGTAATTTTACCATCTAGAGCAGGGTTCCCCAATTCCAGTCTCAGGAGCCAGTAACTGTGCACGGTTTCAGGATTTCCTTAGTACTGCACAGACGATAATTTAATCCCCTGTCCAGGTAATGATTTCAACACCTCTGCAATGCTAAGGAAATCCTGAAAACATGCACTGTGGGTGGGCCTTGAGGACTTGGGATAGGGGAATGCTGATCTAGAGGGCACAAAGGAGGTATTTACTTTGTAAGGAGCAGAGTGGTAGACATTAGGTGGGTATTAAGAGGCACAAAAATAGAAACACTTACGCTATGTGCCCACGTTGCGTATTTGTATGCAGTTAAGCTGCATTCTGCACCGCAGCGTAACTGTATGCATCCTGCGTCCCCAGCACAATCTATGAAGATTGTGCATAATCCATGCACACGTTGCGTTTTAGAACGCAGCGTTTCGGCTGCTGCCAAGACGCTGCGTTCTAAAAAGCAACAGGTCACTTCTTTTGTGCGTTTTGGTTGCAATGTCGGTCTCTGTGTTGGTCGGTCTATCCCTCTCCCATACTCCCCAATCACTGACCGAACACCGGCATGGCGCTGCACAGCTGTCACACAGTGGCGGCTTCTCCTGCTTTTGAATAATGAGCGGCCGGCATTTTCAATCTGGTATTCCCTGCTTTCCCCGCCTACCGGCACCTATGATTGGTTGCAGTCAGACGCGCCACCATGCTGAGTAACAGCTGTCTCAATGCAACCAATCACAGCCGTCGGTGTGCGGGTCTATGTAGTGCAGTAAAATAAATACATTTAAAAAAAAACACAAACACAACCACACAAAAACAGCGTGCGGTCCCCCCAATTTTGATACCAGCCAAGATAAAGCCACACAGCTGAAGGCTGGTATTCTCAGGTTGAGGAGCCCCATGTTATGGGGAGCCCCCCAGCCTAACAATATCAGCCACCAGCCGCCCGGAATTGCCGCATCGATTATATGCGACAGTCCCGGGACTCTACCCGTCTCATCCAGAATTACTAGTGTGCAATTTACCTTGAACCTGTGAAGTGTCCATCATGTTGAGAGGTTTGTCTGCATCCTGTTGGTGCATTAGATGTGTTGGCCTGGGCTAACTGGACTGGTTGCCCTCTTTTCTGCTGGGAGTATACTTTATTAAAATCCTTAAACACCCCTCCAGGTCCGGCGTAATCCTCGCGAGGTCCCACAATGCATCCAGCTCTGCTACATGAAGCTGACAGGAGTGGCCGTAGAACACCACCGCTCCTGTCAGCTCCACGCAGAAACTGAAGTGAGTCGCACTGTCAGCGGAGACGTCACTCAGGTTACCCGCGGCCACAGGTCTCGGACTCTACCTGGCCGCGGGTAACCTGAGTGACGGCACCGGTGATTGTGCAGCTCACTGCAGTCACTCAGGGGATTTGCGGTCGCTGATGAGTCCTTTACCTGTGATCGCAAATCAAGCCGCAACACACGCACAGAGCCGCGCAATCACAATGAAGTCGGGTGAAGTTCATCCGAATTCATTCTGATCGCGCGGCAGCGTCTCGTAGCCAGCCGTGCTCTTTTTGACAGTGCGGTCCCACTCGGCTCTGCTGCAAGTCTATCGGGATGCTGCAGAGTCGAGTGGGACCGAACTGTGAAAAATGTTCGTTCTGGAATCATCCAGAACGCATAAATTCAGCCGTAACAATGAGTCTCAGAACGCAGCTTTTCGGCTGCGTTCTAAGATGCACATGCAGTGACTTACACGCTGCGTAATAGAACGCAACGTGGGAACATAGCCTTAAGGCCCCTTTACACACAGACTTTCTAGCGATCCCACCAGCAATCCCGACCTGGCCTGGATCGCTGAAAAGTCTAACAGTCGCTGGTAAGCCGTCAGGCAGATCTGGCCAAGGATGCAGCAGTGATATAGACCTGAGGAACGACCTCGCTGGTCGTTGGGGACGTGTCACACAGCAGCTATTTGACGACTCACACCTATGTTAGGGGCGTGGTGTTTGGCGCTGAAGCCACCTAGATGTCCTTTTTACACCCCCCCCCTCCCCAGCTCCGATTGGTGATCGCTAGTGCGTGCTTCTTCGAGACCCCGAGCTTGGAAAGATTGGCAAAAGTCGCGCTTGTATATCCTTTGTTCCTGAGCTTCTGTTGCTTAGTGGATCTTTGTAGAGTTTTCTGTGCGGCGACTCCATACTGGTTTATCTATACAGCATCAATCAAATTATGCTTACCGTATAGGCTTTATAGTATTGCAGACTGGAGAGCTCTCTAATGATCCGCAAACCAGCATGCTCAGGAACAAGGTAGCTTTAAAACAAAAAACAGAATTGCTAAAGTTGCCTTCTTTTCAGTGAAAGCCGCCCAATCAGAATGCAACAGCGACCCCCAATCGGAGGTAAGGGGGTGGGAAAGGGAACGCTATAGCACGCCTACGGGCTGGGTTCTAAGTCGCTAATGATGTAGTTGTAACGGTGGTCATACACACCGATGCATGCTGCGCAGCGGGAAACAAAGGACCAAAAAATGTTGAACGATTTGTAGCAATCAGTGACTTCACAGCGGGGGCCAGGTCGCTGATGTGTTTCACACACTGCAATGTCGCTGAGGAGGTCGCTATTACGTCACAAAACCGGTGCCGTTACAGCAATATCGCTAGCGATGTCGCAGTGTGTAAAGGGGTCTTTACAGAGCAGCGGTTCATCATTGTGGTAACAATAGGATTAGACGTTTGTGCAGGTTGGCGATAGATTTGGACAGAGTTGGGAATGTCAGAAGTTAAATGTGTGTGTGTTGTAATCGCAGCAAACAAGTCATGCCTGGAAGAAGTTGTGTTGGTCTGGACCAGATGGAAAAGTTAATAACTCCCATCAGAAACAACATCAGCTGCAAGTTACCATCTTTAACGGCACTAACAAAATTGTAGCGCTGCACCAGGCTGGGAAGACTGAATCTGTAATAGGCAAGCAGCTTGGTGTGATGAAATAAACTGTGGGAGCAATAATAGTAAAATGGAAGACATACAAGACCACTGATAATCTCCCTCAATCTGGGGCTTTAAGCAAGATCTCACCCCGTGGGGGGGTCAAAATGATGGGGTACATATACAAGGCAGGACGATCATTACCAGGATGGGGTACCTTAGATAATTTGAGGACACATTACCCCCATAACAGTGTAGGCAGCAGATCCTCACCCCATAACAGTGTGTCATGACCACATTTTTTGCTTAAAATTTTATTTTCCTATTTTCCTCCTCTAAAACCAGGGTGCGTCTTATGGTCCAGTGCGTCTTCTAAGCCGAAAAATACGGTACTTATTTTCCACCATAATTTGCAAAAAAAAAACAAACTGATTTTCTGGACTTGCTCTCTCATTTTGTCTCTATAGTTGTGGTCACCTATGACGTCAATTACAGGCCTCTCTCACCTTTTTAAAGTGGGAGAACTTGCACAATTGGTGACTGACAATACTGTTTTTTACTCCACTGTAATTGACAAAGTAAAAAGTGAAAAAGTTGAAAAAGTGTGTGGAGGAAGAGGGGGGACTTGTACAAGTGAAGAATAATATGTGCACTGCTTGGGACATAAGGAGGTGGCGCCGCGCCAGGGTACTAGAACAATGATATTCTATATAAGCAGGTAAATAAAAATTATATAAATAGCAAAATAAAGAGAAAACGTCACAATTCTTGTGGGCATTTTTTTTTTTTAAAGAGAACCCATCAGGTCCAATATGCACCCAGAACCACGAGCAGTTCTGGATGCATATTGCTAATCCCTGCATCTAGTAGCATAGATAAAGGGATCTTTAGAAAAAGTATTTCTGAAGATCTTTTATCGTATGCTAATGAGCGAGGGGAGTAGTCCCCTGAGCTTTAGTTCCCCTGGCTAGTTTGCTCCATTAGCATGCTAGTATGCCACTGTGGGAGTCACCTCTCCGCTACCATCGCTGGATTTCGGCTCACTGTGCATGACCCTGGAGTTTGGGTCATGCGCACTACTTCAGTTTGAAGCCATGACGTGTATACCCGGCTTCATAGTGCACATGTCCCAAACTCAGGGGTCACGCACACTGAGCCGAAATCCAGCGTCGGGCGGCGATGGCAGGGGAGAGGAGAGTGAGATCATCCTGTGATGCTGCGCAGTCATGAGTATAATGACCTACCCTGTGGGCGTGCCAACATGCTAATGGGCCGACTAGCCGGGGAACTAACGCCCAGGGGACTAGTCCCCTTTGTCATGAGCATACGATAAAAGATCCATAGAAATACTTTTTCTATGGATCTCTTTATCTATGCTAGTGTATACAGGGACAGTTAGGCAGAGATTAGCAATATGTACTCAGAACTGCTCATGTTTCTGGGTGCATATTAAACCTGACAGGTTCCCTTTAACTTCTTTCTGCCTGAAATATAAGTAGTTAAAACGCTCACCAACCTTTATTTTTCTTTAGAGCAGAATCACCGCTACTACCCCCTGAACTGTTTTGTGATCCACTTTCCAATGAACCAGACCTGGAAAAAGAAAAAAAAACAAAAACAAAACCACCACACCATGTCATTATTTATCTTAAAGCAAGTTACAATATGGATTTTGAAAATTTAGGCGACCTGATAGAATGGAAAGGTATGTTGCACTAAAACATAACGGACATTTACATTGCAAGATAATCAAGAATGAGCATTGTTAAAAATCTTTATTTCACGATCATCTTTCAATGTAAACAGACTGCCGATCACTTGAACGAGCAGAACACTTGTTCATCGGGTGAAATGTTCTTTTGCGCAGCTCAAAATATTCTTGTTAGTGCATCATCCCCTATAAACAGGACTTGAACTTCCAAGAACTATGGTAGCCTATGCTTATTTAGTGGTCTAGTATAGATCACTCACTTTGCATCGTTTACTTTGGTCTGGCAATTAAATGACTGCCGATTGGTAAAAGTTTACCGATTGGTGGTTGTAACAGGCTGACAGTCAGTCCATGTAAATGGACTCTTTGCTAGTTCAGGTACATCTAATGTTTGTCTCAGCTGATCGTTCATGTGTTTTAAATGCAGAGAGTGGTAACAATTATGTGATCCCCATGTGAACAAAATGGCAAGTTATATTCCAACATTTACTTATCTCCCCTGACAATCTGTTCAGAGGAAAAAGTGCTCAGCCGTCTTCATACAAAGTCTAGTCTACCAGAAAAGAGCGTGGTTTTTTTGTACCGAAAACAATCTTTTATAATTTTATGGTGCTAAATATGAAAATGCTAGATTGATACTTTAAGACGTTACAGCGGGAAACTCAAAACACCCTAAATCCCCGCAAATGGCATTGCAGGATCATGGATACCAAAGATCCTGCAATGCCTTGCACATGAGGTAAGGCGGCTTTCACACTACTTTTGTTTTTTTTTTTTAACATGCGTCATGAACGTTTTTTTGCTGTAAAAGTGGATCCTGTTTTTACAAAGAAAACCGCATGCAAACGCATGTGTTATTTTGCAGGATCCTGCCATTTGAAGTTTATGGGCGGGCATTGGAGTCATGTGATCGGGAGTGAGGGGAACTGAACGCGATAGACTGGAAGCCGGCATCTGACAGCTGCGGAGGATCGTAACCAAGGTAAACATCGGGTAACTAAGCGAAACGCTTTGCTTGGTTACCCGATATTTACCTTGGTTACGAGCGTCCGCCGCTCTCAGGCGGGGGAGAGAGAGACTGATGACGCCAGGCTGGGTTCTCGGCATGCTCAGTAGAGGAAGCAGGATCCTATCTATCAGCATGCCAGCGTTCACATGAGTTTACGTGCAGTATAGTCAGGATCCAGTGAAAAACAGTATTTGGACGCAGCTCAAACACGCTACAAGTAGCGTTTTTAAAAAAAGTTAAACTGCAAGTCGCTGGATCCTCACTATAACGCACGCAAACGCGAGTCCATTGCAAATGCATTGAAATGAAAACGCATTTGCACTGGATCTGTGTTTGCGTTAAAAAAAGTTCATGACGCATGTTAAAAAAACGTAGTGTGAAAGCAGCCTAAAGGACATAATGAATCAGAACTATACTACATTTCTAATTGTAGAAGAGAAAGGAGTTCCAGCGCGTTTCAACGCCTCATGATTAAGACCTGAGGCGTTGAAACGCATTGTTCTGCAGTCATCCGACTGATATGCTGTACCTGCTGGAATTTTAACATGCATTGGCACAATAAAATGGATTTTTAACTTTCCATTCCTGGCGCTGGAACTCCCTTCTCTTCTACTATTTATTGACTGCGAAGTAAAATCCGTGCGCAGCATCTGGATTACACCAGCAAGGCAGTACGGTGAGCTGGATTACCTTCTTCCTTTCATATTTCTAATTGTAGGTACAGTGGAACCTTGCATTACAAAGCATAATTGGTTACGGGACTGTGCTCTCAAA